>NW_006256838.1:1998168-2358539 GCF_000478725.1 Eutrema salsugineum | reverse complement strand
ATCTTATTTGTTTTTGCGTTAGAACTGATTTGTGATGTTCATGTCATATTCTTATATTTAGGCTGAAAGAAGAATACAGAGGTCAAATAAAAGAACATTACATGAACATCACAAATCAGTTTCTAACGCAAAAACAAATAAGATTCAACAAACCAGTTTCTAACTCAAAAACAAAGCCAACAAAAGCGAGAATCCGAATCAAAACTGATTTGAGAGTTGATGATTTTTTATATTTTTCTTCTTCAAGTATTAAATGTGAAGTTAAGGAAAGAAAAAGTGAAGTTAAGGAAAATAAATAAAAAAGTAAGTATGACATGTATGTGTCTTTGGTATATTAACTATACAAGCCCATTCAATTCAATATCTGACAAGGATCAGTAAAAATCAAATCCAATCAATCTGAAAGTTAGTCAACATTTGGTTATGTAGAGTTTATTTTATCAATGTTTTAATTATCTTAGATTAAAGTTTACCAAATCGTATAATACTGTAACAAATACAAAACTCGAGACAGACAAATTAGGTAAGATCTAATGTAAATCAACGGGTTCCCTAAATCAACATTATTATTTTTCACAATAAACAAAAATAAATACTAATATGAAAAGAAGAAAAAAATAGAACAGACTAAATTGATTATATATTATCTAAGAAATATTTAAATCAATTCAAAATATACTACTATAACTCGAGACCACCAAGCCAATGCTATCACGACAACATCAATTGTTGGGAATCTTGTTTTCTGATCGTTGGAGTTTTCAATAATCTGTCAGAAACTCGCCAAACTCCAAATCTAGTCATGCGAGACACGACACACTTTACAGTTTAACCCCACCGACAATTTGTAATTACTCAAAACTAGATTCAACTAATTAAATTGAAATAAAAACTTTGTAGAATCCGTGTTTTTATTTCATTCACTCAAAAAAAAAAAGATGCATAAACATGATGCATTTGTGCTAGCAAACAAATAACGCCACTAATTAAGATGTTACTCTTATTGGCGTTGGGATACTCATTTGCCATCAAAAACCGACGTATCAAGAACCCAAACGGCAGGCCAATACACAGAGCCTAACCATAACTTTCCATCTTCTCTTTCATAAGCTTCACTAACATATTTCATTGTTGTCCCTTCGCTATCCTCAAGTGTCTCAAGAATCTCTCCTGTCTCTCCAGAGAGTTTCAAGATGATTCCATGAGGTTTCCCTCCGTTCATAAGATGAATCACAGTCTCCATCTTCAACGTCTTCATGAAAGACTTTCCGATCCAAGAGTGACTAAGAAATAAACGAGTAAACAAATTGTCTTTGCAGTGCAAGGCGACCCAGAAATCACCCGTAGGTGTACGCCGGATATTGTCCGGTAGACCCGGGACCCTTGCGAAGATTTCGCTGGTCCCGGTTTTAGGTCCTTTTACCCATATTCTATGGAGAATCCCTGTACCACCTTCGCAGGTGATTACAAACGATCCGTTTTTGCTTAGAGATAAACCATTTGGTAAATGGAGTTTGTCCATTATAACTTTACCCTCTTTCTTCGTCATATCGTATCTAATCACTCTTCCCACTCTGTCCCCGGATATAGACACGTAGAATACTTCCCTATCCAACAAAAACAAACATAATACATTTTCACAAGTCAATTCTATACGTGGAACTGAAACAATAGTCTTTTTAATAAAATTTAGGGAAAAAGTGTAGAGATTTAATTAATATACCCGAAATGGTATTTATCGCTACTATCATTGAAGTAAAAGACATCTTCCTCTTCGTCAATATCCATTTGGTTAGCAAACATAACTTTGCGACCTTCGACTTCATCAACGACTAACTCGGCCAAGCCTCCCTCTGGTCCGACCTTCATGATCCCAAAGTAACCATCACATATGTACAAATCTCCTGTTTTCCTATCGAAGCTAAGTCCCAACGGTCTCCCACAACTAGGAACAACCTCATGCCTCGAACAGTTATCTCTTCATTCAACAACAAAAAATAAAATAAAATAATTGAGAACATTGAGCAAAACCCTAAAAATCTAATCATAAGAATCACATCACACATCTGATCTAACTTTTTCTAAAGATCAACTAAAAAAAAGTTTGAATAATTTGATCATAACAAAACAGAGGAAGGGTAATTTGGTAGTTTTAGTTTAAGACTGAAACCTGTGAGGAGACATGTATGCGAAATCGACCCAACCAAGTTCTTCGCCGCGCCATTTGAGGATGCGACCGTCGGTGACGCCTACGTACGGGCCTTCACCTTGTGAATCGAATTCTAAGCTCTCTGGTCCATCGCCGGGGAGAGGAATGGTCTTAGCCACTTGTAGGACGTGTTTCGTGTCCTTTAGACGGTCCGGCGCGATGATTGATGACCAAAAGAAGAAGCAAACGACGGCTAAGACAACCGGAGCGGCGGCGACCGGCGTCAGAACTCTCCGGTTAATCGGCATGTTTTTTTAGTTTTTTTTTTCCCCTCTCTCTCTCTCTCTCGCTCGTTTATCGTTGGGAGAGAATGTGTGTGAATGATGCATGTGACTGACTTTATATACTCTATATACTCTATATAATATAGAGAGCTAAAAAGAAAAAAATAAATAAATAAACGAATAGATGGAGAACATATGTTTCTTTCTCACTTATTAAAGATTTCGGACACAACACACGCTACACACGTAAATATCTGTATTATCGGCTTGGGATAAAGTGCCACGTGTTTCACAATTTTGTCTTTGTCACCTCACAAGTTAATAGATTTTATAATAAGAAGATGTGAGTAGTCATAAACCCATTTTTTGGGGGTTTATTATAAGAAAATGAATAAAGTTTTGTTATTCAACGTCGGTTAATTTGTCAAATGACCATATTATGTCTGTCCTAGTATGTATAGAGAACAAAAGAAAAACACTAATCCTCTCAAATGATTCAACACAACTTACTGGCGTCTTCCGTTTGTGTTTAGTCCACTAACTATATCTTTTCGGCGTTTTGTTAGCGTTCTACCAAAACCATATGAGCACATAGTTTTAAATTAAAGAACATGAGAAAAATATTGTTTTCTAGTAAAAAAAAGAGAAAAATATTGTTTTCTAGTAAACAAAGAGAAAAATATTTAAAGCCAAAGAAAAAGAGAGAAAATTATTGTTTTCTTTTTCAGAAACAATATACAAACGATGATTCGCCTAGTTGGTAGAAAAGCTAATCAAATGCAAATTTGAATCCAAGTTGCTTTGACCAAAAAAATAAATAATAATAATAATCAAAGTGGCTTTTCAAGTGACTTTTTTTCCTTTCCACCACAAAAGTTGCAAAGATTTGATACAATACCGACATGTTCATTTCGATTTTGACATCTTGTGGAGCTTAATATCCAAGATATAATTTTATATATGTATCAGGTTTTAAAATTTATATACGAATTATCTTAAAATTTAAAATCCGAAGGTTTTACGATTCATTTAAATATACAAATGGATCTGAAGAAATTAAATGCATTTGTGCACATTTACACATATGTCATACAGACAAGACTAAATTTTGATTCAAAACAAGATACGTATTATTGTTAACAAAGATCGATTCATACACATGATATAATACATATACACGTAGATAAGTACGTGGACGTGGTTTACTCACTTACGATCAAGAACCCATACGGCAGGCGTAAAAACGGACCCAAACCATAACTTTCCATCATCTCTCTCATAAGCCTCACTTACATATTGCATTGTCTTCCCTTCTCTATCCTCAAGAATCTCAAGAATCTCCCCTGTCTCACCGGAGATTTTCACGGCGATCCCATGCGGCTTAAATCCGTTAACTAAACCAATCAACAAATCCAACTTGACCGTTTTTTCAACCAACTGCCCTATCCACTTATTATTTACCATCAATCTCCCTATAAGATTTTTCTTGCAATGTATGCCAAGCCAAAAATCTCCCGTCGGTGTCAAACGAATGTTGTCAGGATAACCCGGGACCTTGGCGAAGATATCGCGTGTCCCGGCTTTAGGACCTTTGATCCAATATCGATGGACAAGGCCCGTGGCAGACTCACAAGATATTAAAAAAGTCCGATCTTTGTTTATAGCCAAACCATTGTTACACCGAAGATTGTCCATGATAACTTTTGCCTCTTTTGTCTTCTTGTTGTATCTTATAACTCTTCCCGACCTCTCGCCGTTGACTGTCACGTAAAATACTTCCCTAATTGACACATATATACGAAGTTAGTTATGCGGATCATTACCTATGAAATTTCTCTAAAGACTATAGAGAATGCACATAATAGCATTTTAGTACATGTATAACTTAGACTTAGGTAAAGCCAAGTACCTGAAATGATACTTGTCGCTACTGTCATTGAAGTAGAGAACATCTTCTTCTTCATCGATATCCATTTGGTTTGCAAATATTACCTTTCGACCCTCTGCCTCGCCCACGACTAACTTGGCCAAACCTCCTTCGGGTCCAACCTTCATGACACCGAAGTATCCATCACAGATGTACAAATCTCCTGTTTTCTTCTCGAAGCTAAGTCCCAATGGTCTTCCACAAGTAGGCACTACTTCATCTCTTGAACAATTCCCTCTTCATGCAACAAGAATAATTTATTATCTATAAGTATACTGAGAAGTCACATAACAAAAACCCTAATAAATGTGAAACAACAATGTTTTTAGCATCATATTTTAAAAAGTAACCGGTTGAACATATAATCATTTGAAAGAGTTTTAAAATATTGGATTTTAAAAAAATTATACTAAGATAATATTTTCGTAAAAAGTAGTTGTATTTTTAAAAATTAAAAATTCAGGGTCTTGATCAATACTCTGGAAAAATTGACTATAGCCAATTAAATCTAGTTAATTATTAACATAGTTTATAGTTATAAAATTTTAGCTGATATACTCAACAAATCCACTTGGTTTCCAGTCCTAATTAGTCATTAAATCCAATCCTTGGATTTGTCTCCGATATATATATGGCCTAACAATAAAAAAAAGTGATAATAATAACCAAAGCATAAGTGTTTTTTGCTTTTGCATGTGTTGTTGTGGTAATTAAATATAGCCTTATATATATATATGCGTCATAGAATGAAATAAAAACCTGAGAGGAGAGGTGTAGGCGAAGTCGACCCAACCGAGACCATCACCGCGCCACTTAAGAATACGACCGTCCACGACCGCAGCATAAGGACCTTCTCCTTGTGGGTCCCATTCAATGCTCTCCGGTCCACCTACGGGGAGAGGTATGGTCTTAGCCATAGACAGTATATTTTTGGTGCCTTGTAAATGATCTGGCGCAAGCAATATCTGATATGTAATTACGGCCATTACAACCAAAACAGCCGGAACGACGACCCATGTCTGAGCTTTCTGGCTGATGATCGGCATTTAATTTTGCTCACTCTCCGGAGAAAAATCGGTGTTAGAAAAAAATGTGTCTAACAGTACTAGTTTTCAAGTTGTTGGCTGAAACCTCAAAAGTGATAATTATATAATAAATATTTCTCAAATAAAAGGAGTATATATAGAGATTTTGTTTTTGTTTAGTGGATGCAAACAATACACGTAATGCATTCGGCGTTATCGTTTGGTTTTGATTTGCCAGTTGTCTAATAAATAGCAAATGCCGTAAGTAAAATCAAAGTGTAGAACTAGTGAAAGCGACAATGTTGGGTTTTAGGATTGAAACGTTTCTTCTTTTATAGGACAAAAGTTGGTTGAAACTTGAATGATTGAAAAAAAAAAAGATAGACGAAAAAAGAAGAAGAAGAATATGTTCCGTTCACGAATCTTTTCATTTCTCATTACTTTGGTCTAATCTCGAATGTATTTATCGCTAATTTTTATTTTTAATCATAGTTTAGATGTGGCCACCAATGTTTTCTTTTTTTCATCGAAATTTTATTTGGTTGTTTTGAATTTATTGGTACCTTATTTCAGCAAAAATCGTCGTACCGGACAACAAGAAAAACTACATATACAAAAGCAAATATACATGCCAAACTCACTAGAACCTTTAAAACAATTTCGATTTGTATTTTTATTTATAGAAAAGAAAACCATATATAAAACAAATGTTGATTTAAAACACACAAGGGATCACATGGCTACGTACAACAAGCCGAATTACTACTACTCATTTGCGATCAAGAACCCATACGGCAGGCGTGAAAACGGACCCGAACCATAACTTTCCATCATCTCTCTCATAAGCCTCACTTACATACTGCATCGTCTTCCCTTCTATGTCCTCAAGTACCTCAAGGATCTCCCCTGTCTCTCCGGAGATTTTCACGGCGATCCCATGCGGCTTAAACCCGTTCATTACTGCAATCAACAAGTCCAAGTTCACTGTCTTTTCAACTATTTTCCCGAGCCACCGGTTATTAATCATAAACCGCCCTAACGGGTTTTTCTTGCAGTGTATGCCAAGCCAGAAGTCCCCCGTCGGTGTCAAGCGGATGTTGTCGGGGTAACCTGGAACCTTGGCGAAGATATCGCGAGTCCCGGCTTTGGGACCTTTGATCCAGTATCGGTGGACAAGGCCTGTGGAAGACTCGCATGAGATTAGAAAAGACCGGTCTTTGTTTAGAGCCAAACCGTTGTTACAACGGAGGTTATCCATCACAACTTTGGCCTCTTTTGTCTTCTTATTGTATCTGATCACTCTTCCCGTCCGGTCGCCGTTAGAAGCCACGTAAAATACCTCCCTGACCAACAAAAATCACATAAGGTTTAAGTTTCCTTCCTTTTTTTTGTTGTTAAAAGGCATATATAAGTCCAGATTGTTTCAAAATATTTAGGATTTTTTAAATGAAAGAAAAATATTTACTTTTTTGAAATATGTAAATGGAAACACTACGATTTTCTCTCCATTCATAATTAGAATTTACAGTTAAAAATACTGTTTAAAATGCTTTCAAGTGGGCATGTGCGGGAAACAAAAAAAAACAGTGGAAACCCTACGGGAAATGCAAAGATCGTGTAAGTAAATATATAAGTTATATACCTGAAATGATACTTGTCACTACTATCATTGAAGTACAAGACATCTTCCTCTTCGTCGATATCTATTTGGTTGGCGAACATTACTTTGCGACCTTCGGCCTGGTCCACGACCAACTCAGCCAAGCCTCCCTCTGGTCCAACCTTCATGACCCCAAGGTAACCGTCGCAGATGTACAAGTCTCCTGTTTTCTTCTCGAATTTAAGTCCTAGTGGTCTTCCACAAGTAGGCACTACTTCATGCCTTGAACAGTTCCCTCTACATACAACAATGATAATATATTATAGTTTTTATTTAAACAAAAATTATTGGTATCATTTCAAATAAACTACATTATATACTTTTTGACATATTCTATTAGATTAAAAAAATGGAAAAGCTTCAAGAAGTCGCAAAGAATAAAATAAACCAGCCTTGGAGTTTGGATCTAGTTTTAAATATTTTCTAAGATAAACTATTCCATATCTAAATATTTCATTCAATTAAACAAAAGAAGTCTATTGATAAGTTTTTTTATATTTTTTTGGCCAACAACTAGGTTACACTGATACGCAGACAAAAAGAAAGAGACTTCATTTTTTGACCCAAAAAAAAAGAAAGAGACGAGATACTAAACTACAAAAGATTGGGTCTGATCCAAACGAGATATTTGGACAGTAAGACTGATCATACCCTAAATTGATTTATAACACATACATTCCGATTCGCCGCAAAAATTAGACAACAGATCCAAAGTCACCCTAGCTAGTCCATTAGAGAAAACAAATAATAATAATAATAATTTGTTTTCCTCAACTTATTGGTTATTTACTTATTCATATTCATGTGTCGGTGTGTTCTAATAAACGTTGTAATTAATAATAAACAACATATAGAATACCTGTGAGGAGATGTGTAAGCGAACTCAACCCAGCCTATACCATCGCCTTGCCACTTGAGAATACGGCCGTCCACGACGGCAGCATAAGGACCTCCTCCTTGTGGATCCCACTCGATGCTCTCTGGTCCATGAACAGGAAGTGGTATGGTCTTAGCCATCGACAATACATGTTTCGTGCCTTTTAAATTGTCCGGCGCAATTATGGTCTGATATGAAATCACGGAAAATACGGCCAACACAGCCGGAACGGCGGCCCAAGTCGGAACTTTCTGACTAAGCGGCATTCTTTTCAACCTTACGAAAATTAATATTTTGGCTGAAGAGACGTGTGTAACACTAGCTGTTTGTATACACCTAGTGACATATAGTTATATAACATCTGAAAGTAAATAAAAAAGGACAAAGGAGTCTAGATATTTCTATTGTTGTGTGGATGAAGAGATCAACACGTAGTGTCATTTCTCTTTAAGTGCCAACTGTCTAATATGATTACTGCCATGTGGGTAATCAAACGTAAGCGACGATGTTAATTTGAGGATTGAAACTTCCATTTTTTGGACGAATGAAAAAAGAAAGGAAAGATCTAGATGCATGTTACTGTACTTACATACGTTTGCAGTTTTTCGCGCAACATTTCATTTGTTGTCACCTTTTGTTTATCTAAATTATCACTTACATTACAAATTGATCGAATGTAATTAACGTTACTTTTTCCCATTAAAATAAAACATAACAAACTAAAAATAAAAGAAAGTCTCGATATGTACAAATAATTAACATCACTCTTGTGTTTTCTAATATTTTCTATTCCATCTATTGTGTTTTTCTGTTTAGTTATTATAGTTTTTCATGTACCTCATAAATAAAAACTTGGTTTAAAACTTCAAGTGTAAATAAAAAACAGAAGGTCATTTACTTGATTAATAGAGCATCTTCATTGGTATTTTTTACTCAAATTTTGGCTCAGAAATTTAAGTATTTTTCATTTTTTTATAAATCGTTCTTTATATAAGAGATGAATAGACTATTTCTTACGTTAGATGGAGAATTGTGATTGATAAATTTTTTTTTTTATATTTTCATATATTTTATTTCTTTTTTAAAAAATACTAAATTATTTTTAAGAGACTCTTGAATAATAATGGAGATGTTCTAAACGTATATATATTTAAAGTAATTGGATTAATTGCCGACCTAATTTGAATTTAAAGTCGAACCCCACATAAAAGTGTTATATGCATTTTCACGTGACTTCATTTTTGGCCACACAAGTCACAGAGGTGTCCAATTCTAAATTATCCACGAGGGCCACGAGTACGAGTATTTTCCTTCTGACGTCAGACAGAAGTACTATGAGGGGCCTACTGCTAGAAAAATGTGTCTTGTTGGTAAGTTGAATCATTGATGCTATCTTGTTATAATATTTATAGTTAACAACGAAGCCAAATTTAATTTACCTATTTACAACCTACGGTAACAATGAAATATTCCACTTCTACGGTGGAGAGTTTTTCTCACGATATTCATAAAAGCGATTCGGACATCTGATTTATTCGGTGGTTTGGTTTGTCCGGTTCTCGGTTTACTCGAATTGGAAAAAATATTCTCGGTTTATTCGGGGTTTGTTTCGGTTGGAAATCGGTTTCAGGTATAATAGTTGTCGCCGAAGATAAACAGAACATACATGTATATAATATTGGTTTAGACACATAATAAACCAACTTTATTATAATATGGGCCAGACCAAAGTGTTTATACAAGCCCAAACCAAATGAATTTATAAGTTCAAACCATAACAAAATTTACAAGCCCAAACCAAAATAGAAAAAATATAAACAAGCTCAAAGCAAAAACCCTCGAGGGTTTCGATATTACACGGCGACGGTGGGCTCCGACATGTACGTATATCGATGAAAACAGCGGTGAGTCGATGAAAACTATTAGACAATGGTGGTTCGATGGAAACTAACTACTTGTACAAGGCGGAAAAACCAAAAAACAGAGACGAAATACATATAAGATTTAATACATAAATCTGTGAATCGAGAACAATTAGAAGGAATTTCAAATGATGGTGACAAAGACAACAACTAGGCGGAAATATGAGAGGTGAGTCGAGTGAGGAGGGACAATGGAAGAAGGATTCAGAATATTGCTTAGAAAAATAGGGTTTAGTATTCGGTTGTCATTTCACGTAAAAAAAAATACAAGATAATAAAATAAATGGTAATGGCATATATGATCGTAACGACATGTTAACCCGAATTCTCAAATAATGTTATAATAAAAATAAAGTATTGGATTAATTATTTAACCAAAAAAAAAAAAAAAAAAAGTATTGGATTAATTTTTATACTCTTCTTATTAGTTATTCTAATAAAATGAGTGGAAAACAAAACTAGCTCTTTCGATTTGTATAAATGTATTCATTTATTTATTTGTTATTTTAACTTTAATTTTGTCCTACTTTAAAACATCTCTTAATTATGATGTCACTGCCCACTGTATGTAAAGTAAACTTATTAATAGTATGACCCATATTGCAAAAGAGGATATGTAAGTATTATTTAAAGAAATTTAAGAAATAATTAGTTAATCAAAAATGAAAACAATTTCTTATAAAATAGAGGGATATCCCCTCTCATATCAAATCACATAGAACCCACTGAAAGTATAAAGTAAGGTATCTTGATCTACACGTAGGATTAATCAGAATAATGTAATTTCAAATTTATTATAATATTTTGATAAAAAAAATCATATGCAAAGTAATATCCATTTGAGAAAGCGATGATGGGGCTCCCTCGTTCACATGATCACATCTCTCGGACATCTTTTAGCGACAAGAATCAAATTAAACTAAGAAAACAATCTTTGTCCACTACAAATTATGCCCTTTTTCGTTGTAATAATATTGTTTTGTTCTTTTGATTAGGTATTTTATTAGGAGCAGTATGTAGAGAGAGAGAGAGATTTCTTTTGATAATTTGTATTGTTAGACAGCTTTATTCTTAATCCAGTAATATATAAATAATTTTAAAATAATTTTTTAACAGCAATTTTTTTTAACACAAAATAGGTTTAGCCAATGTCAGCCGGGTATGGTCTGGTCTGGCTTGTCACAGGTTCTAAGTATATTATTAGTGATTCTAGGGCGCTAGCTAGCAAAAAGGAAAAATGTAATGTAGAACTAGATGTTATTCTTAATTCACATATCTTAAAATCTTAATATGAAAAATTTGAACAAATCAAATCAATATATACCTCGTGAGATACGTCTGATCACGAGTAAAATATACGAACTATCGTGACTCGTGAGAACTAGCCAATGTTATTAAGACAACAGAAATTCTTGGGAATCAATCTTGTCCCCCTTGTCGTCAGAGGTTAGAATACTTTGGTCCGACTCTCCAAATCTAGTCATGCCGTGCCGGACACAACACCTTTCTCGTTTTAACACGTACATTTATTAATCCCACAAAACGACATTAAACTACTCAGTTGAACCAAAATTTCGGAGCATCCTCAAATTCCACGCACACAATAACAACAAGAAGATGCATTTCTTATAACAAACATAAATTATGATATTATTTTCTTTTTTGGCGTTTTGGTTACTCATTTGCGATCGTAAACCGATGTATCAAGCACCCAAACGGCCGGGAAATACACAGACCCAATCCATAACTTTCCATCTTCTCTCTCATAAGCTTCACTAACATACATCATCGTCTTCCCTTCACTGTCCTCAAGTATCTCGAGAATCTCTCCGGTCTCTCCAGAGAGTTTCACGATAATTCCATGAGGTTTCCCTCCATTGATGAGATAAATCGCAGTCTCGGCCTTCAACGTTTTCATGAAAAACTTTCCGACCAAAGAGTGACTCAGAAACACACGAGTGAACAAACTGTGTTTGGACTGCAATGCCACCCAAAAATCTCCCGTAGGCGTGCGCCTGATATTGTCCATGGGACCTGGAATCTTTGCGAAAATCTCGTTGGTCCCGGCTTTAGGACCTTTGACCCATATTCTATGGATAATATCTGTACCACTTTCACAGGTGAGTACAAAAGATCCGTCTTTGCTTAGAGCTAAACCATTTGGTAAATGGAGTTTGTCCATTATAACTTTGGCCTCTTTCTTCTTCATATCGTATCTTATCACTCTTCCCTTCTTATCCCCGGACATATACACGTAGAATACTTGCCTGACCAACATAACACATTTACAAGTTCGTTACAAAAATATAAACACGTAAATGTAAACTAAGGAAAGTGTGATTTTTAGTTACTCGAAGTGGTATTTGTCGCTGCTATCGTTGAAATAGAAGACTTCTTCCTCTTCGTCTATATCCATTTGGTTTGCAAACATAACTTTTTGACCTTCGGCTTCATCAACGACTAACTCGGCCAAACCTCCCTCTGGTCCGACCTTCATGACCCCAAAGTAACCATCACATATGTACAAATCTCCTGTTTTCTTATGGAAGCTAAGTCCCAATGGTCTCCCACAACTTGGAACTACTTTATCCCTCGAACAGTTATCTCTTCACTCACCAAAACAAAACAAAAAGAGAAGTATCAAACTAACCGAGAAGCTCAATGAAAATCCATTAGAAGACTATACATGGAACAACGAAAACCGAGGAAGTGTTAATAGGGTTAGGGTTTAGGAGACTTTTGGTTTAGGACTGAAACCTGTGAGGAGACATGTAGGCGAAATCAACCCAACCAAGTTCTTCGCCGCGCCATTTGAGGATGCGACCGTCGGTGACACCTACGTAAGGGCCTTCGCCTTGTGAATCGAATTCTAAGCTCTCTGGTCCAACGCCAGGGATAGGAATGGTCTTAGCCACTTGTAGGACGTGTTTCGTGCCCTTTAGGCGATCCGGCGCGATGATTGATGACCAAAAGTAGAAGCAAACGACGGCTATTATAACCGGAGCGGCGGCGACCGGCGTTAGAACTCTCCGTGTAATCGGCATCTCTCTGTCTCTCAGGAGAAAAAGTGTGTGAGTGATGATGCTGAACTTATTTACTCTATAAATAGACAGACATATACTTCTCTTTCAGGGATTTCGGACACAACACACGTTGCACAGGTAACTATCATTGTTTATCTCTCTTGTCTCGGTGCTCCAAGTGTCTATATTAATTGACGATATTAAAAAAAATTACCTTATTTAAAGACTTTTTCTGTTTTATTAATATTAATTATAGAGTACTTAAAGTCCAATATATATAGGAAACACTACCGACATTGATTTTAAATACAAAAAGGACGTCCAGAAAAAGTTACCGTGCACAGAGAAGTTGTGACAATATGATGTCGAAAACTACAAATCATAAACACCGAGAAAAGGCATGAGAACAGAACCAATCCAAAGCTTGCCATCTTTCTCCTCCACTTCACTTATAAACCTCAATCTCTTTCCTTCTTTATCCTCAAGCACCTCCAAAACCTCTCCTGATTCACTCAGCTTCAAAGCTGTTGCATGAGGTCTTCCTCCTGTGAACAGCGAGTGCAGCCGTGGGGGACTGATTGGAAGTCTCAGCACCAAATCTCTGAACCAAGTTTGACTGAGTGAGAGTTTCGCGAAAAGACCTTTCTTTGAGTGTATTGCGACCCAGAATTCTCCATTTGAGTTTCTTCTGACGTTGTCAGGGAAGCCTGGTAGCTGAGCAAACACGTCTTGAGTTCCTGCTTTTGGACCAGAGAGCCAAAGCCTTAGGATCTTGCAAGTGGTTGTTTCGGCTACCAATACAAAAGACCGGTCTTTGCTTAGTGCGACGCCGTTGGCAAATGCAATGCCTTGTAATAAGACCGTCACTTTCTTGCTTGCTCTGTCATACTTGATTAACCTTCCAGTCTTATCAAAGTTCAAAACAGCAGCCAAGAATTGCCTGAACATGAAAACGCTTTGGAGTTAAATCATCATCATCAAGAGAAAAGGATAACTCATGCATCAGAGTAAGAAAGCTCATAGCTTTGTAAACCTGGAAAAACGTTTTCGCTTCTGTGTTGAAACAAGAAAATGCGCATGACAAGAAAGATGAGATTTTTGGTATTTCTATTCATGTTACCTTCTCTGGAATCTGGTGCTGGTATCTGTGAAGTAAATCACATCTTCATGCTCATCACTATCTAAATCATTAGTGAAACGAAAAGTTTGCCCCTCAGCTTCTGTAACCAGGGGTTTGGCTAAACCACCAGCAGGACCAACAATAAGAAGACCAAAGTAGGCATCCGCAATGTAGAGATCTCCGGTTTTCTTATCAAACCGCAATCCTAATGGTCTTCCACACACATGCTCTAGCTCTGGTGCAAATGGACGAACACACATCTGCCTAAAACAACATCCCACAAGTGTTAAGAGATGCGTAATAACTAATATAACCTAAAAAAGAAGAACGAAGCACTGAATAGCATAAATTACTAAACTGGCTGAGATTCTCAAAAATCCGATTTTTGAGATGTTAGATTCAAGATACTGTCACAGTAACCTCTAAGTCTACCACAAGACATGATAAAAAGCACATTTCTCGCTTAGAGCTTCAACAAAGTTGATAAAAGAAATATTCTTGTCTCACCAAATCCTGAAGCTATCTTAAATAATGATCATATCTAACGAAATTCTCCACAATTCAATATACCTATTAGCCGATGTGTAAGCGAAATCTGTCCATCCAAGCGATTCCCCGCGCCATTTCAGGATCCGACCGTCCGAGACACCAACGTACGGACCATGTCCTGCTGGATCGAAAGCTACACTCTCCGGACCGGAAGCTCCGGTGAGGTTAACCACCTTCGCCGACGGGAAAACATCACGCGAGCCGGCGATTTCAGGCGGTGCGAAGATGCCGAAACCATTTTGGCTACTCGAGGCAAAGATTGCGATAATTGCTACAATCGCTGTTGGGAATAGTATATTGAGCATCGTGGTCATGGTGGTCAGTGAGATTTGGATATGTATTGCACTCGGATTCTCTGTTTCACTACAATCACTGTTTTGAGCTTCTCTGCTTTTATTTTGTCGGATTTTAGACAAATTCATGAACCTACCTCGTAATTATTGTTTAATTCGGATATAGCCTCTATTTAGTTGTTTGATCAATTATCTCCAGCAAAATTGAGGTGATAGATAACGAAACTACTTGTCAATGGACAGCCCACTAATCGGCCCAATTTATAACAGATAATGTAATAACCAGCCCGTCATTCAAATAGAATTCTCCACGATTCAAGGATACATAAACTCAAAAGGAGAAAAAAAAAGCAGTAGTGCCAAAATACAAATTGGTTTTAATATGAGTCGACAATCAAATTTTTGGTTTACTAACAAGCTGTGCCGTTTTTTTATTTTTTTTTATAATATGAAAAGAGAAGTCTTTTAAACAAAAAGAAATGTCTCGAGAATTATGTTATTTATAAATTTGTAACAAATATCAAGTTCAAAAACTGTTGCATGTGAAATATTGGCTTATGTTTGCGTGATACGTACATCATGGAAACTGGATAATTCAGCAAGCTAATTTTATATTGCTAGCCTGCCATCAAGAGATTTCGCACCAATGTCAAGGTATTAAGAAATTGACAAATTCACTTTTTTTTAAAGTACTTCACTGGAAACATTATTAAATGGTACATTTAAAGAAATAATAATATATAGTTTGACAAAAAAATACAAGAATAATATTTAACTGGTGATATTTTTTTAGTTTAATAGTAAAAGATCAGAGAAAAAAAAAAGTATTGTACCTAATACAAGAAATTCAATGTATACATATTTGTTTAATAAATTAGAATCTTAGCAAAAACGATTAAATTCGATAGTATTTACGTAAAAAAATTGGTGAACATAATCAAATGTAAATATATTGTTTTTTCTAATAAGAAGTGGTAGAATTTTTTTTTTTTGTAATGACTTTTTAGAATATCATAAATGATGTTTCTAATAAAGAATGGGAGAAATATATGTCACTAATTAGTACCTTTTTATTATTAAACGAACTTAATTATAAGACCACAATCTTATATGATATACGTAACATAAAAGAGTAACACGCGCGATAAATAAAATAATAAAAGATTTGCTGGTAAAGAGGAACAAAATAAGCAAAAGGGTTTTGGTGTGTCAATAATGTGACTCTGTGTTCCATCGGAGGGACACTTCCTAAATCTGGAATGTGTCCGAGTAGCTATTGTAAGGGCATTTTAAGCTTTGAGTTTACATTATTATTTTATATTGAATAATAAATTTCTAAATTATTGGCACACTTTCGGATGCAGAAAATGAAAGAACTATCGTTACATTTTCAAACCAACGAAGTAATTAATTGATGAGTATTGTGTGCACGATTTTGTATTCAGCCCGTATATGTATTATATATACTTCAACATACAATATATATTCCATTTTTTTTTTTTTTTGCAAAAATATTTTCCCAATAGGTAAGAACGTTATTTTCTTTGTGAAACGTCAAACGTGTCCTGGTTAAATATGTAATATCGTAAAACCAGGTGAGTTTATGCGTATAAATTATTAGTAACACAACACACACATGACACGCACACATATATACATATATATATAAAAAATTATCAGTATGTTTAATATAATTTATAGTAATATTGTATAATATAGAATTAAATCTATTTATGTTCCATCTAAATCGTTCATCTTTTTATGGCGAAAAAATTATCGAGAGTATATGTAGTTTAAACAAACAAAAAAATAGCAAAAAAATAGATATGCACTAAAGTATAGTCTTAACAGTTGTAGGCAGGTTTAGGCATCTGACTCGAGTTTGGCTGCTAGAGCCATCCCGATTAGATGATGCTTAAACAAAAAAAATAACATTGTTTGGGCAGTTTCTAAATGCTACCTAAGATGCTGAAATTGCCACAGCATCTTAGGTAGCATTTAGAAACTGCCCAAACAACGTTATTTTTTGTTTTGTAGGCTACAAAACCGATTTTTAAAATAAATCAAAGGTGTACATAATTTTTCAAATAATTGAATAAATAAGATCGTAACATATATATAGATATATATATCTCTCTATATATATATAATGTGGCTCAACACGGGTCATGAAAATATGTTATATGGTTGTTGATATAAATTGATATCAATGTCATTTACGTCAAAGAAGACTATACTGAACTCAATTATTAATATTCTCAAAACCTGTGAACTTATATCGTATCTTTTAAAATAATGGCTTAGGTTTGGTTCACCGTATTAAGACCATAAGCTCATTTAGCTTATGTATGGTTTTATCATCAATAGTACCTAATGTAATCGTGTAGTTTGATATATATAACACGCCGACGACTATATAATGCAAGTGTATATACATAGAAACAGATTATTATTTTTATCAATTACTAGACCGATTGGGTACAACCACTCAATGCACGCCGCGGTTTAATTCATATAATTAAATGGTAGGTTGGTTTTTATATAAAAAAAGGTTCATCAATTAATCAAACATATCCTCCAAACAATGTTTCATGCATGTAACTGAGGACAAAAAAACTATAACGTTTCGTCGCATAACTATTCGTTAAGCTTAACCTACTATTACAGTTTGTTTAGCAAAGAAAAATCTAATATTACAGTTGAACAAAAAAATCTTCATTTTATAGATGTTACAATACCAAATGTGACTTACAAAAAAAACTTTTAAATGATAGCTAGTAACGATAAATGAGTCAACAGAATTGAGAAAATTACAGTTTAGAAATATATAAATGAGTCAACAGAAATATAAAACAATCGTCATTTGAACTTATGAGTAAGCATAGACTTATTGATCACTCCTCTATCATTATCAATTTAAAATCAACTTTGAGAATATCTAGGGTTGGTACCAAAAAAAAAGACGAAGAAGCAAAATTAGGGTTTGCGATTATTACCGTTTTGGACTATAGAAAACGGCTAAAAGTTGCATGTAATCAGCTCCTTCTCCATCATACATATGGATTAAATGTATAGGTCTAGTCGGCAACTTTAATAAACAAAAGTGAATTAGAGCAGGTCTATTAGTGAATCCCTTTATAGGGTTCATTAGAATTTTATATTAATTTTTTTTGCAATTCTGACAGTAATGAACTTGTTTTTATTTTGATCATCCATTAGTGAACTCCATAAGAGTTCTTTAAAATAAAATATAATTGTTTAAAATATTTTTTTTTTCAATCATACACAAGAGCTTTTCAATCATACACAAGAGCTTTTTAGAATTTCATGGATGATGGATTAAGAAGATCACTCGATTTAATTGAAGAACGGTGGTGGCGACGGAGAAGATATGGCGTTGTTAAACTCCACCGTGGCTCGGTCGATGGATCCTTCGTTGTGGAAGGAGCAACGAAAAATTGAGAAGAGAGAGAAAGAGAAATGATTTTTTTCCCCCAAAATTACGCTGCTTTCCCGTCCAATCCGCTTCCGCCACGTGGTTCGGATCCAGGTTCTTAACGAGAATGATCGGTTCATCAGAGTTGGGCTTTTTTTTTTTTTTTAAATCCAATATACTTATGAACCTGTGTCCAAAAAACCTGATGACCTCCTAATAGACCTGGTCTTAGTTAGGCAGAAAAGGTGAAGTTAAATCTATTGCTATACGACTGTTTTTTTTTTTTTGGTAGCTAGTGTGATAATTAAAGAAATTCAGTCCACCTGTATGAGAGTCATTTTATTCGAACTTATCTGTAAAATTTAAACCCAACAAAAAATTCATTGAAATGAGAAGAAAATTATTATAAGAAAAAATAAAAAGACAAGTAAAATAAAAGACATAATAAAAAAGAAGAAGATGGAAAACTAGCCAACTAAAAAGAGTGATATGTACATCTTTTCATGTATAATATTTTTAAAGTCTAAATAGTTAATGCTTTAATTAATTTCTACCAAATTAAAATAAAATTAGAGCGAAACCCCAAAAATAAGAAATCTAATATAATATCGTAAAAATAAAGGATGATTAACTTTCACATTGACATGATTTAACTATCATAACATATACTCCTATTGTGATATGTAAGTCTTACTTAACCTAGTTAGTCGAGTTAAAAAGTAAACAAAAAGTTCTAAACATGCAGTTGCCAAAAAAAACTGACATTTTGTTTTGGGTTAAAATATCTTATATTATTTTTCTCTTTTAACTTTTCTCGACGAAGTTGCCAAAATCTGTGAATTCAATGTTAACCATAATACACGAATTCTGAAAAAAATCGGCAATCGGCGAAACTTATTTGCCTGGTTGAACTATATCATGCACTAAACATCAGTCTGTAGAAAATAAATACATAAAAATCCTAATGAAAACAATGTCCAATATATCGAATAAATATATTGAAATCGATCCCAATTACGGAAACGATTCATATATGTGATGCCATCTGTCAACAAAAAGTTCATCAACGTTGAACAAATAAACCTTTTTTTTTTAATAAATTCCGAATTTAAGAAATATAAATACAGTAGTTTTTTTGATATTTACTATTGAATGGGGTAAGGTAGAGAACAAAAGAAGCGAGCATTAAGGAGAAAAGCCTGAAGACAGGGGAAAGAGAGAGGGGGCCATATTGTGCAAGTTTTATAAGGCAAATAATGCCCCTTCACATCACTTCTATTTCACTATTTATCTATTGCTGTCTGCTATTGCACTTTTTATAGTCGAGTTATATATTTATTTATATTTGTGTGTGTGTTAATGTGGTCTGCTTCTCTTATGATTTTGCAATATCATATACATTAGTTTTAATTATACTCTTCATCCATAACAGCATCTTTCGTTACGCATTGTAAGAAACAAAAGTTAATTCTAACCATGGCGTGTTGATTTATTTGTTTTTAAAATATATAGCATCGTACTCAATCTTATAAGATAAATCTGTTCTAAGCTATTTACAATAATAATTAATGTAGGATGGAAATATTCAGAATCGAAATCGAAATTGGAAGTTGTTTTCATAGCTCTTCAATAAATTAAAGAATCGGTATGAATGTTGGACGTTTGTATATACGCTTCCAACACAAATCCACTTACTAAATTACTATTTTAAATTACTATTTTTAATGTTCATACATGACTTCTTTAAACTTGTTTTTATTAATCTGTAAAATTAATAATAAATCGTATTTTACCCAAATTTCTTGATATAGAAACATTAATAAATACATTAATTAATAGGCTAACGAAGCTTCCACACTTATTAATTCTTTTTAACCCGCACTTCCATTATTACTAAACTTATCTATGTATATTATGTTTATATATCACTAAATACTTTTTTGATATTTATAGATGTATTAATGGAACATAGTTGATATATAAGCCTGAGTGATTTTAGTTATATATAACCGGATATTTAATATTGAAAGATTGGATAATCAGTGAGCAAACAACCCCCAAATGAATTGAATTCTATAGTTACAAAAAGGACATAGTGTATAATTATATGAAAATTGATCACATACACATATCTTAACGAGGAATACAATCCACTCAACTACCTCACTTCGACCCGAAAACTTCTCGGATTACGTTCATTGCATTGCATGTGGTCCATTTCACATGTCACTATGACACGCATCCACTAAATATGACATTCTCAATTCACGTCTCTGTACATAAAAACCATTTATATTGATTTTTTTGTTTGTTTTGTTTGTTTACTATTGTATTTCTCTATAATAAAAGTGTAAACATTTGAAATAGTAAAACCCAAGCAACGTTTTCGAGAATGACAGAACCATCAATGTAACGTGGTCTAGAGATAGAAAATGTGAATAATTTTGGATATTCTTTGGGGTCTTTGGGTCAGTAAATGCTAGTACATTCTCTTTTTTTTTTTTTTTAACTGAATGAAAATTGCATGTGTTAGTGTCAAAATCTGTGATGATGAAGTGTTTGTGTTAGAGAGAAGAAGAAGAAGAAGAGGAGGGGTCCTCATACAAGAGAAATGGATGGTTGTGATGAAGAGAGATGGGAGAGAATAGCTGTATAGTAATGAAGATCCATTAAACTGTTTGTGGATTAAAAGCATGTCTTCCCGACATTGTGGATTACAGTTAAATAGACAACTCGAGTGATCGAGCCATATCTTTTTGGTCAATTTCTCCATCCTTTTGATTCCCTTTTTCTCAATTCTTCACTTATACACCTTCTTTGAATCACTCGAGTGCCTTACTCTTTCATGTCTTGTATTTGGTCCATTTGTATTACTCACATCATGTTGAACAACTGAATTTACGATTGCTGTGGTCATGTGGACTGGTAGTTTTTTTTGGATTAAATGGGGAAAACAAATCTATTTGGCTAAATAAAACATATTATCAATGAAATTCAGAAGTGAGCTTGCATGAAACTCATAGTTTGACTTTGGTTGAATGATAAGTCTATAATTATAAACTGACGTTTATAAAAAAATGTACGAAAAACTAGAATGTTTCACAACCATTCGTTTTGTAATACATAATCGGAAACTTTTTTTCTTACTGAAATTTGCTTATTCATCATTAAGTTTTAAATTTTCTTTAAAAAAAAAGGTATGCATTATTCCATTGTAATAATTCTGTATAGTTTCTCTCGTATTTTTTTTAAAAAAATCGAAACAGTCACTCGAAAAACCATTACGTATTATCCGATCGAAACATTCAATAAAGAGATGAAAGAAATGTCGAAAGAGCTTTAACAAAAAAAGGAAATGTTGAAACAGAGAGTGTCAAACTGGAACCCACTTGATAAAAGAGAGGGTACGTTTAATTGGAGTGACTTTGACGTGTGGCTCCCAAAATTCGACACGTGGCTGATATGGTATGTTGGTAGTGGCAATGATGATGATGAAAATCGGGGCATGAGCATGACCATGACCATGACCATGGCAAACAAATCTCTGGAAGAGAATCCACAAAAATATTGCCATGTCGTTGGCACCAACACCATCACAACTGCTCTTTATGCGGTAAACGCCACCATTATTTCACGTTGTGCCTAATATTTTTTTCCTTCTTTCTTATATATCTATCTTTTTTTTTTTTTCTTTCTATTTTTTGGTTTTTATGTATTGACTTTAAATGGAGCAAATACACAAGTAATAGTTAAATGATAATAAACAAAAAAAGGGGTCGAAAAAAAAACCAAAAAAGGGTCATCTTTGCCGACGTCACCTATATCTCTGAAGATTTTGGCGGGTCCCTTTTCTGTATTTATTTCTTCTGATGAATTTTAGTATAGGATGACTTGAAGGTTGGGGGAAAATTATTTGTCCGAAGAAAACTAGGAGAAAAATATTCGCGGAAAATGCTTTTTAACTTTGCATGAATTATCGACGCAAGATAGATATGGTGAGAAAAATGATTCTTATGGATAGATATTTAAAGATTGCCCAAACATAGTCACTATATATACAAATACAACCAGATAGAAGTGCATGTTAAAAAAAAACAAGATAGAAAGTAGTGAATTGATCAACAAAATACTCCAAAAATTTATACAGTAAATTGGATTTAATATTCACTTTTTTCCATTCTTTTTATTAATCAGTGGGATACGTATTGTAAACCAAATAATACATGTTATCATGTAATTGTAAAACAACAATAGTATTAACATTACTAGGCTATATTGACATGGTCTATTTTGTACACCTTCGTCGTGAATCACATAAATTTCATGTATACGAAGGTATAGTACGTTGCAAATATAATGAATGATAATCTAATTTTTTTTTTGTTCAAAAATGATAATCTAATCTATAAAAGAAAAATATTTTGTAAAATTTACCAACTTTTTCAAGAAAATTTCCCTATACATAATCTAGTCACTTATGCTAGTCTTTAAATTATCCAAACAGTCTTCCTATTTTTATAACCGTGGATATTTCATTTCAAAACGTGAATAAAAATTTATGAAAACTCGAGTTTTTTTTGTCACTTAAAACGTTCACAGGTCCCATCCATAATTTAAATTACAATAAAGAAACTCGAATGTTGGAACTAAACTGAGCAAATTCTCAACCAATAGAGTACTTAATTATTTTTTATATATAGACATAATTTGTTTTGGTGCCCATTTAAAAACAAAAACAAATTACCACTGAAATCCAAAATCCTTGAAATTATTGAATTTATTGTTTTTGTTTCACGAATCTTTTATCAGTGTACACATCTTCTAAATTTGGTGTAATAGCAAAGCGGTTGTGGGAGGAGTAGTATATAAAGCAAAGCCCTCCATTTATCTAATCCTTAAAAATCCTCATAAAGATTTGATTTGATTATTTTATTTATTTCTAACCTTTGTTTTTTTCTTCCTCTGCGTTGTCTTCTGAAAATAATCCCAATATTTTTCTATCAGAGAACTTGCTTTCTCCACAATTCAAAGCTATTTAGTTTCTTGTTCCATTTTTCCCTCTCTCTCTCGTAACATTTGGTGGAAGAAGAAAAATCATATCATAAGATCTTGTTTTAAGGGCAAACCCATTTTTATTTCTCTTCCTCGCATCGTGAACTGAGATCAAAATAGCAGTAATCGCGGCGAAAGAAGAGAAAAAAGAAAATTGAATATTTATAGTGAAGCAAAAGAAAAAGTCGGAGACTTTATATCTTGGTTCGTCGATTTGAGATTAGATCTTGAGAAGAGATTCTTTTATATCTTCAAATTTCTGCAATGGGTATGGCAGCGGAATCGCAGTTCCATGTATTAGCTGTTGATGATAGTTTATTCGATCGGAAACTCATAGAGAGATTGCTTCAGAAGTCTTCGTGTCAAGGTAAAAACGAGTGTCAAAGAAAACGAATACGTCTTGTAACTTGTAAGAATCGAAGAAAGATCTAAGCTTTATGTTTTCGGTATTTGCAGTAACAACTGTTGATTCAGGCTCTAAGGCTTTGGAATTTCTGGGTTTAAGAGAAGGTAGTGAGAGCAACGAACCAAATGCGCTTTCTACATCTCCTGAAATTCACCAGGTTCGAAAATTCTTCTTTTTTAAAAAAAATCTCTCGAATGTTAAGTTTATCTTCAAGTTTCCACTAATTTTGATTCGAACTTAGTTTTACAAGTCTTCGTCTAGTGGATATTTGCTTATTCTGTTTGATCGTGGCTTTTGACAGGAAGTTGAAGTGAATCTTATAATTACTGATTATTGTATGCCAGGCATGACTGGTTATGATTTGCTCAAGAAAGTCAAGGTACATTTTTTCTCCTTCCTCATTTACTCGATTTTATCTCTAGAAATTTGTCTTCGAAGAAAACTGAGAAAGTGTTGTTTTCAATGAAGAAAGTGAGAATGTCAATCGGAGATCTGTTTATTTTTCTCTAGTGATTTGTTTATTTGCTATTTGGTGTGTACAGTTTCTTGATAACGTCTTTTGATTTATCCGGGAATTTAATATAAACTTGTTTTTCAACTTTGTAGGAATCATCAGCTTTTAAGAACATACCAGTAGTAATAATGTCCTCTGAGAACGTTCCTGCAAGAATCAGCAGGTAAGGAACAATGAAAGATTGAATCTTTACAGTTTGAGCTTGAGCTCCTTTAGATAGTGTCTCATCATAATTTTCCCGGGGAAGTATAGGAAGACTCTTATGTTGATACACTTTTAATCATGAACAGATGTTTGGAAGAAGGAGCTGAAGAGTTTTTCTTGAAACCAGTAAGATTGGCTGATATCAACAAGTTGAAACCCCATATGATGAAAACAAAGCTGAAGAACCAGAAGCTGGAAGAGATTGAAGAACCTTTAAAAGACGAAAATGGAACCGTAAAAGCAGCTGCAGTTGAACCAAAGATTGAAGATTCAACAGAGATCGGAATCAAAATCTTGCCTCTTCAATCGGAATTAGAACCGAAACAACTACATCTGCAAGTAGTACAACAAGAGGAGCAGACATTGTGTAACAACAAGAGGAAGTCTATAGAAGAAGGGCTCTCATCAGATAGATCACGTCCTAGATTCGATGGTATCACAACCGCCGTCTGATTCTATCGCCATGATGCTTCTTTTTCCGGTTTCTGATTTTAGAGTTTTGTAGATTATTGTAGGAATGCTTCTGCTGGTACAAAACATGGTTTCAGTAGGGAATGCAGAGAGAGAATATAGATGGATGATAATGAATCAATGATGATGATGTATGGGGATAATGTTTATATGTGATTAATAAATCTTACATGGTGATTAACCCAATTCTTAATTTTGTTTTGACTTCTTTTTTAGTTTTGGTTTTAAAAAACTCAACTGAACTATCTAAAAATGGTAAGAAGGATCTGTAACATGTCACTTATGTGCACACTGTAGTTTTCAAATTCAGTTCACAATGCTACGCTGTCATGTGTAGACAAGTACGTGTCCTAGTGAACAAAAAGGTATTAATCTGGTAAATTCAAGTACAGTTTTGTCATGGTTTGTTCCATGTTATTGTTCTTATTTTGTCATGGTTTGTTCCATGTTCTTGTTCTTACCTAACCTGAAACAGAATTTCAGGACAAGTTGCTCACCGGCTTTAAGATTTGTACTCCACTTTGAAGAAATCTGTACTTTAACATAATAATCATGTTTTTAGTACTTATGCTGCCTTTGAAGTCTATTACAAGTTCTAGTACAGATTAAACCCCAAATAAGCAGCAGAAGAAATCCAACAATAGTGATTTGTTTATTTTTTGATGTGTTAAACACCAAATCATGTTTTATGGTTACATAAATTCTTACTTCAAGAACCTATGAAAGATAAAAAATCTGAGACTCGAAAAACAGTGTTTTCTCAAACGGAAGCTTAGATAGGACCGGTTTTAAAAGCGATATCAAGATCAGAGATCAAATCATCAGCATCTTCAATGCCTGCAGATATACGGACAAGATCTTCCGTCAAGCCTCTGGCCTCGCGTACTTCTGCAGGTATGCTTGCATGTGACATGAAGCATGGCATGCTTATAAGTGACTTAACACTCCCTAACAAAGAGAAAGGAAGTGGATGAATCAGAATACAAAACACCCCCGAATACTATTACAGCTTCTCCATAAGCAAAACAACAGACAACAAAAATATATTTGACTCTCACCAAAGCTGACAGCTATGCTGAAGTATTTGGTGGTTTCTACCAGATGCTTGGATAAAGCAACCGATCCTGTTATAAAGCTAAAAACAGATCCTGCACCCTTTGCCTGCATTTTAGAAACAAAAGGTAATCTTGTGTTGGGAACTTTAATTATCTCTGCTCTTTTCATATATCAGCTAAAGGTTACTAGTACCTGAGAGAAGTGGAGATGGTGACCAGGATGATCTGGTAGACCAGCGTAGTACACTTTCTTCACTCTTGGATGTGAAAACAAGTACATTGCGATTTTCCGTGCGTTTTCCTGAATATTTTTCCTATCTCATGTAAGTAGTCAAACCAACAAAAAAAGGAAAGATATACAAATAACTCCATTGTTTATACGTAATTAGAGAGGGTAAAAGTCAAGACCTGTTGCTTTTCTATACGTAAAGCCATTGTCTTGATTCCTCGTAGGCAAAGCCAACAGTCGAAAGGAGCTAATCCAGAACCTTCTGAGTTTTGGAGGAAATACAACTCCTTTGCCAATCTGAGAATTTTAACAAATGAGTAATGAGAATGTAATACGAAATATCTCAAACATTTCAAAAGCAGAGAAGAGAAGTAGAAGAAACACACTTTTCGCCTTTTACGGCAAGCACACCCGCCATCACATCACTGTGTCCGGCTATAAACTTAGTAGCCGAGTGCATCACGATATCTAGAAAGCCAGACAAGTTAAAAGTATGAGTACTAAGAAGTAGATCTGAGAATTATAACGATACTTTTAACCAATAGTAAGCAAGTATGAGTCTTTTATAACACACCAGCTCCAAGTTCTAATGGCCGAGAGAGCACCGGTGACATAATACTGTTGTCCACCAACACAAGTGCGCCTTGAGCATGAGCCATCTCAGCTATTTTCTACAAACAAAACCAAAGTGCAAAACATAAAATTACTTAAACTTTACAGAAACATAAGTCGATTTCCACCATCTCACAGAGAATTTACTCGTATATCGGAAATTTGTTGTCTGGGGTTGGTTGGAGACTCAAGCCACACAAGTTTTGTCTGGGGACCAATAGCAGCAGCAACCTCGTCTAAATTAGTTGTGTTTACTCGTCTACAATATAACAAATGAAATCATTAATTTATCATGTTTTAAGAATAAGAAATTTTCAAAATTTTGAATCATTGGTAGTAATACTAACTTTACCACAACGCCAGATCTTGGAACTACTTGAGATAGTAATCTGTCTGAGCCACCATATACATCATCTCCAGCAACAATTTCTTCGCCTATTGAGACAAAACAAAAATACTACAATGAACTCAAGTCTTTGGGACCAAGCTACTGCAACGAAATTACAATTCAATAGAGAGGTCATTATCGCAAATTACCATTTTTGAGAAGGTGCGTAACAGCACTAAGAGCAGCCATTCCACTAGTAAAGCAAAATGCTCTATCTGCCTTGTCAAGCTTCGCAAGGAGACTAAAAAAACCCATAAAGAACAGAAGAAAGCTTTTATGAGCAATGTTCTATCGAAAACACATACAAATATAGCTAAAGATGACCTAGGAATCGAGAAGAAGCTAAGAAACAATAACCTTTCCAATGCATCCCGTGTAGGATTTCCACTTCTTGTATAATCATATGGTCCATTTTCTATAGCAGAAGGCTGCAAAATAAGCAAACCAACAAACTTAAAACCAAAGCATAAAGTGACAAAACGTTTTAATTCGATTCCACAAGATTCATTCAGTACCTGCTTAAATGTAGCGGTCTGGTAAAGCGGAGTGCTCATTGCATCAAAGGGATCAAATTTATTATCCAAGTTCACTAGTAATGTAGAGACGCTAGCCTCTTCTTTGATATTTGTAGCTGTAAAAAAAATCGGGAAACACCATCAACAAAAACTGCTTAAACTATGGTCATCACCAATACAAATAATGAAAGAAGGAAGCTTCACGAACCATTCAAACAATCTGGGGTGGTAGTGTTAACTACAGGACGAGTATTGCCATCGACACTTTTCTCCATCACGCAGCTTAGCTTGAAAAGGTCCCGATTTGAGATCTGTTTCTTCTCCCAAGTTGGAAACTTGGAAAAGGAAACACTGGAGGGAGAGTTCTTACTCTGCAAGCCCTTGAGATCCAGACCAAAGTTGGTGGATACCAAAAGCAATAGAAAAATTTGGAGAAGAAAAGGACTGAATTTATATTTGAGATAAAATAAAAATGGCTTTAAAGTTATAAAATAAAAATTAAAATAACAGGCTTACTCGGTCGGGGAGATCAGCGAAGGAAGGTATGAAGGAGGAGTGAAGTGATAGAGAAGATGTCATTTTGGTCGATGAGAGAGAGAGAGAGGAGAGAGAGAGAGAGTAATAGGTTCTCCTCCGACGTCGATTTCTCGTCTGTGATAACTTTATTAGCCGACGAGATAATGGCGGCGACGGAGATAGCTCTGGCACTGTAGTGAAGACAAAAGAAGAGAGAAACTGAAAGGTACCGGTTTGGTCTATTTCTATTTTATTTCGGTTAGTGCAAGTAGTCTTTTTTTCTTCAATTCACTTAATTTCATAATATACACGCATTTAGAAAATAAAAATTAGGGTGAATTTTTGTCCAATCACTCTTGAAATAGCTGTCAGAACACTCACCTAATTTTTGATTTATGCATTACCATGCATTGCTAATTTGCTATTACTCTAAAAATTATGCGATAGTTTTTGGATAAACTGAGAAAGAAAAAAGAAAAAAAAAAAACGTGGAGAAAGTAGGTAAACACCTACTCTAAGCTCCCATAACACTAAGATATTCGTAAATGTCAACAAAAGTACAACAAAAAGAATTTGATTCAGGCCTTCATACACTGCCACTACCACTAGTCTTTTGGTTTAACGAACGAGGACTATTGGTACCACATTGCTCAGAATCTGGTTCTTCCTCGGAGTCAGATGGTTCTTCCTCGGAGTCCAATGGCTCTTCCTCGGAGTCAGAAGCTTTCAAACTATCCCCTGTATCTTCCATTGAGGGATCCACAATTTCACTGTCTGAAACATCTGGGAATGCACAAATTGGTGATTTAGAACAAAGAGAGCATCTGATGGTTAGAAAGGTTATAGTTAACTGGCATTTAATTCTCTAATGTCTGGACAGTGAACTTTGCGTTAGCCAAGACTCGGAAATTACTGACCTTCACCTTCATCATATTCTTCTAAAGGTTCTTCTTTCACTTTGCTGGAGACAACAAGAGATTCCATGTTCTTGGTTTTTTCTATATGAACCTGGGCGTTTCTTGCGGTTTCTTCTTGTTCTTTCTTTTCCATGTGGAACTTGTTGAGCTTCTCCTCAAACTCTTCGATGCACGCTTTCAGTTCTGGTTTCGCAAACTTCTTTCCCTGTTCAGATTCACAACCATATGCCAAAGTCATTAATAGCATGAGAAGAATGAAAGAGAATGGCATTGGTGAAGAAAACCAGAGAAACGAACCTTATTGATTATGCTTCTAAAGTTTTCCGTCACTAAATCCTCCGCTAACGCGTGCTCGTAAGACTTGAATGACTCGATAAGCTTTTTGATTCCCTTTTCTGTGAATGTCAGCAGCGAAAGAGAATACGAAATGTATTCCCACTGTTTTGTATCTGCAAGTTTAGGTATAGACTTCATAGGGATATACTTTCTATTAAACCAATCACAGGTGTAAAAATATCTCATCAATACAAGCATACCTGTGACTCCACTAAACCTGTTGCAAAGCTTCTCAACCAGAGCCTCCATCTGTTTGTCCTGGAGAGTGTTGAGGACACAGATCAGTGATTAGATAAGACCGAATACAAGTCATAGTAACTTCATTATCCAAAAGCTATGTACCTTTTTAATGGAGCCGATCAAGAACTGCATGACATTACAGAATGACTCCCTCTTCAAATTCCGGTTGGATAACTGCCCAAGTATATCAGGAAGTAGATTGTATATGGGATTCGATCCTGGATTTTGTTTGGAAAAAAAGAAATTCAAGTGTTATAATTTGATTCAAAAGACGAAGTGGCTGTATCATGTAAGGTAGATACTGCAACTGACCTTTCTTAGACAGTTCATGAAAAAATAGTTTTGCGAGACTAGAGATCCTCTCCACATCATCTTCTATACATATAGCCATTTCATTAATATGCCCTTTCACCTGAAATCAGGATTCACAAAATGAAACCTCATACTATTATTGCAGATGTTTAAAGAGATGTAATGAGCCATACCTTCATCATATCGTTCAATATAAGATGTGAAAGGACCAGGACAGCATTTTTCCTGACAGAAACTGAAGCATCCCGTAATCTGGCATACATATTTTCTGTCCAAGGTTCCATAAGATTTGGGAAACGAACAGCCAAGTCTCCAAGGGAAAGGGTGCAATTTGACCGGACAACTTCAGACGGTGCATTTTCAACAACTGTGAAGAGAAGCTGGAGATTGGATTCGCTGGCATATATTGAAAATATGGGTTAATTTAACTAAAGATTCAGTTTTGTAAATGAAAAGAGAATATGGGTTCAGGATTTAATCTCACCAGAAACTTGCATCAATAATCATAAACCTGCACAATGCAAGCATTGCGGAAGCTTGTAGTTCTGGATGCTGTAAGAATGGGAAAGTCAACTTTTTATTTTTCATGTACACCCCATAAAATTTGAGAGCAAAAGAAGAGGGAGCTAATACACAAGCTTCCAACTTCATCAGACACCATGAAACTGGAAAAATGAATGAAAAGCTAAGTACCTTTTGCAGCAGGGAAAAATTTCTGCAAAGCTTTGAGAGAAAAGTTGCACAATCCCCAATAAGATTCTTCTCGCCAGAACCACCAGAAACAATTTCTCTCTCTGCTCTTTCAGCGAGTGTATCAAGCAGTGCATCATCAGAGGCAGCGAGTCCTAGCTCAGCATTTATGCTATTGTTCTGAAAAAACAAAGAAAAGATCGTATGAGATAGCACTAGTAAGCAAAAGCAACCTAATAATAGGGTTGCAACGTTTGTGCCACCAGCTGCGCTTTGCGGTAATCGGCCTATACCTCTTGCGTTTCTACTGTATTCTGACTTTCAGCAGCCGATTTGTCCTTTTTAGTCTTCTGTCCCCGGATCTTCTGGATGCAGGATTCTATATACACCAACTGGTTCATGGCAATGTGACTAACAACGAACAAAAATCTACTGAGCTTTGCTACGTGAACTGTAGTCAGAATATCGACAATATTATCGTCGATATCATTATGTGCTTGATCTTGTCCAACTACGTCAAACACAGTGCTCAGGGACTTTTTAATAAGAGTAGAAGCTAAGGTTTCTGGAGTTGGGTGGATCATGTATATGGCACTTATGGCTTTATCAGCAGTGGCATAATATATGTTTTCTGGAAGCCAGTTCCCAGTGATCAAGCTCTCAAGAATACCAAACAATCGGCTGCCATTGCTGAGCAATAACTTCTTCCTATCTTCCTCGGCAAGCCGCTGAATAGCAGTGCATGCAGTTCTGGCAAGTAGAGGTTCCACTTTTGCCCAGCGGCCAAACCCAATGTCAATGATATCCTGCATGTGTGATCCAAGAATCCTAGAGGACGACTTTGCAGCCATGCAAAGGATAGAAAGAGCCCCACGACTTTGCTCTGCATTTGTCCCATTGATGTTAAAGCAAAAGAAGTCCCATAGAGCTGAAATCTACAAAGACAAAAACGATGGAAGCACTTATTAGCCTCTTGCAGGTGGAATACTTTAATTCGAGAAATGATGAATCAAAAATCAATGACAACGCTCATTATTTTTCGTTGTTCTTGACCGTGCATGACTACACGTATTGATTGAGCATAATTACAAAGCATACACATACGCTGGAGTCACAGAAGGAACCTACCGTGCTGCTCGATATTTCACCTTTTGAAACTAAAGCATTAACAATAAACTCTAGTGCTGCTTGATCTCCAATATTCGAATCTATGGCAAGGTTCAAAAGCTGTTTTGCCGTGTCAACTGGATTTTTCCTTATGTAGATTGAAATAAAGGCATTCTCCACTGCTTCATAGATGGACTTATCCTGAGAAAAGGCCTGAAGAGATGACAGAAAACAAGGTTTTTAGCACAATGTATGAAGGGGACGTTAGCTAAAAAACTGTCGGAAGTATGTGTATTTTTGAGTTACGATACATGATAAGAGACCATACCAGAGGCAGAATTTTACGGAGACAAGCTTCTGCACCATCAATTTGGAACTGCTTACACCTCATCAACAACAGAATAGCATTCTCAACATCACTGGCAGACGATGAAGCCATTAATTGAACGAGGATCGCCATACTAACTGACATGCACTTTGAGAAACTCAATCCAGCTTCTAGGGAAGCAATCAAGGCCTTGGTCTGCTCGAGGTTACCAATATCTGGAACAGAAACAACCTTCTCACTGTTTTCTTCCCCATTCTCTGGCTGACAGCTATCAGGTAGGCTATCTTGATGGGTCTTATTTGTAACTTCAAGTTCCAAGTCATCAATTTCACCATCTCCATTACAGGAGTCACCATCTGAAGTTGGCTCTTTTGATGAGTCCTCAGTAGCGAGGTTTGGTTCAAGCTCGTTCAATTTTATTTTATACTGCTCCAGGGTTGCTTCAAATGAAGCTATCCGAAGCTGTGGACCAAAGGGGTTATGTTGCAACATTGTGATCAGTAAATTCAATGCGGATTTTCTAACAATTGCACTCTTATCTTCCAGTCTTCCAGCAGATATTGATGCAACCTCGTTCCATAGGCCAATCGAAACAGAATGCTCTTCACACAGTTCAGCCCAAACCTGAAGAACTCGGCTCCTTGTATAGGCTGAAACATCTCTACACCGTTCGAGCAAAATTTCCAACATTGCTTGCTTAGTTCGCAGGCGAAGGGACTTGGAACTCATATCTCCCTCGGCCTCATCAAATGCTTTTGCAACTAATTTTCCAAGAACACCAACTAGTGCGTTTCTTATCTTGTATGATTCACCACCAAAATGAGGGACTAAAACTCCAACATTTGTTGACATTAGTTTTGGCAAACGATCAGCAAGCTCGACCAAAAAACGTCCCACATTATCAGCCCCAACTGTATCTTTAACATAGGCTTTAGGGTCGGTCCTCCCAATCTCTCTAATGATTGTCACGGCCAAGGTACCATCTGAGTACTTACTTTCAGCTCTAGCAACTGCATCAGCAACGTGTACAACAGCGAAATCATATTTGTGTATCAAGTGCATGATCGAGGCACATGACTGCACAATGTAACGGTACTTTGTAGCAGATGCACCTATGATCCGACACAGGGCATCTTTTGCCTCAGCATCTTTTAAGATTGCAGCATTCTCAAAAAGAGAGAACGAGTTTCTACAAGGGAATAATATAAAGAAGTTATGAGAATGTACCTTTAACATAAAATATCCAAAGATAAACCAGATTCATTAGGTCACAGAAATTACTTGACAATGAAAGAAAGGTAATTCTCGTCTAGGTCCGATGATCCAAAGAGCAAGGATAGGTTGATCTCAAGAGAATTCGCAATCAAGTTGAGCATCCTACCCCTCTGAGGTTCCCAATTCCATGACTGGATAATTTGTTTTTTCCTTCCTCGTGCTGCCACCTTGTTCATCCACAACAACACTATAGTAAAGGCGACGATAAGAGATGAATTCTATTCTGTGTGGTACATAATTAGCTGGAAAAAGAGAAAACACCTTTGTGCTGTCGACTGAGCTGATGTGTGATTCTTCAGTCATAATAATAGTGAGAAGAAAGAAAGTGTAAATTTTCAAGGCATTGCGATGTGATGTGATCCTATCAATGATTGGAACCTCATCCTCCTGATCCTGGACAGATCGGGAGATCGAATCGACATTGGGAAGAAGAACACTTAGATTGGACCGAAGGCTTTCTACAAGATTACACTTGCAAGACGGAGGAAGACTATAGAAGCTCCTGATCAAAGAGTAGACACGATCAAAAATATCTTGATCTTCGATACAGAAGAGTTCTCTATCAGATAGGTCAAATGATACACCTGTTCCACAAGAAGTCAGTCAACTAAAATGCTTCACATATCAATTCAACAAGAGCTTTGAGTGAAGTCTCAATTTTTATTTGCTTTCCCTTTCTGACGCAATAAACACCAACGTATGTAAGCTATTGAAAGAAACTAACTTTGGGAGACCAACATATTCATATCAAACATAGCCCAATTTACGCTCTTTAACTTCAAAGTATGATACCAAACATCGTAATGAACATACTTAGAATTTGACCACTTTCCAATAGAGGCAGAGAAGAAATTCGAGCTTCCACACATAGCCAGATACGCACAATATGAAATTTCTCTCTTCTTCAATTCATCAATCTCATATCGCTCAGCTTCACTTATACACACGAATTGGGGCTACCTATCGACCCAAATGAAGACTCGAGTGACCAATGACTATCTTCACAATCCAATATCTGTCTCAAATTGCAACTTAAATATAATCTAAAGCCTCTCGGAATGAACTAATTATGTAGTTCAACGGTTGCTTCTCTATCGAAATTCTCGAAAATCAGAACAGAAAATGAAGAGAACAAATTACGCTCATAAATTGTAGAAACAAAGATAACCCGAAAAAGTATTACCTTTGACGAACTCTTCAAGATCGGAAGGGCGAAGAGAGGTCACATCGACGGTATTTTGAGCGAACAATCGATGATTGTCTTCCGGATCTTCTTCTAGGGCTCGAAGGATTTGGGGGAAAACAAAGGGAGGAGCCATTTTCTAGAGAGAGAAACTGAGCGACGTTGCTCGGAGAGGAAGGAGAGAGAGAGAGGTTGGCCTTTTGGCGAGATGGGATTTCAAAATGAAATTGAAAAAGGCAACGGAGCGGGAATTCATGGAGCACCATATCGGGTCGGGTTCCTAATACGAATCCGGGTCGGATCTCATGGTTTTTTCCTCAATTATTTTATTTTCAAAAAATTAAGTATTCGACACCATTGAAGACTATGCGGCTTGACTGGCCCAGATAGGGACGTAGCTGGTGGAATCAACAAATAAAATGAAAACACGTGGAAAGCTCTAAATGGTTGAAGGATCTTGAACGTACACGAATCTTCTTTGATTTTTCATTTTCCAAGCTTGATCCTTTAATGGCTTCTCTTCTCCGGCCAATCATTTGAGCTAATCTAACACAAGAGAAAGAGTGAGAGAGAGAGAAACTCTGAGATGGCGATGCCGCTGGGAGTGGCGACGTATCTGATGAGAATGGTGTGGTTTTCTCTGACCGGTTGGGTATTCACTTGCTTGTCTATCGCCGACGAGATCGCTGGTTCTCTCAGAAACGGAGATATTGGTCCTTTTCATGTCGGATGATCGATTCGAGATTCCTTTACTCTCCTTTATTTGCGTATATGTTCTTTTCCCCAATTTTTACGTTTTTTTTTTGCTCACTTGTTTTCGATCAGCGTCGCTTCTAAATTAGAAATTGTTAATAGAGATGACTGAGATAGGTCAAATTTTCTCGAATATTGAACAATTGGACGTGGATGTGATATACATGTCTCAGTTGCTCAGTGTGTGTAGGTGTGGAGTCCACTGTGGACTAATGTTCTGCTTCGTATATGAGACTAAATCTTTTGGATTCCATGGATGTTGATGATGCTTGTTTCCTTATGATCCTAATCGAGAGTTTATAGATTCCAATTTGGTTGTTGTTGTTGTGATCAGCAGCAACTCAGGGATGCAAAATAATGCCACTTGGTGTTTTAATGTTCTTGTGATGATATAAATTATTATGCTAAGATATTTTCTCTGTTCTCCACATGTTACAGCTAATTACATTAGCGTTGGCTTAAACAGTTCAAGAGTTTCCGACATATACAATGCCGACATAAGTCTTAGCTATTTAAGTTCAGTTAACAAAACTTTACTTGAGGTCAAGTCATGTTTTACCATCCCAAGATCACCTTTAAGTATCCTTTTTTTTTTTTTCTCCTTGGCTTACCACTCATTTCATTGTAGGCAGAATAAACACGTTTTGCATTCAGTCAGGCCTTTATGATTTCACGAAGGGCATGTTCTACTCTGCAATCAATCTGCAGAGAACACGAGCGCACGCCATTTGAACTGCTATCAAATCTTCTCTCAGTCAAGGTTCTAAGTATCAAACATTTTGAGAGAGAGAGAGAGAGATATCATAAGACAGCAGAGCATAGCAGATAGCTGCGGTATATATTTCTCTGTATAGTATATGTAGAATTCCAGACTATAATTGACCTCATACTTGTGATAAATAATTGAGCTTTTTTATTTCAAAGTTTTTTTAGCCTCTTCAGCTTTGGATTTGGTTTATTTATCATTATGATGCCTGAGTTGAATTTTTTTATTTTATGGTTTTATATATAACTTCTTTAATGAAAAAATTGATTCAACTAAACCGTACTGAACAGCATATTTCCAAGGTTTTTTTCATCATGCAAACCAACATGTAACAGCAAATCACCATACTTTCTCGTGGGAGTTCGAATCTACAGCAAGGTCAATGAATTGTATCAGTCACCCAACCACCTTTTAAGCCACTAGAAGCATTTGGTCCAAAAAATAAAAAGGAACTAGAAGTGATTTGCAGGTTAAAAAAACATATTGAAACAATAATGTGCTTCACTCCAAATCAACTAAGGAAAAGTTATTATAACACATTAAATTATGGTCCAAGATCTTGATAACACGTATATACTAGAAACTTTCCCTACCATCGATTACATTATTCACATGGATACTCTGTCTAGGTCGTATTTGTAAATTTTCCTTTTTTTGGGTCTAATTCTAAATATATTGCTGAACCTTTTTGAAAAATAGTGCTATATTTATGGCTTTAAATTTCTATTTATAACATATTAATATCTTTCTTTTTTTGGTCAACAATCTATATTCTTGCATCAATTGGATTTGTAAATCATTTTTTTCATATTTTATTTTATCAAAAGGAAAAATTTTAATATTATCTTCTATGGTCTAAAATAAAAGTAATTTAGCAAAAAGTTTTGAATTGACAAAGATAAATGCTATATATTTTATTACATTACATAATTTTAGAAACAGAAGTTATTATAAAGTCTTTTGAAAAGGAGATGTCAATATTTTGATGAATTTGATGAACTTTTCTTTTCTCCTATCTTGTTTTAGTACTAATAGAAAAATAAAATAAAGATTGCAGTTATGTGGATCATGACCTTTATATTTAATTTTTCTCATTTTCTAATTTGATTCTTGGTTCTTCTATATCTTGTAAACGAAACTTCAGCATTCGTTCCTCAATCAAAATCAAATCGAAATATCGGTGTCCGAAAGATCAACATCACCATCGTTCCTCTGCCATTAAATTTCACCATCTTCCACCTCCAACTGCACTAGACAGCTATTCTCCACCTTCCTCCCTATCTCTCTAGCTTTCTCCTTCTGTTCTCTATCACCCAAAAAAAAAAGATCTTAGAATAACCCAGAAAGAGGAAAGTAACGAAAACACCATTCAAAGTCAAGTGTTTGTTTAATTCGACTCAAAATGGGTTCTTCTGCTTCGAAAACAGCTTCTTCCGCTTCTTCTACGTCTTCCTCCGCTACGGTTTCTCCACCGACGACGAATTTCGCATCCGATTTCCCTTCGCCGGCGGTTCAGAGAGCTTTCTCTTTTCCGACGCCGTTGGTTCACCATCCTCCGGCTAGAAAAGGCGACACTCATCACCTCGTCTCCCTCACATCTACCTCGTACGGTTCTCTTCTCCTCATCGATCTCGACGGATCCAAAAACTCCTCCGACCAACAGACGCTTCCCCGTATCTCTGTCCCCGGAAAGAGCACGCCAGATCCGGTTTCACGCGACTCGTTCTCCCCTGACTCAGTCATTAACACATGGGAGCTTATGGACGGCTTGGACGACGAATTCGAATTCGAAATTCCCAAACCTGGTAAGCTTGATTCCAGTCTAAATTCGGGTTTTTGCACTAAACCCGACGCGAATCGGAATGTGGGTCTAAGTGGGTCTGCGTTGAAATTGGAGGAATCTTACGAATTTGTGAGAATCGAACAAGACGAAGAAGATTGGGTCCCGTTGTCTTATAAACCTAAGCAACCTCTGTGGAAGCATCTTTCTGAAGAATCATTTTTATCTGGTTTAGATCCTAGCATTGTCTCATCTTACAAGAAAGCTTTGTCTTCTAAGCAATTAAGCAGTCATAGTATCAATGTCGACACTAGAAACCCTATCAGACCCACAAAGTCCCTCTCTTGCAGCCCAACAACATCAAAACCAGCCATCTTGATCAGCGAACCAACATCTGTATGCTCTAGTCCACTGAGTTCTCAAGCCAAACCAAGATTACAAGAAACAGAAGACAAGATTGTACTCTACTTCACTACACTCCGAGGAATTCGAAAGACGTACGAGGATTGCTGTTGCGTTAGAACGATATTGAGAGGGCTTCAAGTAACGGTAGACGAACGCGACATCTCAATGGATTCCAAATACAGGAAAGAGCTTCAAAGCCTGCTTGGCTCTGCAGAGAAACCTGTTTGTTTGCCTCAGGTGTTTATCAGAGGAACCCACATTGGTGGCGTCGAGGAGATTCTGAAGCTAAACGATGATGGTGAATTAGCAGAGATGTTGAAAGATTTCCCTGCTTGTGAATGCCAGGGGACATGCCGGAGCTGTGGTGATGCAAGGTTTGTGCCTTGTACTAACTGTGATGGTAGCACCAAAGTGTTTGAGGAGCAAGACGAACGGTTCAAGCGGTGTCCGAAATGCAATGAGAATGGATTGGTGCGTTGTCGCGAGTGTTGCCTCTAGGCAATATCTTGGATCAGAAAGCTGTGTCCTGTGTGGGTGAAAAGGGGCTTAGATTGATCGTGTGAATTGTGAAAGAGAAGAAGAGAGAGTGTTATTGTACATTGCAATAAGAAATGGCTCAAGGCTAATCATTATTACTCTGTTCTCTTGTGTGGGTGCTGTGTTCTTTTGTTCCTTATTTGTTCTTGCTCTTAGACACTTTTAACATTTTAAACTAAATGATTATTACTATATTATTACAAGTACATAAAATGTTTGTTGATGATTGGTAATTCGCATTATCGCTCAATGGTGTTTTTTATTTATGGATAAAAATTACTGTTAGGCAGTTCTGTCTTCTAACTTTCCAAGTTTACATTTCTCGGTTCATAATTAGACTTAGATCGATCGATAAATATAATTAAAATATTGACTTTATAACAGTAGTTAAGGACTTCCTTCATTGAAACGACACCGTTTCTAGTCCCCTTAAAATCCGTCACTGTACTCAAGCTTGCTCAGATAGCTAGGGAGAGAAAATGGAGGGGAAAGGGAACGAGAAAGCTCCGGCTACGGGTTCAGGTTCGGGTCCGGGTTCGGGTCGGGGTATGTGTCTGAGCAAGTACGAGGATCCAATGAGTGAAGAGAGTCATAGATACTACCTTGCGAGGCGGAATGCTTTGATGATGCTCCGGGACAGAGGCTACGAAGTTTCCGCCGAAGATATCAATCTCTCCCTCCAAGATTTTCGAACTGTTTACGGCGAACATCCCGATGTAAACCGTCTCCGTATCTCAGCTCAGCTTCGCTCCGATTCTTCCAAAAAGGTATTATCAAGCTTTTGCCTTTGCATGTTGGGGTTTTACTGTTTGGATGCGAAGAAAGTGGCGGAAAATCCAAAATCCGGAATATTTCCGCTGCTTTTGTCTTCGAATTGAAGTTATATGTGTTAACTTTTGTGGATTCGGATTTGACTAAATCTACTTTGGTTTGTTTTTTTTGCAGTATGATATACCCTTAATCTATAGAGCTTAGTTTCTGTAATGCATGTCACTGTCTCCAATTGATATAAGTATAACTACTACTGTATGTCCCTTATCATTTATCAAGTAGTATGTCTCATCTGTTTGTCCTCTGAAACTTTGTAATTTGAAGTTTTTCTGGTAAAAACTTAACAAGTGACAAGTGATTCTTAGATCTCTGGCTCTGGCTAATGAAGATTTTTGTGACGGAGTGTGAGTTGTGATACCAAATTGCAAAAGACCGGTGAAGTTGATTATTTTGTTTAAAGTCTTACCCTTTTTTTGTTGGTTGGTTCATTTCATGTCGTCACTGATTTGCTTTCATAACTAGTAGGAAACCGCCTTTCTATTATGATTTTTTTTTTGTCAAGTAGTTGCTTATGCCTTTGGTTTCTTTTGTAACAGCGGAATTCATATATATTCGCAATGCTTCTTACATCATCTCTTGTCTTATGGTTATGGCATAACGACAGATATCTCATTTTGATCCTCCGGACATAATAAGAGTGTTGGTTTAATGGGTCTGGTTCAACAAGTTTTGTGGTTTTGGTTTTTCAGGTCAAGGTTGTCTTTTTTGGTACTGGCATGGTTAAAGTCAACGCAATCCGTACTGTTGCAGCAGATGTACTTAGCCAAGAAACCATATCCGGGCTGATAATGGTTCTGCAAAACCACGTAACCAATCAAGCATTGAAAGCCATTGAACTTTTTTCTTTCAAGGTCGAGATATTCCAGGTACATATACAGATAACTTCTTCCTGATCTAGGTTTTGCTGCGATAACTTCAAATCTGTAACACCTACTTTCCTTCTCGGCTGTCTTGTTAAGATAACCGACTTGCTAGTCAACATAACCAACCATGTACTTAAGCCGAAACATCGGGTTTTGAATGATAAAGAAAAGACAGCACTTCTCAAGAAGTTTAATATCGAGGAAAAACAGGTGCAGTATCTCTCTTGGAGCTTAAAAACCTTGGCTTATGATTATTAACTCAAGCTTCTTAGCTTTCTAACTGTTCTTTCGAAAATTAATTTTGATAGCTTCCTCGGATTTCAAAGAAAGACGCCGTTGTGCGGTACTACGGACTAGAGAAAGGGCAAGTTGTGAAAGTGAATTACAGAGGCCAACTCACAGAGTCACATGTTGCCTACCGTTGTGTGTGGTGAAGTAAACCAAATTTTTGTTTTTAACCATTTTGAGTGTAGTTATTTTCAGCAAAACTTTTCCTTGGTTTTATTCTTCATCCTAGAAGATCCTTTGCTGTAAACCCACGATAAAAATTTAGTAAACAAAAGAAGATCCTTTGCTTGTTCTTGAAAATGTTTCCATTTTTGTCTTTCCTTAAAAAGAACAGTATCTATACGTTATCGAAACACAAAAAGCCAGCCATGGAGACTCCACCATTAGTGATTCATCAGAGTTTCGGAGACGGGCAAAGCTCGTTGATGGATCGGTTCGAGCGGTTATCATTCGAGGCTCACCTCAACAAAGCCTTGCTTGGTCGGAGCCTATCCGAGTCCGGTTTCTCTTCGATGTACAGTGCGGTCGTCCTCGATGATTCCCCAATACGTACGGAGGATCAGGCTTGCCACAAAGTCCGAAGAGGATTAGGTGTGAATAAGATACTGAAAAATCTGATGAAACCAATTAGATACTGTAGCAGAAAAATCGGCGGAGGAAGAAAGCAAGAGGCGTACGATTTAGATGCCCGGAGTTTTAAAAAGTGGCAAACTTTCAGCAAATCTGTCCGATTATTTTGAGTTTTTAATGCACTTGTGTATCTTTGTCATGACAAGATAACTAACTACATTACCTGTTTTGGGGGTGTGCTTAGGTCAGCAGTTTTTTTTTTCTTGTTTCGTAGGAAATAGAAATCTACTAAGCCAACGGTCGAGATTAGTTTTTAAAGTTTAATCCAAAGGTTGTGATTTATTGCCATTCAATTCAGTAAAGCAAAAGATACTCTGCCTACAACATGTGCGACAGACTCAACAAAACCCCTTGCGAGTGCTCAATAAAAAAAAAAAAACTTTCTTACTTACAATATTGAAGTCTTGTTTTTTCCCCTACGATTCACAAAATTTGTGTGTTCTGCTTCTCCGTTTCAAACGTATCGGTAAGTCTCGCATCCTAATCTTATCGAATATATTGAAAATCCCATATTTGTTTTCAAATCAGGAACTGATTACATCTCTCGTCTCCCCAGAATTTTCTGCCTCGCATCGAAATCTGAAGTGAAGGTTCTAAGTTCTAAGTTTTTCTTTGGTTTTCTAATTGTGGTTGCAGCTGAGTTAAGTGGAAGAGAGAGAGCTACAGAGAGAGAGGCTTTGTTGAAGGTAATCAGCAGACCAATTAATAAACTTCACAGAATAGTTAAACTCTTCATACCACTTGATCAAGAAAAGATGTCTTCTAATCCAACGGATTAAATGTTCAACCCTCTCTCATAATAAAGTATGTAGCCTATGCGTGGTTTCTTTGATACACATACATAGATTTTGGCTTCTGAGTTGCTGGTCGTTGGATTCAAAATTGGATATGCTTTTATTATATTTAGGTTCTTCACTCATTATTATGTTTCTGATTTTATTCTGATTTTTTCCTAAGGTTTTGTGGTTTGCGTATGCAAATAGCAGTAAAAGTGTAGGACAGAGTGCAGATAGCTGGTTAGAGATAGCAGAAGAAAGCGAGTAACGTAAAAATCTATATGTTCTCGGAAACACCTTCATTTCATTATACAGCATAGTCCGAATCATCTTCTTCTTTCTTCGGTAAGTAACGTTCATCAATTTTTCATTTTTGACCTACGTCACTCTAATCTGTCTCACAAGGCAATGCTTTTAGCCATTTGCAATCATAAAAATTAACTTCACGACACATTTATTATAGTTATCTTTAGCGCTTCTTTTCTTTAATGGTTCTCATAAGTGTTATTGCTAATTCCTCAGGCGAGAGTTGTAGTCGTATGGGAACCTAAGCGAAAAAAAGGAACTTGTGGCAGGCAAGGATCAGATGCATAGTAGCTCCATCCCCGCTTGTGACCCTGAAAAGCTGCAAGACAAGGCTCCCGAGAAGCAGAGCGAGTCTGCCAAGGAAGTGAACCTCACGATTGTTGTCTGCAATGGAGATTCTAGTCGAGCACATGAAACCGCAGAATTGGCTCAGGTCTCCGTGCCACTGCCAGTGGAGAAGGAAGAGTCCCCGAAAAAGGCCTGCTTGTCCAGGAATGCCAGCTCTCACGAGCAGTGTAGGTCTGCTTCCTTCCTTTTCTTATCAGGAGACTAATTTTGACAGTTCCAAGAATGTGAATTCTCTTCTTACTATGTTTCCTAGGAATAATGTCTGCTTTGGTATATAGGTTAATGGGTTTTTGTCTTGCTCATTACTCTTTTGCTGTGATATGTTTGTCTGTTATAATCAAGTTATGAACATGGTTTAACTGAATCAGGCTCATTGGTCGTTGCTCTCTCTCTTTTTTGATAAATAGGGTTTGCCAACAAGAGAAAGAAGAGGCTTTGATTGAACTGGGGTGCCAATGTCGTGGTGGAATTTCTAAAGCACATAGAACATGCATAGATGCGTGGTTTCGGACAAAAGGCTCTAATCAGTGCGAGATCTGTCAGTGAGTAGACATTTCCTCGTTTGCTTGAGATTCAATTGGAGGAGAGACTATGCTTATTTGGTGCTACAATTTTCTCTGTTTCTGCAGGGCAGTAGCTGTCAACGTGCCACCTCCAGAGACCCAACCAACTGTAAGTACATTATTTCTTGGAACAAAGAAAAGATATTTATAGCTTGTGTAGTTGTAATACATGATGCACGCTGTTTCTGCCTTTTGAGCAGACAAATTACTGGGTGTGGAGGATTGATCCAAGCTATAGACAAGAACAGCGTGAAAGAGTAAGTGTGTCTATTAGTAGCCATTTGGATTGAAGAGTCTGGTTTTTTCTCTTGTGTAAAGATGGCAAGTGTTCTCGTGTCATGGCAGGGATGTTTCAGTCCACTCTGGGTAGCATTCTCTATTCTGATAGGCGGTCTAATGCTGGATGTGTTAATATCCATCACACTCGGTGTGTCTGCGCTCCCGGTTAACATAATCATTGGTACGTTTGTTTTGTCAATGTAGCTTAAGTTGGTTATATGGTTGCTAGTGATTGAGTAAGTTTGTTGAGATCTCGGGTTTTGCAGGAGTGATAGTGTTGCTAGGGCTAGGAACAGCGTTAAGGCTGACTTTGGAGTTCTGCTACGAATGGAGCTTGAGAAGAGCGGTTCAAAGGGCGGTGCAGAGGAGCGCTGAATCAAACTTTAATAATATTGCATACCCTCCTGCCTTGTAGTTGTGGGATATGTGCACTTGTTGAAAAAACTCTCTGTGTATGTAAAAGTTGTGTTGTGTGAGACTTGTGATTATTTTACAATGCTGAATTTGTTGGGAGCATCACTTTGCCTCTTCTTTTTCTATAGCTCAAATGTTTACAAGTACAGTAACAAACCCAACATATTTTTGGGTTTCTCTGATACATTTCTCCTTTCTCTCAGCATGAACCATATAAGTAAAGACCATCAAATTTGGTATTGTTTGGCCCTAACCACAATAAATGTAGTTCTAACCAATAGTAGGGGTTCTACTGGAAAAATAAAAGATATGGGATAAAGATGGGGTAGATCTAAAATACAGGGTCTTGTTAATAACTTCGACTTCAAGGGATAAATATTTCTCCTTCCCCTGAACTTGGGGTACAAGTCCACCCTCCCTCCTTTAAGAATAAAGAGAGAAGAAACGGAGACCGCGTGAACGGTGTATCAAAGTTAGAATCGCTTCAATGGATGCTAAGATCGGACAATTCTTTGACTCCGTCGGTTCCTTTTTCAGCGGCGGCGATAAGATCCCTTGGTCCGACGGCGATGTCATCGCTGTAAGTTTCCTCTCTCCTTCTTCGGTTCCGTTTTTGTCCGCCTATGGTTTCAGAAGCGAACAACAATCTACTAGTAGGATGGAATCACGAGCTGTATTACGGAAATTAGAACTGTAATCGTGCTATTTTGTGAAATCGGGTTTTATTTCCCGAGGGTTAGTCGGTCCTTGGTCAGATTATTTTTTGGGAATTCGGAAGTTTTGAATCGAGCTTTAGAAGTTTATGAATTGTGAATATCGTCTTCAATTGAGCGTGATTGCTGATTATTTGCACCTTTCGTTGGATCCTTTCACTAGAAATGCGAGTTTGTTAACTGTAGAACTTTACTAAATGTCACAGAATCATAGTTTTACTTTTTGTCTTCTTTAATCTTCAAGCTCACCAGCTAAAACCTGTTGTTTTGATGGCAGGGATGTGAAAGAGAGGTTCGAGAGGCCACAGATGCTGGCTCTGAAGAACTTAAGAAAGAGTGCCTAATGCGCTTGTCGTGGGCTCTCGTTCATTCCCATCAAACCGAAGATGTGCAACGCGGAATAGCCATGCTTGAAGGTAGTAACACTCCTATCTTATTCTTTTGCAAACCATGGCCTGAAAGTTTTCCGGTTTTGTTTCAAACTTAAACACGATTTCGACACAGAAAGCAGAAGCTTTCTTTTCTTCTGCATCATAATTCATGTAAACATGAAGACTGATAAAAATGTTGTTGTTGCAGCATCTCTTGCAAACAGTGCTCCTCCTCTAGAGGACCGAGAGAAGCTCTATTTACTTGCTGTTGGATACTACAGAAGTGGGGATTACTCAAAGAGCAGGCAGCTTGTTGACCGCTGTATCGAGGTTTTCATCCACTTCCCAACTCTTTTTCTTTATACATTGTTTCATCCGCTGTATTTTGACTCTGCTTATATAGTATATGTATGTGTGCACCTTCTTTCCCTCTTTGACGAATGGTTTGGTTTCATAGATGCAACCCGATTGGAGACAAGCTTTGGTCCTAAAGAAGACCATAGAAGACAAAATCACAAAGGGTAAGCCACTCTTCAAACAAAAACACAAAACTTATTCACAAGAAATGAAAGTTCTAGGGACTGCGAATGTTACTAACAAAATCACAGAGTTGCTAAATTGTATTTTTTTTTTTTTTTTAATTTTGGTTTGTATTCTCAGATGGTGTTATAGGGATAGGCATCACGGCTTCAGCTGTGGGAGCCGTTGGTCTCATAGCTGGTGGGATTGTAGCAGCGCTGGCTCGCAAGAAATGATGACCACGATCCTCACTTCTTCCTTGTGTATACATTAGCTACTTGCTTTTATAACTCTTCTTCTTCCGCTTTTGACAATTTTCTCTCTGCCTGCTTGACATATTGAATAATTTTGCGGAGTTTTGTAATACAGAAGCTTGAGTTGGATTTTTCATCTTTATTGGGTTATTTTTATAACTTTTGCGTATAAACATGTTGCTATCTTAATCTTGAACTTGACTATGATCCAACTCCAAAGTTGGCTAAGCTCTCTTTTGTCAAAAACTTATCAAAAAGAAAACAACGTTGACCAAAATCCCTTAGAAAATACTCCTAAAAACTTGACCAAAATATTCCTTTAGTTCCTTCTGAAGCTACGCCGTTTAGTGTTTTACAGAAATGATGCGTTTTGTCCATCTTCCTACTTACTGCATCTTCTTCACTCGGGTCGTGCGTGATTTCTGAATTCTAATTGTCAAAAAGAAAACCCTAAATTCCCGCTTCTTCTCGGCCTTTCTCAATTCGTCTGGTTTTTTTTTTCATCCTTGCGGCTTATTCAGGACAAAACCTTCCGCCAACTCGGCTTTGATAGTTTTTGGGTGTTGTTTCTTGCTGCCGCCACAGCTTGTGCTATAGCATTGGGGAAATTTGTGTTTCATTTCTTGAAGGAGAAGCCAGATCAAAGAAACCCACCACGACCATTGTGGGATAGATTCCTTGAGCCAGATCAAAATTCATACATAAACAAAGTGACGAAACGTGAATTCTCCTCAATCCCAAGCGTGCCAGAGAATAAACCTGAAGAAGCAAACTCATCAAACAATGGCAGTCAAAACTAGCACCTACTTCATTTTCCTTGCAATAATAATAACCATATGTTTGTTTATAGGAATTGTCTGAAATTCCAAACAAAAAGACACATTTCCTTGGTTCCTGATGATCATTGTCTACTGTGATATATAAGGTTTTAGATTCTGCTCTCGTTATGACCTACCTATAAAGTATAAACACCATAATAGCTAATTAGCAAAAATTATGCATTCAAAAGAAAAAGGCGCAAGGAAAGAGCTTGTTACAGAGGAAAATTTACCCTTAGCTCGATTCGTTTCCAGAAAACCACCAAAGTCAAACATTCGGCGCAGTATAAACCGCCAGACTCTACACCGAATCACTCACCGAAGAACCGAAATCGAAGCATTTCAATAACAAGAACAACAATCCAGAGGAAAAATAGAAGCAGAATTTATACAAAAAAAATAATAAAATAATAGAAGCAGAATTTTTGGTCGATCCAAGTCCATTTCGTTTAGCAACGGAAACGCTTATTTTGTCAACAATAAACTCTATTTTTTTTTAGAAAAAAAAAAGACATTAAGTGGGCCAAACGGCCCATTAGAATCAAAACAAATAATCCTTATTTCTCGTATAAATTGGTAGCCTTGCAATTGATGAAAACCCTAAGCGTCGATTGCCAAAGCCGTTTTTCTCTTGTGTTCGTAGTCGACCTGAGAAGATGAAGGTAGAGTCATTTTGCTCATTTTTTCAAAACCAAGAGAGTTCGAAAGTCACTCGAAGAAACACCAGGTCTTCATCTTCTGTTACTGTTGAGAACCCAGAACCCAATGAATCCCACCAACCAACCGTTGATGATCTCACATTTGGAGAAGAATCAATCACTTTGGATGCTCTTCTCTCTGATTTTCCAGGCAGACGCTCTCAGATTCTTGACCTGATTCGTCTTATCGGCCCATTGGATTGCCCTTCCTTTCCAATAATGGTCTATGGAGACGCTTCTACTGGAAAAACCAGTGTTGTTCTTCAGGTGTTCAGGCATCTCAATCGCCCCTTTGTTTATTCAAGCTGCCGTACATGTTACAGTCCACGTCTCTTGTTTGAGTCGGTTCTGAATCAGCTGTTGCTGCATAGCAAGTGTTCTTCAAATGGGTATTCTAGCGCAAAACGATGTGACAAGCCATCTGATTTTGTCAACTTACTTCGTCAAGCTCTCAGCAATGTGATGGAAACTCTAGACTCTAAATCCGGAACCTCAAGATCAAGTAAGCCGGATGGAAAACCTGTGGGGAAGATGGTGTATCTCATACTTGATCATGTGGATCTTATCAAAGAGTGGGAAAAAGGCACTATGATTCTGCAGTTTCTTTTCAGTTTGTATTCTGTTTTGAAGATGCCTCAACTTGGTATAATTCTCATCAGCGGATTGCCACCAGATGTTTATTACTCAAACATGGGATACACAGACCCTATACCTGTTTATTTTCCTGTGTATTCTCAAGAGGAACTTCATCAAATTTTCTTGAGAAACCAAGCTAACCGGGATTTATACTCCGCATTCCTCGAGTAAGCCCCTATAGTATAACCTTACCTCCCTATTTGCTTTATCTAAGCTTCACTCATACTAACGAAGTTTTTTTGGTGTCAAACAGTTCTGTATTGAAACCTTTTTGTAGGGTCACGAGGAGAGTTGACGAACTTTCCACTACCATCTCATCATTGTTCAGAAAGTATTGTGAACCGCTTGATGATTTAGGGCTTTCACCGAGTGAAGATCTGAAGAGAAGGCTGTATAACCAACTTAAACCGCTTATTGCTCCTTGTTTAAATGAGATATTCAGGGTCTCAAGTCGCCCTAATGATGGCGACAACAGAGGCGAGAGAAGGCAGAAAGCCAGCTGCAGCTCTGAAAACCGTGAAGAAGTTGAAAAATTAGACTTCCATATGTCTACTTCAGCAAAGTATCTTCTTATTGCGGCGTTTCTCGCTTCAAGAAACCCAGCAACGCTGGATGCGTCGATGTTCGACTCCACAGGGGGCATGGATAATCGTAAAAGAAAGCGCAAGTAAGTTATATCAAACTCATTGTTTCTTTTTTGACGTATTGCTTAGTAGAAAATGATTTGATTCAGTGAGTTTGATAGTAAGCCTAGTAAAAATACGTAATGGTAATGGTGGTGTGTTCTCGTGATGCATTTGAATAAAAGAATCTGTTTTTTTCCTTCTCAGGGCCTCAGAGAAATCGATGGAAAAGAAGGAAATTGCAGAGCAGGAAGCAGTCATGAAAGGGCCGGGAAGCTTTCCATTGGAGAGACTATTGGCGATATTCCAGTGTATTGCCTCTGTAGGAGATTCTTCATTTGGCGAAGAGGAAGAAGGAAAAGAAGAAGAAGAAGAAGAAGAAGAAGCGACGGGTTACGACAGAGAGAATAACAACCTGATGTCTGATGTTCTGCTTCAAGTCTCAAGTCTTTGTGATGCAAACTTTATAACAAAAAGTGGAAGCTGCCCATTAGAAGGTTCTGTTAGATACCGATCCATGGTGTCTGAAGATCTGGCTCTCAAGGTAACAAAAACTTGATTTGCAAGTATTGAGTCGTTGTATATCATAGGGGGCGATACAGAGATTAATGTTGATGTTTTCTCTTATTTTGGTATATAGGTTGCGAGAAGTCTCAGGTTTCCACTGTCCAAGTACTTGTACAGAAGATAATGTGTGAAATCCAAAAGCTTTTGAGGAAGAAACTACTCTCGATGCGTTAAAACACTCGAAGCAATGGCCCAGACAGCTATGTTGTTCTGTTAATGTCTGCATTTTGTGTGTGTGTGTGTGTGTGTGTAAACTTAGCCATGGTTTTAACTTTTAACACAGGAGGCTAAAGCTTTTGATGGAGAAAACTGAGCCTTGGCCATAAGTCTAAAAATGTAAATGAAAAGCCTTAAAATTATATATTAGTCGACATAATTAAAAGCAAGACATGGTCCCATTGCACATATACAAGTTTGGTCACCAAGTAGTCTATGGTGATCCCCATTTATCTTATCTAACCTTCAAAATATTCCAAACATGCAAATTGTTCGGCCTTCAATCTTGGGAAGCTTTTTGGCATCATAGAAATCTTCCATCGTAGACCTTTTCCCTCTGAAATTACAGTACCCACATCTCAAGCTTTATAAATATTCATTAATCAAGACGTATAACAAGAGAAGCGTCCATAAGATTATAGACGACAACAATATTGCATGACTAAACGAACCCAAAAAAGAACAAACCATTAAAGGAAAAGCCCTAACCAAGAAAATAAGAAGAAACAAAAACAAAACCAGGAAGTAGGTGTGACTTATATGATGTTAGAGTGTCGTAGGGGTCCACACTAGGGGATGCTAGGTCTATCTCTACTACTACCTCCCAATTTCAGTCCTAGTCTCAGATGGAAGTCTCTCTTCAAAGATTCAGAGACCCCATGTTAGCCATTGACTGCATACGTGGTAGTTATTTCTCCATCTCATTTAATTAGTGGAAGGTGGAAAATCATCTCCAATAGGGATAGGCAGGATAAAATAATGAAAAGAACAAAAATAAGCCTTTCAGTTTTTTGTTTCTGAAACAATTTTGATTTCTTGCAGTTTTTTGCATGACCACATTAATTGGCTTTGTATACATTTAAAATGGAAAAGATCGATTCAAAAAGTATATGATACACATATATGTGCATTTTCATTGTCTATGACCTTTTATTGGATATACGTTTACCAAATTTTTGTGACCACCATATATCATCATTATTATATTTAATTACCAGTACTTCCCTTTTTTCTACATTTGGAAAATCTATATGAGCATATTTATTGTCTTTGTATATGTCTGAAGTGAAAAAGTTGATTTAAAGTTACAGTTACTGATATGCATAATTGGAGAAACTTAATGTATCATATCGCTCAAATTTATTTCATTTCGCTTAAAATTTCTAATAAAAGAGTGTAGTATCAAAATTTTAGTGCATAGATCTGTACATTTTTATTGTCCATGACCTTTTTTGTTATAAGCATTTAAACTAATCATCAGTAAACCCAAAGAACCGAAAGCACACACAAAATATCAAAACAACTTGGATACTTTTAGTCATGATCGGGCGGATAAAAGCTAGATTAGTTGTGCTTAACATTGTAATTGTAGCAATGATAGTGACTGGAAGTGAGTTCTTCGCTACCTGTGATGTCGAAATAGATCGACTTTTGAAAACACTCAAAAAACCTCCTCTTAAATCCATCAAGGTTAATTAAATTTGTGGACTAACATGAAAATTACATTTAACTACATTGTTTTTCATTTTTGTTTGTTTTCAATTCCTAATTGTATACTTTTTTTTTAATTATGTGTAGAGTGGAGATGGATATACAATAGATTGTGTTCATATCAAAAATCATCCAATTTATGACCATCCTTTATTCAAAAATCACACCATTCAGGTTCATGAAGCTTTTTTAGTTATTTTTCTTAGTTACACAAAAATCAATTGATAATACTTTGTGATAGATCTACAAATCATAAATAATACTGTGATGCGTAAATTAAGCAATAATGTTTTTGAATGTTCACATTTACACCATGAAAAATGTCTATAATTTTTTTTTATTACAGAGATATTGCGGTGAGTCAAAATTCCGTAGATCGACCCATTTCATTATTCTTAGGATTTTATTTTAAAGTAGAGTCAAATCTAACTAGGTCGATCCATGTATAATAAATCATGTGAAAATGAATCTTTTCTAACACGTCTAATGGTTCGCACGATCACATGATTGAACCGGACTGACCTGAATAATAAAGAAGCATAGTCAAATGAGGATTGGTTCGCAAGACCTATGATCAACGGCCGGATTGAGTTCGCTAATTACCTTACAATCGCAGTATACATTGAATCATTAGTAAGCAAGATGCATTTATTTGAGGGACAAGCATATCTTGTACCTTTCAAAACATGCAGCCCTGACAACATGTAACCTCACAAGCTATAATGTACACCAATCTAGCTATGGTAATATGTTTTAGAAGCGTAGAAACATGATTTGTAGAATACAAATTCAAATTGAGTTAAAGAAAATGAGCCCACCAGTCTCTTTCAGAGTTAGACACTATAGATTCTAACTCTACAGTATATGTACAATCAATGTCAATACCAAAAAAGATAAGATGTTGTTAGAGACTATTTTCGAAAAATTAGACATAGAAATATAATGCATACTTTTGTCACAATATTTTTAGAATTCTAGAAAATGATCGATGAGTTTGATTTAATAAAAAAAAAATATCGTATGGACTACCATTTATATAATTAGAAATGAGGAGAGCATCTTTTTCAGATATTGCATTAACGATGTTAGATGTATGTGAGGAAGATTTCTCTAGATTGCCAATTCTCATTGTTTCAAATATTTGCTATCACAATCTTTATATTATTATTTGAGTAGACATTTACATAAATGAATCTTTATTCGTAAGATATTACAAAATATTTTACATAAATGAACATTTATTTATAAGATATTACATAAATAAACCTTTACTTATAAGTTATTACATAAATAAATTTTATAAATATAGGAAGCTCAATTAAATATTTCTCCATAAGAGAGAGTTAAATATAGAACTTACAGATTTGTTTTGAATATATATGGATTGAAATCCAAAGTGTACAGTATTTAGTTTATTTATTTATTAAAATATTAAAATATATTCTATTATTTAAAATAATCAGTCTATATATATACAAAATCTGTTTATACTTTTGAAATATTTTTCATCTCTATATTATTATTTGAGTAGACATTTACATAAATGAACCTTTATTTGTAAGATATTACAAAATATTTTACATAAATAAACATTTATTTATAAGATATTACATAAATAAACCTTTACTTATAAGTTATTACATAAATAAATTTTATAAATATAGAAAGCTCAATTAAATATTTCTCCATAAAAGAGAGTTAAATATATAACTTACAGATTTGTTTTGAATATATATGGATTGAAATCAAAAGTGTACAGTATTTAGTTTATTTATTTATTAAAATATTAAAATATATTCTATTATTTAAAATAATCAGTCTATATATATAAAAAATCTATTTATACTTTTGAAATATTTTTCATTTGTATTTCATAATTGATGAATATCATTTTAGAAAATCAATTCAATTATTTTATAAAAAAAAAATGAAATATGTTTTCAAAATTTAAATTATAACTTTTACGGGTTTGTCGAAAAAATATTTTAGTAAATTACGAAATAGATTAAGTAGATGGGTTTGTCCACTTTGACAATCCCATATATAATTACTATTAACATAAATTATAGAATTTATTAACTAAAAATGATAGTTTGATCTCTAATAAAATATTTACAATTTTATTCTATTATAAATATATATTTAGATTCTAATCTATATTGATATATATATATATATATTAACATCATATCACTTTTATATTTAAAACTACTAATAATTAAACCGCATAACAAAACTAGCTCAAACTCCTATTCGGTAGATATATATACAAGTATATATCGGTTGTGTAATATTCATATATGTATTGTTATCTAATTATCATCAATTTTATTTATTTATATTTTTTGTTAAAGGTTTTTTTACCATCAATTTTAATTTAACCAAAAATAATCAAAATTAAATCTAAAGACAATTTAAAATTCATTACCCCGCACAATGTGCGGGTTAATTTCTAGTATATCTTGATTTTAAAAATTTTCAAACATTTCTTATCACAGTATATCACAATATGTGCCTCCCGAACTCTTGCCAATTCTCATTTTTTCAAACATTTCCTATCACAATATATGTTGATTTTAATTTTTTTAGTAAGGTCAACACTCTTAACTCAACATCTACCTGCGCGTGGTTAAAGCATATGTGAGAGAACTTCCATAAACAAAATAAAGATGTTTTATAGTGGTTTGTGTCTTTGTGATAGTGTTATCATTGTGTTACTATTTCGGATAATATGTTATTAACCAAAAGCAATAAAAAATAATAAAAAAATAATCATTAATAGGAAAAAAAAATTCATAATATCATCTGCATCTTCTAGTGGTTTAGCTGTATTAATATATGACATAAATATATTTCTACATTGCATATTCATTCTTTGAGAGTTAAATTTGAAATGACAAACTATAAATCTCAGAATTACTCAAGGTTTTCTATTTATAACATCTACTCGCTTAACAAAACTAAAGCAGCCTGTATAATGCATGTTGAGTGTAGAATTTAGATTTGGGTCAATTTGCTTTAGAGGTGGTCAGATCCGTATTGGGCCTTAGCCCACTTATATCAAATAATTATCCACATACTTGTGGACAATGGCCCAAAGGGTAGCCACTCCTCAAACAAAAACACAACAAAACTTAATGGAAAACTTAATCACAATGAAACAAGACATTGGTGACTGGCAATGGATATAGATTCGGGAATTCAAGTCGGTGACCTCCAAACAGCAAAACGGGAATGATTTACAGCAATAAAAGATCAAGCAAAATCCCACTGAAGCAGCACTACTTCATTACTCTTTAATCACACGAACAATAATTTAAGATACTAAATCTCCAAATTTTAACGAGAAGATGGAGAAAACGCATCATTTCATACCCAGATATGAAAATCACCAAACAGAAGACAATGACATACCAAATATTAGGTCATATATGTATAAACTAAACAACCAAAAATTATATATAATAAATAAGTAAACAAAAATATAAAATTAAGCAAAAGATAAGTAAAAGATAAGCAAAATATAAGAAATATGTAATAAACCCATTGATTTTTAGAAAAAAAAAATTGTGTTTTTGTTCTTACCTTCCTTTTTGATGATGAGATTTATATGGCTTGAAACCGTATCTGCAAAAATAGTTTTAACTTAGAGTTCAACAAAGTTATTACCGTTGCCTAGAAATTACAAAACAACTTTAAGAAACAATCACAAATAAGCCAGATGGGAACGCTTGATAATTTAGGGGTTAGGGAGATGTGTAAGCTACCTTCGTTACTTTTACTTCGGGGTTAATGGGAGGCTGACGAAGAAGTAAAGAGGTCGAAGCTACCTTCGTGTTCTCTGATTCTTTATATAGCACCGGCGATCAAAAAAACATATAAAGAAAAAAATGTACTGTGTTCTTGTTCTTCGTGTTGTCTATATCGTATCTGATCCGTATGTAGCTTTTTCTCTCTCTTCTCATCAGTAACATGTTTTTTTTGTTTGGTTTTAGTTTCTGCAGGAAATTTGCCCGTGATGGGCCGGAGCCGCCACGGACATGTACATCATTGATATCGATCATGAGTTGCTGAAGAACGAGAGGGAGAAAACTGAGCGAAAGAAAATGTAGAGGCTGATTCGATAAATTCCTTTTCTAAATTACTCTCTGTCTCTCTCTCTATAAGCGTGTATTAAGGATGTATTCTTCTAAATTACTCTCTCTCACTCTCAGTGTGTGTATTTGGCCTTATATGGTTTGTATTCGTATACGATGAATAAAAATACGTAATGGTAATGGTGGTGTGTTCTCGTGATGCATTTGGTATACGTAATTGGCTTTGTATACATTTAAAATGGAAAAAGATCGATTCAAAAAGTACGTGATACACATATATGTGCATTTTCATTGTCTGTGACATTATTGGATATACGTTTACCAAATTTTGGTGACCTCCATATATCATCATTATAATATTTAATTACCAGTGCTACCCTTTTTTCTACATTTGGAAAATCTATATGACCATCTTTATTGTCTTTGTATATGTCTGAAGTGAAAAAGTTGATTTAAAGTTACAGTTACTGATATGCATAATTGGAGAAACTTAATGTATCATATCGTTCAAATTTATTTCATTTCGCTTAAAATTTTTAATAAAAGAGTGGAGTATCAAAATTTTAGTGCATAGATCTGTACATTTTTATTGTCCATGACCTTTTTTGTTATATATAAAGCATTTAAACTAATCATCAATAAATCCAAAGAACCGAAAGCACACACAAAATATCAAAACAACTTGGATACTTTTAGTCATGATCGGGCGGATAAAAGCTAGATTAGTTGTGCTTAACATTGTAATTATAGCAATGATAGTGACTGGAAGTGAGTTCTTCGCTACCTGTGATGTCGAAATAGATCGACTTTTGAGAACACTCAATAAACCTCCTCTTAAATCCATCAAGGTTATTAAATTTGTGGACTAACATGAAAATTACATTTAACTACGTACACTGTTTTTCATTTTTGTTTGCTTTCAATTCCTAATTGTATACTTTTTTTAATTATGTGTAGAGTGGAGATGGATATATAATAGATTGTGTTCATATCAAAAATCATCCAATTTATGACCATCCTTTATTCAAAAATCACACCATTCAGGTTCATGAAGCTTTTTTAGTTATTTTTCTTAGTTACACAAAATCATTTGATAATACTTTTTGATAGATCTACAAATCATAAATATTTTTTTTTTCTTTAAAGTAGCACTAGATTAAAAATTTGGATCCAGCAACACTAAAAAAAGAAAAATTAATGATTTAACTAACTGCATTTGGGTTATCAATTTTGTTTTATGTTTGACATGCTTTTTTTTTTCTTAAAATTGTTATGTTGAAGATGAGGCCAAGTTATTACCCAAAAGGATGGAACAATATATCCTTGAACACCAAAGAACAATCAAGTATGGTGACTCAAAGCTGGAGCATTAAAGGGAGATGCCCCAAAAATAGTATTCCAATAAGAAGAACGAAAAAAGAAGATATTTTACGAGCAGGATCAATTGAAATATACCGAAAAAAGTTTCCTTACAACATTCCTCATCCCCAACAACAAAATCTAACTACAAAACATGAGGTGCATAAATATATCATATGTATATATATATATATATGTGTGTGTGTATGTTTATTTATAATTTTTAATGTGTATGTTCATATACAGCATGCCGTGGTTAATGTGGATGGAAAGTTTAATGGAGCGAGAGCGCGTATAAATGTGTGGAAACCTTTTGTAAAGCAAAACGAGTTCAGCCTCGCACAAATATGGGTTGTCGCTGAAGCTGGTGAAAGAACTAACACTATTGAAGCTGGTTGGCAGGTTTTAATTTGTTTTTGCAATTACACCAATATATATATATATATATAATTTTTCTTCTTATTTATGGCTCTCATTATTATTAACTAGGTGTACCCAAATAAATATGGTGATTTTAACCCTCACTATTTTATTTATTGGACTGTAAGTTTTAATTTCATTACCTTATTTTATTTTTTTCTTTTTTTATCTTTTCAAAATATGGAATAACATATGTAAATTTTTGTGTGTATTGTTTGGTAATATGAAAATAGAGAGATGATTACAAGAAAACAGGTTGCTACAATCTTGATTGTCCAGGCTTTGTTCTTGTCAACCAAGGATTTGCCTTAGGTGTGCCTGTAAAAGATATTTCTACCTTGAATGGTCAACAATATGAATTTCCCACAATAATATGGAAGGTATATATAATTTGTGCAACTTTTCATCATATGAATTTAACAAAAAAAAATTATGGTTTTTTTATAAACTAATAATGAAATATGTCATGTTATTATAGGACTCTCATTCAGGGCATTGGTGGTTGAAATTTAGTGACCATACACTTGTAGGGTATTGGCCTTCTAAATTATTTAATACTTTATCAATAGGTGCAAATAGTATACAGTTCGGAGGCGAAATAACAAATAAGGATAAATCTCAACACACAGAGACACATATGGGAAGTGGGCGTTTCGCACAAGAGGGATATCAAAAAGCTAGTTATTTTAGAAATGTTGAGATCATTAATGAAAATGATCTTCCGCAACAACCAGTGGGTGCACATCCTATTACGCGAGAACAGAATTGTTACAATCTCGCTCTTGGCAATCATTTTGTTTGGGGGACTTTCTTTTACTATGGTGGTCCTGGTCAAAATCCTAATTGTAGATGATTAGGACTCATATATAATGGTGTGTGTTGTAACAAAACTTAAAAGTAAAATAATATTTTTATTTAACAATCTATATATTGTTTTGCAAAAATAAATGCTTAAAACGTTAAAATCCCTTCGGTCTACAGTGTTGTGTTTACAATAATATTTTTATTTAACAATGTATATAATGTTGTGTTTTCTCTGATTTTGTATATAGGTTGCGAGAAGCCTCAGCTTTCCACTATCCAAGTACTTGTACAGAAGATAATATGCGGAATCCAAAATCTTTTGAGGAAGAAACTACTCTCGATGCGTTAAAACACTCGAAGCAATTGCCCAGACAGCTATGTTGTTCTGTTAATGTCTGCATTTTTTTTTTTGTGTGTGTGTAAACTTAGCCATGGTTTTAACTTTTAACACAAGAGGCTAAAGCTTTTGATGGAGAAAACTGAGCCTTGGCCATAAGTCTAAAAATGTAAATGAAAAGCCTTAAAATTAAATATTAGTCGACAAAATTTTTTTTTCCTTTTGTGCACAAATCTTAGTCAACGAATAAATAAATGAAAAAACAGAAAGTAAACAAAAATGAATTAAAGAAGGTTTATTAGGTTACGATTAAATTAGTCAACGAATTAGAAAAAAAAAAGGAAAGTAAAAGATGGGAAGGTTTAAGAAGGGGCCGTAAATATTTCTTCTCCCTGACGACGTGAAATTCTGGAACCGAGAGAGAGCGATTAGGATAATCGATTTGGTCAGAGATGGAGGCAGAGAAGGTAGAATTGAAGTTGCATAATACGATGAAGCAACAGAAGCAAGTGTTGATTCCGATAAACCCTGGTCAGATCGGAATGTATGTCTGCGGCATTACCGCCTATGACCTCAGCCATATCGGCCACGCTCGCGCCTCTGTTGCCTTTGACGTCCTTTACAGGTTCTCTTATCAATCTCTTATACTTATCGATTTTGCTCTAGGAATGGTTGTTTTGTAATGGAATCTGTTTTAGATCTCTGAGGTTTGAAATTTGGTGTTTCTGCATTCTTAAAATCTGTGACCTTAACGCTAAGTTTTATCAAGTTTAGAATTGAGCATTCTTTTGTTTGCCTATCGTAAGATTCTTCTCTAATTTCATAACATTTAACCAATCTGGAGATTTTGGAATCGAAGAGGTTTAGGGTTTATCTCTGTACCTCTACTTGTTGTGCAGATACTTAATGCATTTGGGTTATGAAGTTACTTATGTCCGTAATTTCACAGATGTTGATGACAAGGTACGAGATTTTTTCCTTGTCTTATTCTTCTTGAAAGCTATAATTACACTTGTATTTTCCCGGAAAACGTTGTTCCATTCTCTTTTCCTTTTTCATAGTTTGGTTCAGAACACTCTAACATCTGAAAACTGGAAACTGTTCAGGTGATCAAAAGAGCTAACGAGTGTGGGGAGAACCCTTTGGATTTGAGCAATCGTTTTTGCGAGGAGTATCTTGTAGATATGGCTGCTCTTCAGTGCCTCCTTCCAACCCACCAGCCTCGTGTCAGTGACCATATGGATCACATTGTCAAGATGATAGAAAAGGTCTCTGCTTTCTTCCTTCTTCTTATTCTCGTTTCCTTCAATATTCTTGGCTGTAATTCTCAGTAATGTTTTTAATCATCCAAATGCATGCTTCCTTGCTACAGATCATTGAGAACGAATGTGGGTATGTAGTGGCTGGTGATGTGTTTTTCTCGGTTGATAAGTCACCGAGTTACGGTCAGTTATCTGGCCAACTTCTGGATCATACCCAAGCTGGTAAGCGAGTTGCTGTTGATCCAAGGAAACGCAATCCTGCTGACTTTGCGTTATGGAAGGTCTGACAAGTAAAAAAATCTATTTTGTTGAATTCTTCTCTTGAGTGCCTTTGGAGTTAATGGTGAATGGAAATTTATGCAGGCTGCAAAACCTGGTGAACCAAGTTGGGAGAGCCCCTGGGGTCCAGGAAGACCAGGATGGCATATCGAGTGCAGCGCAATGAGCGGTCATTACCTGTCTCCGAGATTTGACATTCATGGTGGTGGTATCGATCTGAAATTCCCGCACCATGAAAATGAGATTGCCCAGACATGTGCTGCTTGTGAAAACAGTGGTGTGAACTTCTGGTTGCATAACGGGCATGTCACTATCAATGAAGAGAAGATGGCAAAATCAAAGAAAAACTTTAAAACGATTAGACAAGTATGTTTCTTTACTTGTTCCAATACTATGATCAACTGAGTTTTCTTTGTGTGTTCTCGTGGCTAATGCAGAACTGTTGAATCTGTGTAGATCACGGCTGAGTACCATCCTCTGGCTCTGAGGCACTTCTTGATGAGTGCACATTACCGGTCTCCTCTGAACTATTCTAAGTCACAGCTAGAGAGTTCGTCAGATTCTTTATATTATATTTATCAGGTGCAGGTCTTCCCAAATTTGATTTGCTTGGCTCTCTTTAAATCAAAACTGTAATATGTTTCGAACCATAATAACCCTGATATCTTTTCTTCTTTGTATAGACATTACAAGATCTTGTTGAAGCTCTGTCTCCATATCAAGAGGCATTAAAAGACGATAACGGAAAGGCTGAACAGACTTCTGAAGCCAGAGACGTAATCAAGAAAGTGAAGAGCGAGTTTGAAGCGAAAATGTCAGACGACTTGAACTCATCTCCTATACTCACGGGTGCTTTCCAAGACGCGATGAAATTCATCAACGTTTCAATCACCAAGCTCAAGAAAATGCAGAAGAAGCAGCGGATTTCGTTGGTTGTGTCACTGGTGGAAGTTGAGAAAGCAGTGAGGGAAGTTCTTGATGTGCTTGGCTTGCTCACGGCATTAAGCTATGCCGAGTTGTTGAAAGAGATGAAACAGAAGGCACTAACAAGGGCAGGATTGGGAGAAGAGGAGATTTTGCAGAAGATAGAAGAAAGAAGAATTGCAAGAAAGAATAAAGATTTCAAGAGAAGCGATAAGATTAGAGAGTTGTTGGCAGTTAAAGGAATCTCCCTCATGGATATTCCTGGAAAAGACACTGTGTGGAGGCCCTGCATCCCTTGGACCCCTAAGCCAAAATCCGGTTTAGACAAAACCTTGATTATCGGAATCGGTTTCATTCTCTTAGGCGTCTTCATCTATAGACGTTGAACTGTTTGAGAGTTTTTGGGATTGAATGGAATCTGTAGTTTCTAATTTTTAGCACATAAACGATCAAATTTGAGACTTTTTGATGTTGAGATTTCTACTTGCAGTTCAACAAAGTTATTGAACTTGCAGTTCAAATTATTACCGTTGCCTACAAATTACAAAAAGAAAAAACAACTGAAACAATCACAAACGTATTGAAGGGTTCAGTTTTTCAAGAGTTTAAAATTTTAGAGATACTACTTTTATTGGTTTATGGATTCTGTATATTCTTAATAAAATCTAGTGTTGTAGAGTAACTAAACTGGTGTTACTCAAAATGTTTGGTTATACGTGAGTTATTGGAGTGTGAACTCTTTACAATTTCTTACATCAATTACTCCGCGTTAATCCTATAAACCACTTTTTTTTTTCACTCGCGTGCGCTTTTTTTTTGTGAATGGAACTATAACGATGAATGGAGCTAGACGAAGGGGAGACGTCTCAGTTTTGTGTAACGTAGTTTGTGAATTGTGATTATATATAGTGAATATCGTTGATCAAAACATTATAGACGATAAAACACAACCGCAGATAAATCTTATTAAAAAAAAAACATTACAAAAAAATAAGCTAAAAAAATTGTTCCTAGCAATAATCTTAATTTGTCGGGTTCTTCTTCGTGGTTGGCATCATAACTGATCCACAGGTGTCTTTTTAACACACAAGTTTCGCTCTCTCTCTCTTTCATCAGTAGACAACAAGTTTATTTATATTAATAACAGAACTATGTTTTTGTTGGTGCAGCTTCTTTGGCAGGAACAATGCCGATCTTGCAAAAGACGTAAGAGACATAATATTAATATCTGATGTTGCATAGTAATGATATATAAACATATTGATATGATTAAAATCGATAACTTAACATCTTTTGATATTAGAAGAATATTAGGTCATATATAAACTAAACAACCAAAAAACTATATATAATAAATAAATAAACAAAAATATAAAATTAAACAAAACATAAGTAAAAGATAAACAAAATATAAGAATTATTGCATGATAATGATATATAACCATATTAATATGATTAAAATCGATAACTTAACATCTTTTGATATTAAAAAAATTATATTATATATAAACTAAACAACCCAAAAATTATATATAATAAATAAATAAACAAAAATATAAAATTAAGCAAAAGATAAGTAAAAAATAAGCAAAATATAAGAATTATTGCATAGTAATGATATATAACCATATTAATATGATTAAAATCGATAACTTAATATATTTTGATATTAGAAAAATATTTGCTCATATATAAACTAAACAACCAAAAAATTATATATAATAAATAAATAAACAAAAATATAAAATTAAGCAAAAGATAAGTAAAAGATAAGCAAAATATATGAATTATGTAATAAACCGAATGATTTTTAGAAGAAAAAAATTGTGTTTTTGTTTTTACATTCCTTTCTGATGTTGAAATTTCTATGGTTTGAAACGGTATTTGTAAAAATAGTTTCAACTTAGAGTTCAACAAAGTTATTACCGTTGCCTAGAAATTACAAAAAAAACTCTAAGAAACAATCACAATTACATATCCGGAGCAGCCACGGACATGTACATCATCGATATAGATGAGTTGCTGAAGAACAAGAAAGAGAAAATTGAGCGAAAGAAAATGTAGCAGACCGATTCGATAAGTTCTTCTTCTAAATTACTCTCTGTTTCTTAACTACTGTCTCTAAATTACTCTCTGTAAGCGTGTATTAAAGCTGTATTCTTCTAAATTACTCTCTCTCTCATTCTCAGTGGGTGTATTTGGCCTTATATGGTTTGTACCCGTATACGATGAACAAAATATTCATATCTGATGTTGCATAGTAAAGATATATTAATTAATATGATTAAAATCGATAACTTAACATCTTTTGATATTAAAAAAAATATTAGGTGAAATATAAACGAAACATAAACTATATATATAAAAAACTTAAAGAAAAATATAAAATTAAGCAAAATATAAGTAAAAAATAAGTAAAAATATATATCATTAATAAATAAAATAGAAATTGTAGAGGCTCTCTATGGCTAAAAATTTGAGGGACTGAATGGAATCTATAGTTTCTAATTTCTAGCACAGAAACAATCAAATTTGAGACTTCTTGATACTGAGATTTCTATGGTATGAAATGGTATATGCAAAAATAATTCCAACTTAACAAAGTTATTACCGTTGCTTACAAATTACAAAACAACTCTAAGAAACAATCCCAAACATAATAGAGGGTCCAGTTTTTCAAGATTTTACATTTATTGCCGTGTTTGTTGGATGATCATGTTAAGGAGACATAAGACATTCGTTTCTTCCTTACCTTCAATATCAATAGTATATTATATAGATCAACTTTTTCTTGTTTCTTTTTATTATTGGATTGTATTATCATATAGTAAACTATGGCGTCTACTTTATAAAAAACAAACATCGAATAGCTGTTGTAGTCGGCTAAAAACCTGCATGTTGATCTAGCCCAGCTTTATCATGACTAAATCTGAACTAATTTTAAAGCTTTAAAATCATATCAAAACCTGATATTCGATCCGGTCCATATAGAGGCAAAATTGGCCAGGGTTACTTAAGCTATCAAAATTATTATATTCATTTTTTATGTTAATAGCGGTGTTTGCCTGGTCAGTAAAATCGAAATTGATCGAATTAACCAATCAGAATAATCCTGATAGACGCATGCGATTCATCAAGTTTATTATACAGCCTAGATTAACAAGAGCAGTGATTGTGATTTGTGAATCTGGAGCAAAGCATGTATAGTTTGGTTGGTAAGATTTTATCACTGCGGTAAAAGGTATAAAAACAATGAGAAGAGTGGAAAGTAATTATGTTTCCACGTAAAAAAAAAACGGATGAAAATTGAAATGGGGCCAAGTACTAAAGTGAAAACTCCAGACTCTAGATGCTGGATTGAAGACTGAAGAGAGGTTTTTACCCCTCACAGAACCGTGCTTACCATGTAGTGAAAAAGGCTTTCACCTTAAGCCCCTAATATATGTAAATTTTTTAGAACCTCCATTTTTTATGAGGTAGTTAAGTGGTTTAAAGTTGGTGTGAGTTTTTTTTTTACATAAAATGTTTTTTTATTTTTGTTTATAAAACGAAAAAAAATAGATTTAAAATTGAATGGCCTAGTTATCATATTTATAGAAAGAGAATTAGTTAGGAACTTCGATTATGAGAGTTTGGTGAAAGAGTTTATTGAAAAAGAAGGAAGAAAAATTATGTTTTAATTAGTTTTTTTTAGATTAAGATTTTATTTTTGAATATTTTATATGATTTTAAATTATATTATATTTTTTTTTAAACGAAAAAAGCTCCAATTTTTAAGTTTGTCTTAAGCCTTTATAAACCTTCGCACTGACCCCTCATACCTGGACGTGGTGTATATTTTTTTAACCGAAGCATGTGACTCCATTAACTTGAACGTGAATCCGCCCTTGGTTAAAATTGTCTGTGAGCTGGTTTTGCTTAATTTTACTGAGTTTTAATTTCGCTTGAAGTACATACTAAAGCAAGGTAAAAGACAAAATAATCAGAATATACATGTATATCTTCGTAATCTCACATCATTTCAAGTATGGTGGAATTTGACAGACATGACTTACTCTGTTTATTACTGATTAATTCCTTAACTGGAAATCCATATGAATCTTGACAGCTTTGTATATTGTATAATAATTTATAATTGAAAAATAACAATAAAAAATTGTGATGAGAAAAGAACGATAACTTGCTTTTTGTATATTGCATTCACTAAATTCTCTCTATTGACTTTGTACTAAAGAATATATATATATATATATATGTTCTTGCTACTAAGATCCTTAAATGTCTGTACTGGCTGAGGTTGTCGGAAGATGAACCCAATTAGAACATTAGATAGCAACAGCATCATTCATCAACATGGCGTAGATTAAGGGAAAGACAAAAATGTGTTTGTCAATAAACACAACTATTTGCGGTTGACTTCATATGACCGTGTTGATCATTTGTTTGTTTCACATCGGTTCTCCTATTGTCTCATAACTCATTCAAATCCGATATTGTTATACTTTAAATTTTGGTATCTACGGATTTACTTTGAATTAATCCAAAATATCCTTAATCACGGTCAATGTATACTTGAACGTAGTAACTGATCACAATATATTACCGATACAGGCAGGTTATTACTCCGAAGATTAGGAACATATTGAAGCTCCACAAGGGCAGTGATTGTGAAGCTGAACAATGAAGTTGCTATATTTTAACTGGTCATAATGTTAGTCTTTTTTCCTCGGTCAAACTACGCATCCCAAAACATCCCACGTACCTAAAATAGATAATTAAAGGAACGACTAATAAAAAAATTTTGATCACACTAACACCTTTCACGAATGGGCGTTACTTGTATAACAGAGCGCCATAGCTTAATATCATGCAAGAATATTAGGATTCCCATACGGATTGGAAATTCTTGGGTCACTGGCCATCCGCCGGGAGTGGTAGTTTCCACCGCCTGTCCAGGGTTGAGCATTATTAAACGAATTATGGATACTCAGACTTAGTCCCTGAATAATTACGTGTACACACACACTCGGTCCTCCTTGTCATTGTCACATTGTCTCCATATTAATTATCATAAGTTTTGTTTTAGTTATTTATTTTTTTTCCAAATGTACACAGTTCTATGTATCTAGATTTACTCAACAGATACTAAAAAGACCATTCTATTTGGTGAAAGAAAAACGACAAAGAGAACCAATCTGGCATTGCAATCACGTGAACTTATAAAATATTTACTATAAATAAAGAGTTACAAAAAGAGAAAATCGTCATAAAGCAATGTCATCCTTCACGTCACTTGTTTGCAGAATTTCTACGCTGTTTTCACATCCTCGACTCGTGGCCAATTTGTCACCTCTTATCGTATAGATTCGTTTCTCAATTCCCTTTGTCCTCTACTGTGTGAATCTAAACACGAATAATCAAGGGTTATTAGCGGGACTAAAAAACATATCAGCAGTGAAATGTAGAGATTCCAAGATCGGATAGTATTTGAAGTGAACCATATTATATATTTTGATTTCCAGTTTAAGGGAGTTATTACCACCTTCTGTCCAAACTCAAGTTTTTAACCAATCTAAACACAAATAGATTTTTATTGGTTAAAAAGTACTAGAATCTAATTATGTGAACAGTTTGATCTAGCATCACCATTATTTGTGTGTGTACTTAGAAGAGCTTTCTTTTATTAATTTTTAAAAAGAGAAGTCTTCGCATTTTCTCAATAGATTCGACCTGGAAAATCAGAGACCTCTTTCTCTATAAATCGGCGCTGACAAAAGCAAACCCAGAGAATTCAGACTTTCCATCATCCGCTAAAATGCGCGTGTCTCCGCGTCGACTATAATGCGCATGTCTCCGTCTTCGCTTTTCTTCGTCGTAACCTCTCTCTGATTTTATAGAATTTCCTTTTCAGTTATTAAAACCACAAAAATTTGTCTGTATGTGCAAAACGAAAATGGGCGTCAATGCTTCAGAGCCAACCCGAACGCGATCGCGGCCGAGTCAATCTCAGGGGAGACACCACCGGGCTCCGCCGACACGGTCTCCGTCAACGAGCATCACCGGTACGACAACCACAACGACCTCGAATTCCAACAAAACTGGTGTTTCCTCCTCCACCGGTGCTTCTTCTTCAGCCGCAAGCCGAACATCTCTCGCTAGTCTCCGAGAATCCTTACCGGAGAATCCTCACATATACGACGTCGCCGAAATCCGTGCCGCCACCAACAATTTCCTTGCTCACCGTCTATCTTCCTCCTCCTCTAAAGCCTCGTGGCGCTGCAATTTGCGAGGGAGAGAGGTTGTTGTGTTCCAGAGGAAGTTCAGGCGGAGAATCGCCAAGGATGAGCTTAGGGATCGCCTTTCCGATATCTGCCGGAGCCACCACGGAAGCATCATCAATCTACTCGGCGCCTCTGTCTCCGGCGGAGGAGGAGGAGGAGGCGATCACATCTATCTAGTCTACGAGTATGTCAACGGAGCATCCCTCGCCGATTGCTTGAGAAACCCTAAGAACCCTAATTTCACCGTTTTATCGAATTGGACCTCTCGGATCCAAATCGCGACGGATCTCGCTCACGGGCTCGATTACATCCACAATAAGACTGGATTGAAGATCGAAAACCTCGTCCACAATCACATCAAGAGCTCGGCAGTGATCGTGACGGAGCCGAATTTCAACGCCAAGATCTGCCACTTCGGCACCGCGCAACTCTGCGGGGAAACAGACGAAACGTCACCGGAGAGAGACGGATCGAGAAGTTCCAGGCGATCAGATAGCAGAGCTCTCAGATTCGAAGGAGTGAGAGGCTACATGTCGCCGGAGTTTCAGTCTTCGGGAATCGCCACTCAGAAATCAGACGTGTTCGCCTTCGGAGTGATGATGCTGGAGCTTCTTTCCGGCGAGGAGCCGTTGAAATACAGGTACGATAAACACACCGGAGATTTCGAGCGGACGTCGGTGATAGAAACCGCGAAAGCTTCAATCGACGCCGAAGATAGCGACGTAGAGGGGCGGTTGAGGAGGTGGATGGATCGGAGATTGGGGGATTCATTTCCTGTGACGGTGGTGGAGAAATTAACGCGGTTAGCGTTGGAATGCGTGCAGGATGATCCGGTGAATCGGCCGGAGATGGGAAGAGTCGCCGGGAAAATATCTCAACTTTATTTGGAATCGGAAAAATGGTCAACGAATATGAAACGGCCAACAGATATCACCGTCTCCTACGCTCCCAGATGATGGAATCAAATATTCAATTTTCTTTTTCTTTCGTCCTTTCATAATTTGTATATTCGTATTCGTGGGTAGGCTTTTTTTTTTCTAGATTAATTGTTGATGATTTGGTTGTAATTACGTTATGAAGTTTGTTAAAGAGTAATACTTCACAATTTTGGTTTGTTTACATTACAAGTAAATGGAATTGTGTTCGTGGGGCATGAACAATATAAAGAACTTGTGTTAATTCACATCCTTTTCCAAACGTTGTTTGGGAAAGTATGTTGTCAGTTAGGTAGAGGTTAGTTTTTTTTTATGTAAAAGGATTTGTGCAATAAAATCAAAAGTCAAAACGATGAAGAAGACGTACGAGTTATGAGGTTTTAGAGTCGTGTGGTGTGGATGAGGTTTTAAGTCAAGACCTATGAGTTATGAGGGACCAATCTCACATTAATGCTTTTGTAAACAAAGAAATTTTCTGACTAATAAAAAAGTGCAAATGTTATCTCGTCCACACTATAAATGTTTCAGAAGTCAATTTGCTTTCTATTTACTTCAGAATCATGTCTAAGCTTACACTTCTTCAGTTCTCCTACTATGAAACAGTTGCGAGGTTACTTTCACGACATGGGCTTTTGCATAGGTCTTAATATTGGGCTTATTTTACATCATAGCCCAATGGCTTTTTACTGTTTATCTACTGCAAGCATTGAGCTTAAACGAGTAACACAAAGTTTGGTTTATTTCAACTAGGTAAAATTATTTTATATTATTGATTAATGCCTATTCTAGTTATAAATTATTTTTTAAATATTTATACGATTTAAAAGTTTTCATGTTTTTCATATATACACCATTTATAATTATAAGGTTTAAAAGTTTTCATATGTTCTTTCATATGTAGACCGTTTTTGTTTTAATATACATGATTGATTAATAAATACATGTTGTCAGCTGCATCTTAAAAGGAAAAACGTGATCCAAAGGGATATTTTGGTTGAATAATGAAGATTCTATGATGCATCCTCCTACAAACAATTGTATGCTCTACAAACAAAAGTTCTCATAACCAATATATTATATATTATTTTTCTTAAAAGACCATATGTCATTACTCATTACTATCTGAGGTCAAATAGTGACAGAGCATCAAAGGTGGAATTTCTTAGATTAACGGTCAAATAGTAACTACCAATTAAGCAGATTATAAAAGGATAGATAAAAAAGAGGATTAAATTCATGAATATAAGAGGAAAGGAGAAGAGAATGAGAGGTCAAGTCAAAAGAAGTCCACATCACATCACTTCACACACGCAAAAGCATACCAATGCCTTGTCTTGTCAAATCATTTTGCATCTCGACAAAATCTAACTCCTATACATATACATACACTGATACACAAACATATACATGAAATAAGTGCTCCTTTAGAGCTATTTAATAAATGATGTATTTTTATTCTTTTTTATTCCGAGGTAGATCATGGCCAAACCTAGAGTAATAGCCAAATATGTAGAAAATTGGTTATTATTATCAAATGAAAATGTCTATAATATTCAAGTGGATGGTCAACAGTAGAGACAAGGCGTTAATGAGATTTCAATCATGACCTCAACTTATATATAATACTTTTACTACTATAATTAACCGCATGATTACAACCACTTGGTTTAGAAGGTATTTTTCGTGGTGTAAATTAATAACATAACATTTTGAATACAGCTTTAGAATAACTTTTTCAGATTTGTAATGAGTGCGGTGGTATTGGAGATGCGTTTTTAGGAGAACATCAGAACATGGAAATGTAAACATTTTTTTTTTATAGAAATTTTTTATATATATTGTATAATGATTTGGACAAAAACATGTGATTTAACAATATAACACTACTGTATTTTGCAACAAATTATATTGTTTTGTGGAAAACAACCATGTACTTTAGCGTGTATAAATATCAAAATATAATGCGACCTACCAAAATAGTTTGAAACTCTAATAATACATTGCACTTTTACACACATTTCGGGGGAAGCGTTTAATTACCTTGAAGTTTGATTTGAAGAAACAGGAAAGTTGAAAGAAAAAAAAAAAATAAAGAAAATATAAACTTATATTTATATTTATCTATTACAGATAGGTCGTCTCAACCATTGCAATGATAAATCAATCGTTTACTATATTAGATTGAAGACAATAATCATAAGAATCGATTTAGTATTTATTGAGGTAGTTGCTGTTGAAATACAACATTTAAGCAATAGTCGGACGATGGTTCGCAATTCTGTGGATAAATTAAGTTTTGCCTGGTGAATCGGTGGTAAAACAATACCGTTGCGTACATTCTATATTCTTTTTTAAAACAACCGTTTGAGATAGTATTCAATGATAGATCTTCTCTTCATAAATGAGGCAAGACTTTGAAAATCGGTCAATGGTATTCAAAAATCTAATATAGACAAATAGACTAATATATATATCTAAAATTACTCATGTTCACATATTTGTTTTTGCATGCAATTGATTAGAAAGTTGAGAAGCTTTGGTCGAGAAAGTAGGTGCCATGGGTGGCAGATAGGGCAATAACAGCCTTTGGAAACAAGAACATTATCCTATATGAGTGTATGACCACACCAAAAGATCTTGTTTCAGTCTTAACTTTAACTCTTGAAGTAAAATCTTCGTTCTCCAAACAAAAAGCAGCTGAGATTTACTGTTTCACCATCTGTTTTTTTTTTTTTTTAAATCTTACATTTACATTAACTTATCCATATTCAATCCTTAACAAACACTTCTTCTGTCTTATGCCACAATACTTAGCAACAGAACTGGAGACTCCAGCTTTTCTTGTCTCTTTCTTTCTATTCAGATACTTTTGTAAATATTAGTATTATATATATATATAATTATTGATAGTTTAATAATTATTAATATATTATCAAATATGCAATTATCGAATCGCGTGGACCATATATGGCCCAAATGGTTGACCAAAACAAACAAAATTAGTCTCCCATCCCTTCTACCCCAAATTGCATTATGGCATGAGATGACAAATTCTTATCAAAATTAAAAGCTTATATAATCTTTTCGTTTAACATGCAATACTCGGAATATATGGTAGCGTGAGATTTTTCAGATATTATATGATTATATACATTTAAATTAATAATCAAACTATTTTATAATGCACTGTAAATTTGATACTACCCGCACGGCCGCACGACAAGTTATTTGTCTAATACAAAATAATTTGATCTAAGCATACGGAAAATCTAAGTATACATATGTAGTTTGATAGGATCATCATTATGTAGGATTTGTAATTTTAAGAAGGAAATGATTATCACTTTTAATTATAATAAAAAACGAGCTAACATATCAACTTGTGATTTGTTTATATGTCATTAAGAAAGTGATCATTTATCTTCAAGAAATTATAGGATACGCATGGTATATTTTCCTATTCACAATTATCTGTTCAAAACAATTTGAGTTCAAGGATTTCAAAGTACAAATCAGCTCGATTTTTAGTGGAGGTTAAATTTCCAGTGAGCGAAGATTATTCCTCAACGTTCGAAATATCATAGGGAAAAAGAAAATCAATCGAATTCCACCTAATTGAACCTAGGTGCGTGCGTATTCACATAATAAATGGTGAATATTTTAGACACTTAGACCTTGGCCAATGAGCTGATCAAACTCGATATATTGGGCGCGCCAATACGCACGCATACACTCTCCCTATTTTCTTTTCGACTGGAATTGTAATATTGAAACCTTAAGATCCGTCCACCCGTTGACCAAAAAAGAAAGGATCCTTACACTCTCCCTATAATATCATAAATTTTTGATTTGGTATATATTGCCTTAATTTCTCAATTTCAGGAGTTTTATGAAGACCCCTTTGAGTTTGACTAGTATAACTTATCTTATTCATGGTATTTTCATAGCAAAAAAAAAACTTTCATCTAAATGTAGAAAATACATACAGACACCTTACAGTACATACATATCGCTAGTAGAGTAGTGCACACACAACGACGCGTATTTGTGGGCCATGATTTTTCAAATAACAAATTCGGCGTTAGTTGATGGAAATTCAAGGCAGCTCAAATACTTCTTGTTCAAACCATTACATGTTTTTTTAACCTTTTTGAGCCTAGAAAGCATTATGTCTACAACAATGCTAGGGCAATAATTTACTTTGCTTACGATAGATATAGATGGTAAGGAATATTTTGACTGTATAACTAGGGTTAATTTAAGTGGTTTATAAGAAAGTGATGCGGTTTAAATTATCTAAGAGATGACATCAAACGGTTCAATTATATAGTTTATATTATTTTGAAATAATTTACTAAATGTTAAAAATCTATGTTTTTTTTAAACAGATCCGATCTATGCATATATATTATATAGAATTCAGCTGATAGATAATTTATCCATAACAAACATAACTACGATCGACGATTTTATATGCAAAGCGCTGAAATTGCTCATGAGTTATATTCATAATCTCCAATAAGCTTACTTTCGCTGTTTACAAGCAGTTACAATAGTAAAGAATGAAAATAAATAATAAAAGGCACTACTACTAAATTAATTGAATAAAATGAAAATACGATACATAACAGCATGAGTTATATGAGTTATGAAGCGTGTGTGAAACAAGTAATACATTCAAAGAAGGACATGTCCATATTGTTTACTTGTTCATATTCGTTAGTTATTAACTGTTTAGGAACAGTAAAGTTTTCAAAACAAGTACAGTGTTAATTACATTAGCTAAGTGAATAGTTTTAGTTGTTCATTTACAACATATATATATTGATTACCAAAAAGGATTGGATACTAACGGAATGTATATAATTTAATGAAAAAGATATTGCTACACAGCAATATCGGTTATTATAGGGATTAGGTGTTATACTTTTAACTTTGCTACAAATTTGACAAAAAATTTAAGCTGCTGACAACTAAATTAAAATAAATAAAAGTAAAATTTTCTTGCCTATCAGTAAGTGATTATCAGAAGCAGCTATGAAGAGAAGCCAGCTGAAACATTAATTTTGCCTCCAAATTTGAAGAAGTTTAAATGTAATTAAGTCATTTGTTTCCAAAATCCTAACAAAATAATATAGATCAACTAACTTCCATATCGTTTGACTGGTAACAAAACATAAAAAACGGGTGCCGTGATTTCTAGAATCAGTTCATTATTTTTGCAGTTTTTCAAAAATGGCAAAACTTAATTCAAATTTTCTTATGGTTTTTGTTTAAGTTGCGTTAGTTCAGGAATCATTGTTTTTGTCGGCCGAGATATGTCTACCGGGATCCCTAATGATCGCTTTTGTTGGACATATTCTCTTTTTAGTCCTTAGTTACTACGGCTTGCTGTGGATAGTAGATATTAGTTTAATTTTTAAAGGAGATTTTCGGTTGATGTATTTGACTTGCGTTTTATCAAAGAAAAAAAAAGTTTGAACTGGAAAAAAATATCATGTATGAAAACAATCATGTCGGTAAGACACGTAATTTGAGATATGGCACTGAGTAACTAATTCGAATGTTCTGATTATTTTTTCATTTACTTAAAATCAATCATTGATTTGATTAATAAATATCTGTAGTAGGAATATTTTATTTTATAGATTTCCGTACTGATGGATCAAATTGTTAAGAAAATCGTCTAAAATTTCAATGTTTAAAAAGGTCACCTCACTTATATCTGAAGACCATCATTTACGAATGACATCAGTACTTCGAGATGATGCTCTCTATTGACACAAAATTCGCAAAGCTATACATCATATATAAATATATTAAAGGAAAAAAGAGATCTAAAATCATAAATATATCAAAAAGCAAAACCCTAGGATCCGGTTAAGCGAGGACCCACTGAAAGTAAAATCCATATCGTAATAAAAGAAATTAAATTATATAATTATATATGTGTGATTTTGACATATTAATATATAGAAAAGATATAATCTTTTAATATTTTTAAATTTCTGCATGGAAAAACATTTATATTTTAATTTTTAACGGAGAGTTTAATATAGGTTTTTTTTTCTTTCACTGAGAAAGAGAGTGAAAAGACAAGACAAACGTCAAATCGGATCTCTATCTTATCATACGACTGCCAGTGCCCTTCTTGTGTTGTCATCCTTCTGACAATATATATTCCACTTTTTCGCAACCATAACACAAATTAAAACCAATATATGTATATAATATTACAATATTAAAAATATTACAATATTAAAAAGCTAGATACATTTGGAAAAAAGAACAGTTTCTTTCTTTCTTTATTTTTCCTGTCAAAGCAAAATACGGAAACCAAAAGGAAATATTTATCAACCCACACGTGTGGTCCTGACTGACTTCATAGTGTACCATTTGAAGTATATAATTCATTCCAGAAGGGACTAGATTAACGGTCTGTCTGATGGGAAAACCATCTTAACAATATTTAAGTTTCAATACCCTAAGAAAAACAAACAAAGAAAATTAAGTTATGAGACATCTGCATGTGATAAAACAAAAATTAAAAACGGATGTCATTTTCAGCACACATTTCAAACAATTTTAATTAATTTGCCCCTATATCTACCAAAATCAGTAAGATGTAAATTTAAAGTAACAATTATAGATGATTAAATGTATATGTTTACATATGTTTACTATGTTTACATAGTAAGTTTATTAAAAATAAAAATAAACTTATTTTTATTTTTAATTATGTAAAAAATATTTCTTAGGGTTTTATACATAACTAAAAATAAAAGTAGATTTAAAGAGCAATATATATAAGTTTCGAATCTGAGTGTCATTACTCATTAAGCATAGAATTACTTCTTGTGCTACTAAATTTCTTTAACAGTTGTATACAACTAAATAAATTTCAATATTTAAATCGGATCATCTGACACCCCATATGTTTTCATTGGTTTGCCTTTGATTATATGTATATCATAAAACAACAATTTGTGATGTAATTATCTACAATACAATAGTATTGATGCAAAAAAAAAAATATATTAATTGATATTTTTCAATATGTTGGATTCATTTTTAAGCCGTAAATTCATATATGATCATTATTTTCATAAATATAAATTAGTGATTACATAATAATTTCTGCGTACAACGATGGGAACAGGCTCAAGAGTTTAATCATCTTTAACTTTCTTATAACTACTACTTTTATTAGAGTGTAAAGTAAAACTTTAAATTATATGTGATGTTTTGTATTCTTGAATAATGTTTTCAACAAGAATCAGTCAAAAATAAAAATAGATTACTTAGAAATATTATAGTGGCCCGACAGAAGAACCTGATCGGACCGGCCGACACGCATAGTCATGCTCCTCAACTATCCACCACAAATTTCTTAAAATTTACGTTACTTTATTGTTATTACTTTTGTGTTTTTTTAAGTTCAATCTCTACCACGCTTATATAGCTGATTTAAGCACATTCCGCTTCGGACGAAAGTGATCTAATTACTAAGCAAGCTTTTTTTTTTTCTTGTCTTTTATATAGGCGCCAATTAATCTATGGAATAAAGAAAATTCATGGAAAAAGAATAAACAGAATTATATGAACTGTAAAAACGGAATGGCTGAAATAATATGCGAAAACGAATTTAGTTTAGCTATAATCTACATTGTAATTACTTTATTTTTATATCTGTCAGTCACGAATCTTGTTAGATTCGCATAAGAAATCAATGTTAGAACATAAGTATCCCGAAACATAAAAAAATAACAACAAAAAGTATGATATTTTAGACTAAAAACCTTAATTAATGAAATTTTGACTAATAACCATATATCATCATATACATGAAGAATTTTTGTTTGTTTTTCCGGTTATAAACACGTCTAATGAATAATGAATAAAGACTTTGAATCAGTTCATTTAAATTCACGTCACCCCATCATTTACGTTTTATCAATCCTAATTTGTCATCTTGTAAAAAGAAAAAAGATTATTATGTGGAATAAAAAGTGGGGGAAGCAAGAGAAGAGAGGGTCAGAAATGGACCAACGGTCAAACGCCAAACAATCAAATCACATTTTTACTAAGTACAGTCGAGACTTTTGGTGGTTTTGCCTTAACGAATTAGGCCAATGTTCTTATCCATCACCGTCCTGTCCAGTTTACCATTTTTTCCCATCCTTACCTTACATATTAACAATTTTACACGCATGCATATGGGTTCTCATGTTGATCATGGTTGGTCTGTTTCTTCTGCGATTAATGAGGTAGATGCTTTAATATATATATATATATATATATATTTTAAGTTTCATATACGTGTAACGTTAAGCGGCACAAATCTAAACGCGACACATACATTGTTCCATTTCCATATAACTATATCAGTTTTAATGTTAAGAAAATTTGCTTGAAATAAATTTTTTAGTTTCGTCTACCATTTTAGTTTACCGTTTAAATCTCTTGACTGCATCACCATATATATTGAATGCAACCAACCAATTTTATTTAGCAAGTTTAGGTATAACTACAAACATTCGGAATATATGAATAGAAACATTCGGAATATATCAATTTATATACACTTTGTTATCTATTATTAGATTGTCGAACTAAAGTATTACCACAAATTACTTATATATAAAAAGTATTATTATTGATTTTTCTCATATTTTGTATCGCGACATGTATCCATATTTTGAAGGCCATAGTATTTGGCATTTTCTAAACATTTCTTCTCTTGCATCGAAAACCTTCATTTTATTAGCATTAGGTAACGCATAAACTCCATGTATATAATTTTCTTATATAACATTATGGTTTGTGATTGAGTATCATCACATCTATCGTGAACCAAGCCAAAAAGACAGGTGCCAAAGATTTATTGTTGGTTTTATTTTCCTTGCAGCTAATCAATAATACATGATTGTGTCTGCAACTAAAGTGTTTACGTGACACATTAATCAGTGGCTCATAATATTTAGTATTTACTTATCTAATCTAATCATATTTTATAGTTAGTTTCTCTCTCTTTCTTTTTAATTTTTTTATGTTTACAAAACTAATCATTTGTCTTCTTTCCATTTTGCATTACCCCATATGGATTCGTCCTGTATTCCTATGTTAGGCAAACCCGTTTCTCACTTTGTCATCTGCCTATTATAGTAACAACAGATATCGCTAATATTTCTCTTAAATTTAATTGCTGATTTGCTTCTGATGACAAAAAAAAAGGATACAAAACTCCAATTTGCTCCTAGCCAATAAAAAAGAGCGCAGACGTCGACATTAATCATTTTTATCGTCTTTCATTATAATAAATAAATGGATTGGAGACCCCCCGGTCCGCCCATTCAGATCTCTGTCTCTTTCTCTCTCTATATCTATACACACAAACCAATCTTTCAAGCACCATAGACTCTTTCAATCTCTCTCTTTCTTCATATCTTCTTCATCCTCTCCATGAGCTTCTAAAGATAATAGCTTGACCCTTTTTTCACTAAGAAATTTTTTTAAAGAACAAAAACTATTTTCTTCATCTTCTAAAAACTATTTTCTTCATCTTCTATAGCTTACCAAGTCAAAGGAGAACACTCTTTTTTGTAGTTCCTCTGAAAACCCTAATTTTTTATTTATCGAAAAGAATCAGCAAGGAGCGATGAGTAGTTCAATCGAGGAAACTCTGAAATCTCTGTCGTTGGATTACCTAAACCTCTTAATCAACGGTCAAGCTTTCTCTGACGTCACTTTCAGCGTCGAAGGCCGTCTAGTCCACGCTCACCGTTGCATCCTCGCCGCTCGTAGCCTCTTCTTCCGCAAATTCTTCTGCGGATCTGATCCTTCACAAACCGGAGCCGAAACGGCTCACCAAACCGGATCAGGAGCCAGAGCAGCCGTAGTGGGAGGAGTCATACCGGTTAACTCGGTTGGTTACGAAGTTTTCTTACTTCTACTTCAGTTCTTATACAGTGGTCAAGTCTCGATCGTACCGCATAAGCACGAGCCAAGATCGAATTGTGGAGATAGAGGATGTTGGCACACGCATTGCACTGCAGCCGTTGATCTCTCTTTAGATATCTTAGCCGCCGCTCGTTATTTTGGCGTCGAGCAGCTCGCGTTGCTTACTCAGGTTCTGATTAATTATGAAAGTCTCTTTAGGTTAATTAATGATTCTTGTTCTTTGATCTTGGTAACGTACTATTCCGATTTGGTTTGGTTGAGTATGAATTTTGAAACCCTATTGATGCTACACGTAGATGAATATAGATAAGAGTTGTTCTTGTCTTGATTTCATGTGTAACTAAGCTTAAAGATTGCTTGCATGATAGTGCACGTACTGCAACATTTCCGATTTTTTATCGTTTTCTATATCTTCCAATACCCAAACCCTTTATAGAATTTATCTTTGGTGAAACGTATTTTCTATCTTAATTTGAAAATAGTACTTTTGACTATTTGGATTAATGAAAACCCTTGGTGAAACGTAGTTTCTTTTGAGTATAGTCCTTTTCAATGAACATGCATATTGATCCAAATGAAAAATAAGTGGTGCATCATGGATGGTGTCTATAAATTGAACATGTTGTCTTAACTTTATTATTTCCCTTTTAATTAATCACAGAAACATTTGACAAGCATGGTGGAGAAAGCCTCCGTTGAAGATGTCATGAAAGTGCTAATAGCTTCAAGAAAGCAAGACATGCATCAATTATGGACCACTTGCTCTTACCTAGTCGCCAAATCCGGTCTTCCTACGGAGATTCTAGCCAAACATCTCCCAATCGAACTCGTAGCCAAGGTTGAGGAGCTTCGTCTCAAATCTTCCATGCCTCTTCGTTCCCTAATGCCTCACCAACATGACCTAACCTCGGCTCTAGACCTAGAGGACCAGAAGATCAGGAGGATGAGACGAGCATTGGACTCCTCAGATGTTGAGCTCGTGAAGCTAATGGTTATGGGAGAAGGACTCAATCTAGACGAGTCCTTAGCTTTGATTTACGCGGTGGAGAACTGTAGTAGAGAGGTCGTTAAGGCACTTCTTGAGCTTGGAGCAGCCGATGTGAACTATCCTGCAGGTCCCACGGGAAAAACCGCACTTCACATTGCGGCCGAGATGGTCTCTCCGGACATGGTGGCTGTCTTACTCGATCACCATGCTGATCCAAACGTTCAGACAGTGGATGGTATCACTCCTCTTGACATCCTTAGAACCTTAACATCAGATTTCTTGTTCAAGGGGGCAATTCCTGGATTGACTCACATTGAGCCAAACAAGCTCAGGCTTTGTCTCGAGCTTGTCCAGTCGGCGGCATTGGTGATATCACGCGAAGAAGGGAACAATAGCAATAACGATAACAACACTGTGATCTACCCTAGGATGAAAGACGAACACACGAGCGGAAGCAATGGAGGAAGTAGTTTGGATTCAAGATTGGTTTATCTAAATCTTGGAGCTACAAATCGGAATCTTGGAGATGGACATAGCAATCAAAGGGAGGGAATGAGCCTGCATCATCATCATGACCCATCAACGATGTATCATCATCATCACCATTACTAGGATTTTTTTAGCAAATTATCTTGTTATTAAGATCAAACATATTCAGGGTATGATTAATCTGTTGTTTTATGATCTTTTTTCTCTGTGTATATATCAATGCGAACACATGTAAACGTTAACTCCAAGAAGAATGGAAGGAGATGGGAAGAGAAGGAGAACACAAACAAAAGGGTCATATAGATGGAGAAAATCTTGGGTTATACGTTGACATATATAGGCTTAATCGATATACACATACAATTATTATCATTATAATCTAACAATGCATTTGTCCGGTCTCTTAGCTTTTTACCTTTGCACTTACTTTTTCTCTTTGGTGTGTGTGAATTAAGGAATTTGAAACATAAATCTATTGTCGTGTAAGATAGAAACAAAATACTTTTCGCCATATATATGTATAGAATATAAAGAAAGGTTCACAAAAGAAAAGCACAAAAGAAAAATGAAAAATGAAAAAGCCAATATATATGGAGATGTCAATGTCACTTCCACAATGTTGACCTCAGATACATGATTTGACATAAATGATTTGAAGTAAAACTATAGATGATCAGAATTTCGATTTCAAAAAAATTAAATCCCTCTTTCTTTTTTCGTCTGGAATTGTAATAACGAAACGTTAACATCCTTACACTCTCCCTATAATATGACCACTTTATGATTTGGTATATATTGCTTTATTTTCTCAATTTCATGAGTTTCATGAAGATGACTTTTTGACTAGAAGAACTTATCCGTGGAGAAAGTTTTGACAATCTTACCAAAAAAAAGTTTTGACAATGATCTACCTCAGTAAAGTCATCTTCATGAAGCCCTTAAAGCCGTCATCTAAGTGGAGAAAATACATACAAACACTTGCATACACATAGATAGTATAGTAGATCCTAAGATACATACACACACTTACACACAACGACGCGTATATGTGGGCCGTGATTTTTCAAATAAACACAATTGGAGTTAATTGATGTAAATTCAAGGCAGCTCAAATACATCTTGTTCGAACCATTACACCTTTTACCTTCCTAAGCCTAGAAAGCATTATGTCTACAACAATGCTAGGGGATACAATTACATTGCTTATGATACATATAGTTGGCCAGCAATATTTTGACTATATAACTGAGGTTAATTTAAGTCGTTTCTAAGAAAGCGATGCGGTTGAAACGGTCTAAGAGATGACATCAATCAGTTCGATTGAAATTGATAATTACCATACATAGTTTATATTGTTTACTAAATGGTTTAATCAATGTTAAAATATTTTAACAAAAACAAATACACTGTTCTACAATATTTGATTCTGGTGATAAATAGTTTTTTCTATAACAAACAGAACCACGACGAATAATATGATATGCAAAATGCTAAAATTTCTAATGACTTATATTCATAATCTCCATTAAGTTTACCTTTTCTGTATACAAGTGGTTTTTTTTTGGTTTACACCGTTTACAAGTGGTTAAGTAAAATAATGAACTTAAAAAACAAAAGGAACTACTACTAATATAATTGAATAAAATGAGAATACGATACATAATAGCATGAGTTATGAATCAATATGAACATGTGTGACGTGTGTGAAACAAGTAATACATTCAAAGAAGGACATGTCCATATTGTTTACTTGATCATATACCCATTCGTTAGTTATTATAACTGTTTAAGAACAGTAAAGTTTATAAAACAAGTACAGTGTTAATTAAGTTAGCTAAATGAAAAAAAAAAATTAGCTAAGCGAGTAGTTTCAGTTGTTTATTTACAACATTTATATATTGATCACGAAAAAGCATTGAATATAAGCAGAATGTCTTTAAATAAATTTAAAGAAAAAGGTGATTTATCGGTAATTTATTTTAGGGATTAGGTGTTATACTGAAAACTTTTCGCTTGATCTTGTGATGTAGTATAACAATTAAAGTTGCTAGGACATTAACAATAGCTTTAAGCTGGTGACAACTAAATTAAAATAAATGAAGGTGATGTGAAATCTTTTTTCCTATTAGAAATTAGTGATTATCAGACGAGGCTATGAAGAGAGAAAGATGAAACCACAAATTGATCCTTTGGATTTTCAAAATCCAAGCCTTGTATGCGATGAAAAGGAAAATGAAAGAGTAATCATCAGCCAATTCAACTTCCTTCTTCACATCTTCCTTCTTCACATCTATATATCTCCCAACTTTCACAGCATCATCACAAGTACTCAGTGTGTGAAACCTGAAGTCACCATCTCTATTTTGGATTACCTGTGAAGTCAACAACAACAAAACACTTAGTTTACCATCTGTGTTTATTCTTGTGATTGAAAATGAGTTTACTTACCTTTACAATCTCAATTTTTTCTGAGATTAGACAATTAGCTATAGAGTGGTTATCTTCCGCGCTACTTTAAGATTCACAAATTGTTGGTCTTCAATTTATCTTGATGCTCCATAACTCACTCCATGATCGTGATGTTGTGTGATTGTATTAGAAAACCAATGTTTTCATATATTATGTTATATAATTTAGTAAAATTAGATGAATCATCAAAATTTTATGACTAATTTTTGCACACTTATAGGATTATATGGTGTAGGTGATTGATAACTCTTAACAGTTGTGATAAAGAATGCTAATATGAATTACCAATACAAAACTGGTATCAATTAAAAATAATATCATTATACTACATGTATTATTGCTACTTTTTACCAATTTTGTTTACCACTTTTTTTCACCAACCATTCTTATCCTTTAAAACTATTTGTTATTTTTTACTGTTTTATATCCCCAATCAAATCCAAAAACAAAATAATTAGAAAATATGAAACCCTAGTTTTTAAAACAGAGAAAGAAATATTCAAAAAGAGATTGACTTAACCCATTCCAAAGAAAATAAAATGGAGGGCACAAGTGAATCCTCTTGATTTTCAAAATCCAACTGTCATAAAGATTGATAGCTTATTTTGTTTGCATTATAAAAAAATCACATGATCAAATTAGTAAAATCACATTAACATCGAACCCAACGTGCTTTCTATCTTTATATGATTTTGTAATATACAAAGATTACCTTTAGCTTTGTAGACTGATCCATGAACTCAATTTTCATCTCCTTTTGAAAAGTGTTTAGAGATTTCAATTTCTCTGCCTTCTCCTTAAGGATCCTACTCTCTAGAAAAGGATTGTAATTTTTTTTCTAAACTCTCTTTCTTTTTCTCTCTCTTTACTTGCTTTCTTTGCAGCTTCGAACCAAAGAGAAAGAGTTCAAACATAAAACACACAGAGAGAATTCTAAAACTAGGCCAAAATAAGACACATATTAAATTAAAATAAAGAGAGTTATCAACTTTGATCCAATAAGTCTCAAAGTTTAATATCTTGCAAACTGCCGTCGCACAATAAGTCGACAAAAATAAAAAACCAAAACAGAGAAAGAGATAGTTCAAAACAATGATTTTAAAATACAATCATGCAACATCACAGTTATAGAATGAAAATTTCTTTTAGGGGGAAAAAACACATAACAAATTTTTGTTTAACAATTTCCACTGTTGTGTGTTTTTTCCGTCTAAAAGAAAATTTTTTTCTATGATTATGAAGTTGCGTGATTATATTTTAAAGTCAATGTTTTTATATATTATATTATATAGTTTACTGAAATTAGATGAATGATCAAAAGTTTTTGACCAATGTGTATACGATTATATTTTTTCTTGCTTATAATCTTTTAAATTTTAGGAAAAAGAAGGCACAAAAGAACAAATAAAAAATGAAAATAACCAATTTTTATGGAAGTGTTAATGTCATCACCACAATATTCCATTTAACATGTATATTTTAAGTAAGAGGACAAATGATAAGAGTTTATAATTTTGTAGTCAGTGTGTGATATGTTTATGTTTGCAATTTGCTTAGATGTGTACTTTTTACCATGGTGGTCGATAGTTTTGTTTGGGATCTTTAATTTCATGTAAGAATAGATTTGTCGTAAATTTGAATCTGAAGTTTGAGACGTTGTCATGAGTACGTATTGGGTTATTACTTTTTATTCAAGTTGGGAAATACATTAGATGTTACGAACCAGTATTTTGATATCTGGATATGTAAAGCAGACCAATACTTTCGGTTAGTATACTATTGATGCATGAATACAGTGATTACTAACTAGCTAGTATATTTTTTGGTGGTGAAAGAAATTTTCAAAATATGCTTTGCTTGTTGTGCATTATGAATCAGCACGTAGCGAAGGAGAGCCATATTTAAATATGAAATGCAAATAAGTGATATACGCGTATTTTCTCGATATTCCATAATACTTCCATTTTGGTGAATCTTCCTCCTTCCAAAACCATAATTACGAGTTTTTTTACATAAAGATCAATAATGGCAACAAACAGAACATGCTTTGTTGCAGGAACATATATATATATTAAAAAAGAAGAAGATAACAACAGATAAGGTGCGTATGGTATATAACGCATCTGGTATGAGCGTTTACGAATTCCAAATGTAAATTTTAAATATCTTGAAGGCCAAGAATTTGTTCGAACTGTTATATATAGTTAGGTGTTGAGTTTGGGTCCTGCAAAAAATTTTAAATCTCTTTCTGTTTCTCTCTATCTAACTCATTTTCTCCCTCTCTCTCTCTCACTTTAAGAGTTTTTCATTGAAGGATTGAAGATGATGCGTTTGGGGCTCCTCCGTAGGCTCATGCAGCGTAAGTTTGTTTTTTTTTTGCTTAAGACGTTTACTCTCTTTGATCATAGGCTCTTACTTTTTCTTTTGTTTCTTTTTTCAAGTTTGTTTACTCTATAAGTCGGTTTACTCGTTCATTTCTTTTCCTGAGAGTAAGAAAACATGGCATTACACTAAATAATCAAATAAAAATGCATTAAATCGACAAAAATGCTTAAAAATCGTATTATCCATATTTGGAATTAAATCTCACTATTCTATTAAATCACACTATTATATTATATAGTTTACTAAAATTAGATGAATGATCAAAATTTTTTGACCAATTTGTGCACGATAATATTTTTACTTGCTTCTAATCTGTTAAATCTGAGGAAAAAGAAGGCACAAAATAACAAAGAAAAAAATGAAAAAAAACCAATTTTTATGGAAGTGTTAATGTCACAACACACAATATTGACATCAAGGCTCGATTTAACATGAGTGTATTCTAAATAAAAGGACAGATGATCAGAGTTTATAATTTTGTAGTCAGTGTGATATGTTTATGCTTGCAATTTGCATAGATGTGTATTTTTTGCTATAGTGATCGATATTTTTGTTTGGGGTCTTTATTTAACAGGTGTTTGACAAAAATAAGAAAAATAATGAGTGTGTGTGATTGATAAACTCTTGACAATTGTGATAAAAAGTATACTGCTACTATGATTACCAATACAAAGTGGTACTAATTAAAAACGATATCACTATACTGCTTGTATTAATTACTACTTTTTACTATTTTTGTTTACCATGTTTTTTCACCATCCATTCTTATCTTTTATAACTATTTTGTTATTGTTTACTGTTTTATATCACCAATCAAATCTAATAACAAAATAATTAGGAAAAGGGAGAGAAAATGATTAAAAAAAAAAATAGCGATACACAAATAGATTTGTGATATAGCAATTTACATATTGCTCTTGTGAATGGTTATGTAGAAGGTTAGCAACTTACCATTTACATTTATTATTTACTTACAGTATCTCTTTTATCGTTTCAGCGATTAATCAAGAAATAAATATATATATATTTCAAAATAGCATAAATAATTTTTTTTTGAGAAAGAAACTTAAATACGTCATTAATCCTTCTTTGGGTGAAATCTAATACTTACGAAGAGTTATGGATAAAATGATATTTTCTTCTACAAAATTGCAAAGTCATTGTAACGATTTGCAACTTAGTCCTCTAGTGGCTGTCTGTTTGGGATCAACGGCATCAAGATTCTGAACGTAGTCCGTGAACATTTGAGCAGACGTTGTCCTCATCAATGGTCCACCAGACCTCGTCCAATCTTCCGTGGAATCTCCTTCGCTTCCTACTTCGTGCTGATTGCTGGCTCTGTTATTCCTCCCGGACCCAACCACGATTTGCTGGTACAAGGTCGAAGCTTCTGCGAGCACATCATCGTCCACGGATCCAGATGAGTTCTGACGCGCGATGCAGTTCCAGGACGGGATTCTTCTGGAGGCGTTGAACCTGGTGGTTCCGGTCAACGGATGTTGTTGTTGAGATAAGGCAGAGACCCTTCGAGCGGTGCGTTTTAGGCGCCGCATGTGGTTGAGGACGGCCACGCACTCGTCGAGGGAGAGTTCTATCCCGAAGTTTGCTTTGATGACTGCGAGTTTCTCCCAAGTGCATCTCCTTCCTTGGTTTGCCGCCTTTTGAATCTCTACATTTGATGGGTTTTGTATGATCTTCAAGTACTAAAGAGCAAGAAACACCAAAGATTAATGATTTCTCACTCATGTTCAAGAAGGAACCATTAGACCACCTCCAATGGTGAGAAACTCTTAAGAGTATCTCATCCAATATAATACTATTATTTTTATGTAATTTAATTAATTAGTTAAACTTTAAATTATAAAAACAAATTACACCAATAAAATGGTAACACATCTTATGAGAGTCTCTCAAAATCTTTTTTAGAGGTTCTCAAATGAGAGACTTTAGATACCATGTTCTCATTCTCTCATCTTTTTTAATTTTCTCTATTTTTTTAATTATGAGAACTCATGTGAGAGACTACCATTGGGATGCTCTTATAACGTTTTTGCAAAGATCAATGGGCTTTTGCTTACTTGAGAAACAGTAGCGGGCATGACGATAGTGACGTCGCCTTCCCATTCTTGAGCAAATAGCTTCGCTACTTCTCTAAGAGGAAGCCCGAGTTCTAGTACTTGATTACATCTATGCTTTACTTCCATCTCCAAAAGTTGAGCGAGCTTTGAAAGATGAAGAGATTATTACGCAATGAATTAAAGGGCTTGTTTTATTACTTGTGGATCAAGTAAAATGTGAACCATATACCTTTGCTGCAAATCGGCCTCCACAAGCTCTCACAAACTCCTTCATCCTCAAGAAAGGTGCGATGTGAGGGTTGGCTTGACTCACAATGAAATGGTTAACATTAAAAAGCTCTTTGAGTTGTATCATTGGTAAGTCCATCTCCAAACTACCGTCCCTCCATCGCCTAGCCGATGCTCTTAAGCTCTGTTCAGGATCTAAATTGAAAGGTGGGTGATAAGGAACAATCTCTCCGGTTCTATCTTTGGCCATGAGTTCTTGAGCCTCAAAGAGACCTGGGAAAGCACAAGATGCAGTCACTGCACTCCATATCACGACATGAGGCGAAGTCAGATAATTGAGACATCTAGGAGGCTCGTGTCTCCTTGAGGAACAAACTGTTATCCCTAGAATCCGTCCTGTCATGTCATAAGCTTCTTGGAATGTGAGATTGTTGGTGAGATTCCTCAACTTCCATTGCAACTGTCGGATCTCATGGACCGCACCTTGAGTCATTACCCGTTTCACAGTAGTGAAAATCCCTCCCATCTGATCAAAGAACTGCAAAGCGTGCCAAGAGCCTTCAAAGAAACTCTGTAACTCCGGCCATGTTCTTGTCCCCACAACCGCACACATCACAGACCCCACGCTTGAACCGGCTATAATCCTCGGCAAGAGCTTATGTTCCACAAGGGTCTTAACCACACCGAGATGGAAAGCACCAAGAGAAGCTCCTCCACTTAGAAGCAGAGCCGTTCTTCCAAAAGCGTGCCTCGTCTCGTGCATAAAAGAGAGTTTCTCCTCCAGAGGAAGCTCCTCAGTGTCTGTATCACAAACCATCCTAAGCTGGGTAGATACCTCATCGATATACTCTTTGATGAGTCTTGGCACTTGAAGCCTTCCCTTGTGAAGCTCAGGGTTACACATGTTACCAAGATTTCTCACAAGATCAGCTCTCATAAAGAAGATAATGTCTTTTAGAGACCCCTCGTGACGTCTGTGCCTAAGCTCCTCAAGCTTGTTCCTCACTAGCTCCACATCGAAAAGATCTGTCTCGTTCATTTTGGGAGTCTCTTTATCGAGCATCTTCGCGGCGTGAGACCATTCCTCATGAGTCAATGCAGCTCTCATCATATTTCTCCAGAATTTCCTCCTGTAAGCCATCTCAGCCTTTGCTTTTAAGCTTGTGTAGCGATTCAACAGAAAGGCCATCGTCGTCACCATAGCTAAGATCCCTTGTGGATTCCTTGGATGTAACCAGGACACAAACGGTGATAGAAGAACCCTAGCTCCTCCGAGGAAACACACGAGGAATCTGAACAGTTTGTGTCTGAATTTAGACATTGATTTGTAGAACAGGATCCGAAAGGCAATTGTTCTTCCGATTATAGTCGTGGGTCCTATTGAGAACGGATCCACGTTTGCTTCGTTGCTTATATCCATTGTGGCTGACTCAAAGGCGAGGAGGATCTGTTCTTCGGTATTTACAATTGAGACAAAGCAATGAAACGTCTGCAAGACCAGTCAGAGAGATTGATATTTGAAATGGAAAGATAAATCAAAAGATCAGATTTTTCTGACAGATAAAAAAAACCCATCAAGAACAGAAAGAGAGATCGGAAATCCATCGAGGTTCTAACGCAACATCAAGTGTTGGGAGGCTTTGGGATCTACGGTAAAAGATTCTGCTTGAGGGGAAGAACAGAGGAAATTAATTTAATCGAATTTTCAGATTTCATTTGCTAAGAGAAAAAAATGGCGATCTAAGACTCGTGCTAATCTTTTGGACTTTTTAATTTTAGGAACCAACAAAATTACTGAACACGACAAATTGAAAAAGAAGAAATATTAGTTTCTTTTTTCACAAGTAGTCTCTGTTTTCAAAACTCCCGAGTCGCGACGAACAATGCATTCGTTGAATTCAAACATATATTATCTCTCTCTGACGCAGCGGAAATAACGGAGAGACTTCTCGTAACGGCCCAATTATATAGTCTAGAGTGTTTTTAGTGTTTTATCTTATTTCCAATTAATAGTTTCGTAAGTCGTACGTAACAAAGAAACACTTTTCCTTAAACCTAAAACTAACAAAGAGAAAACACTAACAACTTGAAAGAGAGATGGGTTGGTGACTTGGTGGTGATCGATGAAACTCGTGCTTTGTCTCTATTTATACATGAAAAGACGAATAATCAGTTACGTTTCGATACACAAAACATGGAAGTTTAAGAAGAAGCTACCTTTGATTGAAAATGACTTGCGATATATTTGATAGATTTTTTTTTTATATATAGCTTTATAATTACGATACATATCTCCTTTCAGTCTTGCTTCGTTTGTTGTGATACATGATACATCAATAAAGTCATGATCTCTATTCTTTTTTATATATATATATATATATATATATATATAGATATCGGTTTTGAGTCTCATGGATGCCAAGAGTGGTTAGTTTTCATCAAGGGTATCCGAATTGGCTGTTGTTTAGAGCTCTGACCTAAACTAAATAATAGAATTTTAATATGTGTCTTTGTGTGGACTCTCTTCTCTTGTAAATTCAACGTCGTAGCTTTGTGTTTTTATTTTTATTTTCTATCCTTTTGCTACCTTGCGATTTAAATATGTTAGCATACAAATGAAATTCAAATTTCATCAATTCTAATGAATTTGAGGTTTCTAATATTAAAATGCTTTTTTCCTCTCAATATAAGTTTAAAAAATTTCATTAGTACATAAATTTCTAAATAGTTCACAAATAACTTGACTTCATGGATTTTAGAGGAAAGTTATTGTATACGTTTTTTTTGTTGTTGTTGTTAAAATACGGAAAAGTAAAAGAGAATACGCAATTTCAAGTAAAATCAAATAATCGAGAATATCTGAAATGTTTCCCAAAAACATTTACACTTCCATTAGGCAGAAGAAAGTCGATAGCAGTAATTAATTAATTTATTATTTAGCTGAAAAATGCATAAAACGAAGAAGATAAGATGATACAATATCTAAAGATCATAAACCAACAAACAAATCCAAATTCCGCAGCTTAAAGCAGAGACTTGTGATCAGAAGCAAGCATCAAAGACACAGCAACAGCACAGAGCAGCGAGACTGCAAAACAGCAAAAAAGCATCACAATATATCAATAGTTAAATATATAAAAATTACAAAAGCTCATATTCAACGTACAACAGAAATATATATAATCGCATACTCAAATTGCTATAGAGTTGCAAATTAAATAAAACCAAACAATTATCACATAAAGCATTGCAAATTAGAGTACTAAATAATTCCAAGTACTCCACAAAAAGAGAGAAAGATAACCAAAACGAGACAGGACACATCTTGTTTTTTTTTTATTAGATATTACCAATCAATTAATGAAATGGAAATAGAAGTAGCTGGATGAGGTTTTAATGGAGCAATGACATACCATCCTTCAAGCATACCAGGAGTGTGCTGCTGATGCGGTGGGTATTGAGGAGCATAGGGAGGAGGATAACCTTGCTGAGGATATCCCTGCGCCTGAGGATAACCTTCTGGTGGGTTTCCTCCATAACCTTCCTGCTTATAATGTCCATCCGACGGGTAACCTATTCAAAAATAATCAGAGATTAGATGTAAATACATCAGAAGAAAAGACGATTAATTAGGAGTCAAAATCATACAACAAAACAGATCTAACAACAACATTCTCTTAATCTATAAACGGAGAGAGAGAGAGAGAACTGCTGAGATCACAAGAGTGATCGGGAGGTACCTTGAGGAGGAGGAACACCAACTGGAGGTTGACTCATCCTTGTTACTTTCTCCTTCTTCTTTCTTATATTCTTCAATACCTCTTTTCTTTTTTTTTTTTCTCTTTGAAAATGCAACAGACAAGACGCAAGAGAAATCTCTTATTTGTATGCTAAGTTACTCACGTATTAGGTTAATTTTTCAAAAAGAAATTCAAAAAGAAATCTATAAAATTAAATTTCTTTCCCTTATATTAGAAGAAATATCATAAGTAGATAAATTCATCATCTTTAATACTTAAATGTATTGTAACCAAAATCTTATTGATTAAATGTGTTGTAACCAAAATCTTATTGAGTAAAATATATCAAATCTCTTTCCTTGGTTGACCAAAAACAAATCTTTACAATTTAAAATTATCAATGGGAATGAGAGAACTCATCACAATTTGTAACTTTTATGCTTGATACATTTTAATTATTTAATATATATTTTGGACATGCAACCCAATTTTATTTGCTATATAATTTTAAAGAGATTTTCCATTAATGTTTTTGCATTGCGTTTTATAAAAAAAAAAACAATTGAACTGCAATAAAAGTAATATGAAAACAATCATCTCGGCAAGACACGTAATTCGGGCAACAACTTCTGACTGGATAGGAAGGTGGGTCTGTCCTTACTGTTTGTTTAGTAAAGAGTAAAGACTAAAGAAGGTCGCTAGTATTATTTTGTTTTATCATCTCATTTCCTTAAACCTTATCTTGAATTATTCTTTGTTAGACGCGCAATATAATATCAAACAGAAACAATACATAGTTAAACCTGAAATAAAGCTGATATACCAAGTTCATAGATGTAATAACTATTACTTTACTGCTTAACAAAATCAAGATATAAGACCCCAACATTTATAAAGGACTCCATATTTTCCAATGATTACTTGGGAAATTAACCGTTTCCCGCGGATGAGATGATGGAATCATGGCATAGGATCCAGTACTGTCTCAATGGCATGTGCATCCATGGTCTTGAAGGAGGGAGATCAAGCCCCAGTTTTGATGGCATTCTGGAAAGACGACAAAAGGTAAATAACTTAAAAACAGGGAGAGAAACAGTGAGGCTAAAATCTGTGGTAAAGATAATTTCAATTCACCTTTTCCCACTGAGGACTCCACGAGCTGATGTAGTCAGAGAAGAAGCTGATATTCCTGAAAACATTGTTGTATAGTGAGGCAAAAGAATCTGTCCTGCAATATTTTCATATAATGTCAGCACATATTAACCATAAACAGAAGCATAACAGAGCATTCAGATGAACTTTCCACTGACTTGAAAAAACATCAAGAATCTCACCTATGCTTAAAAAATTGCTGCGGAGATTGGAAACCATTAGAAATGGTTTCTTCTCAGGAATGTTATGTTCTTCTCGTCGACTATTGGATGCTGTATTGCTTCTGTCTTCAAAATCATCATTCGAGGAATTGAGGACATTCTTTCCATAGTGTTCAATTTCAAACCAAACACCAGACGGGAATCTTTTACGCCTAAAAAGCCACATCATAATCTCGGCATACGGTGTTGCATGGATGATAGAGATGGTGAATTCAATCAACATACATATGGAGTTGATTGTAGTGCTCGTAATGGTGAAAAAGATGTAGAAAACTGAAGTTGTTGGCAAGAGAAGCAGAAGAGGAGTGAACAGAAGAGAGCCCACCACATGTTGCTTCACAGTGTAACCATAGCTGTCCAACCTTTGACGCAGAGGATTCAATTTTCTTCCTCTGAAATAACAAAGAATAATTCAAGATAAGGTTTAAGGAAATGAGAAAAATGCTTAGAATTTCCCTCGGATTCAAAAATTTTCAAAGGAAAACAGAGAAATAATTGCATCTTTCCTGGTTATACATTTAAGAACCCAAGATACCAATTCACCAGATTCCTAATTATCAGCATGAACTCAGCTAAGTCTATAATCAAAAGATTACCTGAAAAGTCTCCATAAAGCCGCCAAAGCTTGAATTTGGTGAGAGTACACAAGTGTGATTGCCCAATGAAGAGCAGTTATATGAAGTGTTGCAAAAGTAATAGCATCTATGACAAAGGCAGCAGATACTGTTGCACCAAAGGTAATTCCCATGATCGCTATTGCTCTTATCAAATAAAAGATGAAAGAAGCCATGAAGAACCAGAGAGTAGACCATATCTGGATTACATTAAGAGATACCATGCCTAAAACTCCAGCCAATTCTGTGTTTAGCTTAAAACCCGCTGGGACTCCCATCAACCACAGACAACCGGATCGCAAGATATCATTAGTAAACTCCTTTGCAAAGTTGAAAATCCACGAGCAGACAGATCCGGTGTTAAACAATAGTCCTAGACCAATCAAGTTCCCCAAAACAAGATCAACAGCCATGGCCGACCATGTAGAATGTCTTTGCAGAGCAGCTTTCTCTGCATGTTCCACACAGGATATGGACCTTGTGAAACCCAGAAGAATTGTCATAAATCGATAAGCACATACACAAAACCATGACCAAATCAGAGACACAAAATTCAATGATCTATGTTAGGACGTGTGCCAAAAAGCTAAACAATTTTTAGCAATACAATTGTGTGAAACTAGTCAGGAAAATGAGGAATGCATTGCATGATGGTATCTGGGAATTAAGCTTTTGTTTTCCAGAGATAAGTAGTATGCAGTCGAAAAGTGTAAAAATGCAATTTTGAGCCAAGAGCAAACAAAAAAAGTTTTATGAAGCTAAAGAAGCAAATTTGGGTTTCTGATTGAACTTACGTCATGTCATTCTCTTGAAGGAATATTGGCCAATATAAGATCTGACAACTGCGTACTCTGAAGTTGATCCATGTATTCTTGAGTATTCTCCTTGATGCTATATGTACCCATGAGAAAATCGGGAAACTTGAAAGTACATAGAATAACTGGATAAGGCTATAATATAGACTTGATGAAGAGCTTAAAATTGTGGCGAGTAACCACCATGTCAAAGAAGATATCCTGAAAAGTAGGATGCAGGGAGTTAGAACAACTAACAACAAAGACAAAGGAAGAACAGAACAAGTAAAATCTCACGAGAGCTTACAAGTAACTAATAGAAAAGTTCCGTGAAGAAGTCTCCAGCTGCGTGAATAGCTTCTTATAGGCAATCTTGGCAGCTGAGGCGCAATTTATAGAAAGAATCACAGTCTCCTACTTACATAAGAATAGATAATATTAGCAACAAGTCGAGAAATTAACAGCAAAACAAAGAGAAACCATTTGGAAACTACTCAACCATTTCATTCAAAGGTTGCCTCTTGTGAAGATCAATAACCCAATTGGGTTTCTTAACAGGAGCTTTTGACTGAGGAGAAGAATTCCAAAAGCTTAACGAGAAATGGTGAGAACCAAACACTGGAGCGTCATAGACTATAACCTGACATGTCCATGCTTATAGAGTCAAGTACGGCAGTACATAGATTACCAAAAAAAAGAGAGAGAAAGAATAATATAGGAGAAAGACATCATGACTTACATACGTGTACATCACATTGAGATACAATATCCCCATTCCAATGAATATGATGCAATCTAGAACTTGAATCGAATTCCATAATTCTACGCTCCGAAGAATCGTGCACAATATGAATCCAGTGACTACTCACAGAATCTTTCCTGAAACCCTCTAATAAGCCATCAACTTTATGACAGCCACAGCTTAGGCTACTATATCTGCAAAAACTATCTTTGTCTGTTGTAATCTTGGATGAGATTCCATTTGCATTAAGGCATATATCATAACGACCAAGAAGCGTAAATGTCGTCTTCTCCCGCAGATTTGATGGCATCTTCTCATTTGTTTCATGGAGTAGGTCCTGTTAGAGATCACGAAAAGAAAAATGTCGAATACACTGTTTAGTGTTATGTACAAATTCGTGAAAATAAGATGGAACGAAAAAAAGAAGAAATTTTGAAGTGGAGAAATTTACTTGGAGCCTAGATCCGCCATTGCACAAGGAGATTTCATCAGAGATGAATGCCACAACAACGTCAAGACAAGAAGAGGAATGTGATACGAACCACCCAAATAACATACGACTGTGTGTCGAATCATCAGTTGATGGAAGCAGCTTAGGGAACCAAATCCTACAATTTCTCTTCATTATTCAGCTCTCTTGCCCACAATTCCCAAAACACACAACCAAATTCCAAAACCCTACCAAATCCTAATCTTTGATCGATACTACCGAGAACAATCCAACAAAATCACAAGAATTTGGGGAGTTAGGTCACGCATACAACAAAGCACAAGGAAAATGCAGGGATCCAGAAAAAGAGAAACCTTTAAGAAGATGAAGAAGCAAGTGTAAATGAAAGATCTCTCTTTTTTTATCTTTTTTTTTCAATAGATATAACTTGAGTATATGCACGATTAAGTAAAATCGTATCAGACTATTCGCGTGAAAGTCGTATCTTCCACTTATTTACGGTTGTTTTACCGTATATTTCTTGCAAATTCATCTTAAATATTTTACTATTTCTTTCCTTTTTCATAGTTCTTGATCTTAATGGAAGACACGATTTCACTTGATTTCAGTTTATAGATTTCTACTTTTATGTCGTTTTGAAAAATGGCTTAAAATACACAAATCCAAAATGTTAACTTGATTTCAAAAAATGAAAATTTTCTTCTATTTCCACTGGTGACTACACACTGATATAAGCTAATCTCTATAACTAGTATCAGCAGCACTAGATCGTAAGCTCTGTTACTTAGTCATCAGAGAGAAAATCTGTGCTGTCTTGTTGCTTCTTCTTCCTACGAGCATCATCAAGCTTACTAGAATAGGTTCCAAGCGCTTCCGTGATGGCTTTTGGCAACCAGAAGCCAGGCCGTTCAAGAAATGGTGCTCGATCAATGACTAATGGCTCTCTCAATGTTACATCAATGCCCTGATAAGTCCACAATGCTAATGTCGCTTCACCTTTGAGACCAAGCGAAAACCAGCCAAGACCAGCCACTGCAACGTCAATGCTTTTCACCTCCCAACTACTTCCCGTCACCTGAATCTCCTTCTCTTCCCATTGTCCCAACTCAGACGCTCTGTTCTCTCCAATCGGTGGCTATTTAAGAGACGAAAAAGAGAGTTTCTCTTACATTTCTAATGTCGTTGAAATGAGTTAATGTGCGAGAAAACAAGCTTACACTCACCTGCAAGCGTAAACCTGAATGCCCTCTGAATATTTCTTCGGCGTTCTCTGTTTTTCCAAGATGCAATGAAACGCTATGCGATGCCCATACCGTTATGTATATCGTTTCGACCGATGCACGAACGAGGTCTAACCTGACCAAGCCACCAATATGAACAGATTGTCCTGCCTGCAAATAATTCGACAGAACAGCTTAATTTATGGAACAAGTATTCTACTTGAAGCTATTAAACAGTTCAAGTCAATTCTTCTTGGAACAGTTTAAGTCAAGTCAATTCTTCTTGGAACAATTTATGGAACAAGTATTCTACTTGATTTAGAACATCAGAAATTAACGTCATCAATTTCCAAAACAAAAGCTTAGAGAAAACTTTTGAGATATTGAGTAATGAGAGGGCTTGCCTTGACTCTGTAAGACCGAGGTTGAAGCTCTTTCCTTATCTCTACCATTTTCCGCTCCTCTAAATTCAATCTCAGCGACATAATGTAAGGATGCAAAAGGCCTGGGGTGTCATACATCTTCGCCTTTGCAGACAATACTCCACCAATTCTCAATATTCCAAGAGTTGTTCCAGGAACTGGAGCTTCCGTGAGCCTTGTAACCTTGGCACCATCTTTCTTAGAGAAGGCATTAATCAAAGTAGATTTCCCAGCATTTTGGGCTCCAATAACCCACACATTTCCTCGTGGACCAGCCAATTCTTTGATGTAAGCTAATAGATTCTTGATACCGAGATCTTTCCTAGCACTAACCATATAAACCCCACTCAGCTTAGGCGCTCCTCCCGCCTTGGCACGGTGGCGTACCCACCGGTCTAACCGAGCTGGTGAAATCTGTGTGGGAAGTAAGTCTACTTTTGTTGCAACAAGCACAAGTTTTGGGAGGTTTTTGCTAACCTTTGGATCATTTTCAGCCTTCTGAAGCGCCTTGAACAAGGACTTGGCTGCTCGTTTGGGAAACGAACCATCAAAGTCTACACAGTCAACAACCATGACTACAACCGTAGTACTCGATTTATTACTCATCGGTTTTATCAGTCTGGTTGATATCATCCTATCGAAATCGAAATCTGGCAAGAGGTTTTCAGCAGTCTGATTCTTCACTTGGCCATAGTTTCTCAGAGAGTGGCAACGTGCACACACCGTCACATCATTATCCTTGTCTTTGTTTGCCTCCTCTCTAGCTATCTTCTTCCTCTCTGATTTCGAAACCCGTTTCTTCTTCTCTATCTCCTCAGTGACATTACCATATCCAACACCAGCCGGAGCAAAACCATCCAATACGACATCATTCTCGTTCTCCTTCTCTTCCCACTCATCTGATTCCCAGTCAAATTCATTCTCACTCTCAGAGTTGCTATCCTCTAATGCATTCGTGATATCATCATCCATTTCATCATCTTCATCATCATCCTCCTCCTCATCATCATCACCATCATCAACCATTTCAAACCCTTCAAGCTCATCTTCAGTCTCGTCTTCCTCCTCTTCCAAGTTCTTTGCAGTGATCTTTCTCTTCTGATAATATCCGGGTGAATCTGGGTCATTGTCCTGCATAAAAATCCCACAACCTGGACAAATAAGTTTCCCATACTCCTCATCTTCATCTCTCCCTTCGCTCATGATGATATTTTTCGCTTTCTTTGGAAAAATTGTCCCTTTAGCTCTCTCCACGCTTTGAACAACTTGTTCTTTCTTCACAGCTAAACACTTAACCAAAACGTCACATTTCTTCTTCTTCGTCTCACTTAACCCTATTGAAAATTTCAGTTTTTCCTCAGAATCACATCACTAAAACGAGAAAATTCTTCCGACTTTCAACAAAAAGATAGAAAATTACCTGAGAAAAATGGAACTTCGGGTCTGGGTCTAAACCGGTTGACGCGAAAGCTTCCGTCTTCAAGCTTTGGTTTTACACTGCAAATAGCCACTGTACTTGAAATCAAAACCACCATTTCGTTTGAAAATTATCACTACGGGATTGGATGCAATCGCGCGGAAAATTGACGGGATAAGCAACTCCGTCGAAAGGAGGATAGTCAGAGACTCAGACTCATCCTCAGAGTCGGAGAGAATCAAAACGCAGCGTATTAGCTCGAAAATCTTCACTCAGAAGCCTAAACCCTGCAGATAATTACGTAAATACCCTTCAAACTATCAAATGCCTTCCTTTGTTTTGATACTCGTAGAATTGTATCAAATTTAGTTGCCAGAACTATATACGTGGAAGACATAAAAGACTCAAATTTTAAAACAGAGCCTAAAGATAAGGTTGTGGAGACCCATCACGCGGACAAGAACTGAGCTTAAACCCCATTTGATATTTTTAGTCGGAACTCTGGCGAACAAAAATGGCGGCAAAGATTACATGCGGAGGCTGTTCATGGCGGCGCTTTTCAAGAAATTTGAACAAGAGAACAACATCTCGGTTTCTTCTCTTCTCTGCTCGATCCTCTCATTCAATGGATGACATGGACGCCGTATATAAGCAATTGGGTATCTCTCTTTCTCTCTCGTATCCATCTAGAGATAGATAGTCATTGACTCATTGAAGCTGATGAGTTTTTAGCCAAGAAAAATTAATAAACTTGGAACTGGGTTCTAGGAATTTGTTCTTTATTTGGATAAAGTTGGGAGCTTTAAGTTCTTTTTATTGTGAGTTTTGCTTTGGTTTGCTGGTATTTGTGTAATATCTTGTTTTACTTTTGCCTCAGGACTGTTTTCATTAAAGAAGAAGATAAAAGATGTTGTTCTTAAGGCCGAGATGTTAACACCGAACGCTCTTGAACTCGAAGAAGAGCAATGGATAAAGCAAGAAGAAACAATGCGTTGCTATGACTTATGGGATGATCCAGCCAAATCCGATGAGATTCTTCTCAAATTAGCTGATCGTGCCAAAGCAGTTGATTCTCTCAAAGACCTCAAATACAAGGTTGTTTACTCAAAACAAATCTTTTTGGCTTTTTGTTTCGGTAGATACTTAGTTTTGAATGTGTTTATTGATTAGGCGGAAGAAGCTAAGCTAATCATACAATTGGGTGAGATGGATGCTATAGATTACAGTCTCTTTGAGCAAGCTTACGATTCATCCCTCGATGTAAGCAGATCTTTGCATCACTATGAGATGTCTAAGCTTCTTAGGGATCAATATGACACTGAAGGCGCTTGTATGGTTATCAAATCTGGATCTCAAGACACAAAATCTCAGGTCAATTTCACCATTCTCAAGACGCTAAGTGTCTTACTTTCTTTTATGTTGTTATAACATTTTTAGGATTTGCAGATATGGACAGAGCAAGTTGTAAGCATGTACATCAAATGGGCAGAAAAGCTAGGCCAAAATGCAAGAGTGGCTGAGAAATGCAGCTTCATGAGCAATAAAAATGGCTTAAATTCAGCCACAATAGAGTTTGAATTCGAGTTTGCTTACGGTTATCTCTTAGGTGAGCGAGGCATGCACCGCCTTATCACAAGTTCCACTTCTAATGAGGTATACACTAATCACTTCATTGTCCATTTTCTTGCCCCCTGTAAAGAACTAAAAGATGTTTTATTTTCGTTAGGTATGTTCAGCCTCTGTAGAAATCATACCGTTATTCTTGAGAGCGTCTCCTGATTTTGAAGTAAAGGACGACGATTTGATTGTATCGTATCCTGCAAAAGATAATCATAAATTAGCTGAGCATATGGTTCGTATTCAACATCTTCCGAGTGGCATAACCGTAGAATCTTCAGGTATTCTTGAGTTGTATTACACTTTGGTTTATTGCATCTTATGCAGATTATAATATTAGAGATTCTTGATGCAGGAGAAAGAAACCGGTTTGCAAATAGGATCAAAGCCCTAAACCGGTTAAAGGCGAAGTTGCTTGTGATAGCAAAAGAGCAAAATATTTCAGATGTAAATAAAATCAACAGCAAAAACATTGTGGAACCATGGAAAATAGATGAAACAAGGAGATATGTCTCTAAGGGTCAGAAGATGGTGGTTGATAAGAAAACCGGTTTAGAGATTCTGGACCTAAAATCAGTTTTGGATGGAAACATTGGACCATTCCTTGGAGCTCATATTGGCTTGAGAAGATCAATTGATGCAATTTAGTCTTAACTCTTAATTAGTTCGTACCTTTGTTGTTTAATGTATCCAAAGCAACCAATGGTTACTCGTGTATAGTTTACAATTTTGTTTTTTGTTGATAAGCACTATAATCTGATTCTAACAGTATGAAAGTTAAGAAGAATTGGTGACTATGCAAAGTGGTCAAATCTGGTTCGATATCATATGGTTTGGTATTTATATCGGTTTATGACATAAATTAACGCGCCAAAATTGACTCTTGTCCAATTTGCTACGGGTTTGACATTTTTTTTTATAGGACTTAACTATAAAATTGTCATTCTACGATATCACAGTGGAAACTTTGATTTCTTTTGGAAACAGGTTTCCGAATTAAACCACAACCACTAAACTCTTGTTTTGTATGTTTCTTGTTTTTGCCATTCTTTATTTTGTATACATTTTTAGTGGTCATATTCGAATTCGTCATATAAAGACATAGCTGATGCAATACTGTCGGGGTCTCGTTGGTTACATACTTACATTCTGAAGTTATTGATTAGCCCATTACCCATTGTTATAAGTAGTAAATTAATTGAGGTTTGGCAGAAGAATTTCAATATATGTAGTAGAGTTTGGCAGAAACTTTAATTATCAATTCTCTCCTAGTAGATTAGCAACTTAATTTATTCACGTTAACAAAGACCGATTATTTCGTCAGTTTGCACTTTAATTTAACTCAATTCCTCACCCATATCCTTTCAGCAACAACTCAAAAGCTCGTGCATAAATGGTAATAAATCTAATTTATTAGTTATCAAAATTTTCTACGGGCATTTAAGTATTTTGGATTTAATAATATTATTACTAACCATGTTAAAGTTTTAGCCAGATTTGTTGGCTTTTTATTTTGCAATATTTGAATTACTTACACTGAAATTACTGAAATCAGATTTATTTGGGAAAAAATAATTTATAAAATATTTGATGGCTTGACTATATCATTTATTTTAAAAAATTAAGCTATATTATCATGTTGTTTCATTTTTGAATGTAGATATGGAGTATTTATTTGTATTTTTTGCCGTGTAAAAAAATATATATATTTGTTTACTTCGACTATGTAAATAAAATAGTCAATGTTTATTTTTGATATTATAGGAAGAAAATAAGAAGAAAGGCCAACTGACAATTTTTCCGTTCAAATGCTTTCAGTTTCAACTTCGTCTCCCTCCCAGCATCTCTATATACAGTGATACACACCCTCACATATATTCGTATTTGTATATCTTCTTCTATGCCTCTGCCTCTGGCGTTTTCCTGATAGCATACTTCCATGGCGGGTCTCTTGAACTCTTCCTCAAAACCCACTGTGTCTTCTTCTTATTCTTCAACATCATCACCATCTTCCTCGCGTCTGTTATTGCTCGTAACCCTTCTTCCTCTCTCCCTCGCCTGTTTCGCCTTCGTTCTTCAATGGCGTGGCGGACTCGACGACCCGGTTACTCATTGGTCCACCGATCATCACGAGTTCCCCGGAATGGCCACAATCCACGAGAAACGGTCCTTGCGACGTTCAGGTTCTGATTCGGGCTGCGTTGATCTTCTAGGTCAGAGTCGTGCCCCTTCGTTTCCCTATTTCCGAGACTGGAAATTTGATTACCATTCGGATCTGAAACCTAGGGTGAGTGATGACGCCCCTGTGAATCTGTAATCCAATCTAATGGTGAATTTGGTATCATTTGATTTGATGTAGACGCGTTCTTGTTCATATATTTGATTGCCATGTATTGTTGATCCTTGTTTTGTGATGGTGTTTGTCTCTGCCCTGGGATTTGATTTGTGTCCTCAGGGAAAAGTTGTGATTTTTAATTTTGGGTTTTATGAAATTGGTTAAAAAGATTCTGACTTTCTGCAAATGTGTGTTTCGTTTTTGCGATTTTCTCATGTTAGATATGCATTACAACAAGCACTTCCGCTGGCTTAGAGCAAACACTTCCATGGATTTTCTTTCACAAAGTTATTGGAGTTTCAACATTTTATCTATTTGTTGAGGGAAAGGCTGCATCCCCAAATGTGTCTCGAGTTTTGGAGACAATTCCCGTAAGCTTTGGAGCTTTTGCCTGATCCATTAAATTTGTTTTCTCACGGTTTATTAGTTTTGTTTTGCGCCTCCTCTTATTGCCAATGCGATTTCTTTTGCAGGGTGTAAAAGTTATACACAGGACAAAAGAATTGGAAGAACAGCAGGCTAAAAGGTATGTATGGTTTGTTGCATCTTTGTGGATTTTGTGTTTGATGAAATGGTAGGGAATAAGTTCTTTTATCGCAGAAACTAAATAGAATGTAGGGAAGTTCTGATTTTATGAGTAAGATCGGTCTAGAAAACTTGGAGGATTTGACTTTCTTGGAATGACATCAAATTGTTTAGTTTGAAAAGAATGGTGATGTATGATGTGCTTTCCTTGTGACTGTAATGTCACTTCTAAAACTTGGGATTTAGCTCCATTACTTTAGATGTACAAATCCGCTAATGTGCTATTTCATTTCCTTTTGGTTTACAGCCGGATATGGAATGAGACTTGGTTGTCGAGCTTCTTTTACAAACCGTGTAACTACGAGTTATTCGTGAAACAGTCCTTGAATATGGAAATGGCAATCACCATGGCTAAGGTATCTGTACATTTTCCATACTTGAATACGGCGTGTGGTATTAGCCACTTGATAAAATAAAAAATTTTCCCAACCTCTTACATGGCACAAGTTTCTGTTATGCGTTGTATTTAGGATGCTGGTATGGAGTGGATAATTCATCTTGACACCGACGAGCTTATACATCCTTCTGGAACTCATGAATATTCCTTACGGAAATTGCTGGGAAATATCTCTGCAGATGTGGATATAGTTATCTTTCCAAATTATGTGAGTCTTACATAGGACTTTCAATTTTATACTGAAAAAGCTTCTTTTGGCTTCATTTTTTCATTTTCCTGGTCCCTGTTTCAGGAGAGCAGCGTTGAACGAGATGATATCAAGGAACCTTTCAGCGAGGTAAAGAACCATCTCAAGCTATTATGCCACCATGAGAAACTGAATACATGTCATCTCCATAGATCTAATACTACAATTTTCTTTTGTTGTTACTTCCATTATATTGTAGGTATCAATGTTCAAGAAGAATTATGACCATCTTCCGAGAGATGTTTACTTTGGAAGCTATAAAGAGGCCACTCGTGGAAATCCAAACTATTTCCTAACCTATGGAAATGGAAAAGCTGCTGCCCGTGTTCAGGACCATCTTCGTCCCAATGGTGCTCATCGATGGCACAACTACAGGAAGAGTCCAAAGTATGCTCTTTTCTCGTTTGGTTCTATCATGTGACTCTTTGTATTTGGCATCGCTTTCCCCTGTATCTAGTATGATAGATTCTAGTGCGATTTATTCAATAGAAGCTACTTTTGCATGCTTTTGCTTTGTAATGCGACATGGACGTGCCTGAGCCTGTCGATTTCAATTGTTTGGGAGCTGTCTATTTTGTGGCTGATAAATGGCATCTTTTTGACAGTGAGGTCAAACTAGAAGAAGCTGCCGTGCTGCACTACACTTATCCCAGATTTTCAGATCTTACTTCAAGGCGTGATCGTTGTGGTTGCAAGCCCACTAAGGTGGATGTTAAGAGATGTTTCATGTTGGAGTTTGACAGAGCTGTGAGTGGGAATCGATACATTTTTCCTTTCTATTTCCTGCTTACTATTCTGAAGTATACAAGTCATTGCCCTTGGCCATCGTTTTCTTCGGTGTGCAGGCATTTATCATTGCTTCAACCGCGAGTTCAGAGGAAATGCTTCAATGGTATCAATGTCGACTCAATAATAATCACTACTCTCTTCATCCCATTTTTGCTGCATTCTAACAAGCTCCACCAATACAGGTACAGAGAACATGTTGTGTGGACGGATGAAAAACTGAAACTGAAACTCCTTAGGAAGGGGATTCTGACCAGAATTTATGCCCCAATGGTTAGTCACCACAAACCCTTGTTCTTTATTTTGACTTGATCCATCAAATGTTTGGTTTTCCACAAGCTATCATCTTTCACAGGTAATAATCCAAGAGTTAAGAGAGGCGGGTGTTTTCAGCTCGGTGGTAACCTCAGCTCACATGTCTCTCTCAAAAGATGGGAACAACTCTTCAAGCACATTAAGCTCTACCCGAGAATCATCTCAGGCAACTGGTAGGAGGAGGGTTTTGGAAGCCCATCTTGATCTTGACAATGAATCTCAAGCATCAGCAATACCACCGCAATCGCCTCCAAGATTGGAAGCAACCCAGAGGGAACCATCATCTGAATAGTGCTGTTTTACAAAGAGTGGGATTTTTTTTAGAAAGATTTTATGAGCTCTGGTGTACATTTCGAAAAGTATTTTCGTTTAGGTTATACAGATGGTTCTACAGAATTACAGATGAATAGGAATTAGAAGATTGGCAGGCTTCTATAGTTCTATCTTATGTAACATTCAGAAATACCTGATCATATTGATTTTTATTACTTCAAATACAAAATTCATCAACTTTCTGATCCACCTGGTTCACTTCTGTTCTCTTTTTTCAACTTCCACATTGAGGGGCTTTCCTGAATTGTTCTGTATGGTTTCTGACAAGATTTGATTACAGCTCGTGTCTTTTTGTTTGGCATTGAGTTTCTTCTCATCACCAGCATGAGAAAGTTTCGCATGTTCTCAGGTTATGATTTCATCTATGAGATGATGATGTTTCAGAGTTTACATAAAAACAATAAAAAAACATTACCTTGTATGTTGGATCTAATCAGTTTATACGTATGATTTACTCTTCATTTTTGTATTTCTAAACTTCTCTTCATCCCTTTCCTTTAATTTTTTCTTCACATTTTGGCCTTTTTTAACAACAAATTCAGATTTCTTATACTCTAGATACGGCGTCATATTGGCAATTTCTAGTTTGGGTGCTTGTGACGCGTGCGGTGCTTTGAAAATTGCTACGGACTTTTGAGCTTTAGCGAAAAGTCGAGAAAGCAAAAATCCAGAGGCGGGGAACCGAAGAACCCAACGGATCCGCCATGACTGCTCGTAAGAGAACTTCTTCAGTGACTAATTCGGAAAAACCGGCACCGGCGCCGGCGGAGCGTAAGATTATTGCTTCCGGAGATGATTTCCGTCTCGCACCGCCGAAATTGGGCGTGATTCTCGTGATCTCTTCGCTTCTGTGTTCGCTCTACCTCTATCTTCTCTGTTTTCATTACAATGTTGATAATGAGCTCAAGCGACCGATCCTCATCAATGCTGGGCTTAGCTTGGTGGGGTTCTTTGTTACACTCAAATTGATACCTGTGGCTGCTACATATGTCCTGAGGCGTAACATGTTTGGTTTTGATATCAACAAAAGAGGCACTCCTCAAGGAGAAGTTAAAGTGTAAGTTTTTCCCTCTTAGATTTGTCTCATTATGTAGTTGTTTAGCTTTATATTCAGTGTTATTAGTGTTCATCGTTTTTTCTTGAAATGGATGTTTCTAAAGATTTGATTTTTATGGGGAGGAATCTCATTTTCTAATTGATGTTATATTGAAGTTTTGGCTTGATTTGATCTGCTGGGACATCTGACTTTCTGCGTGTGTGGTTGGCCTGAAGAGTTTTGATTTGCTGATTTTATTTTGCATCTCACTTTTTTTCTTTCTCTCATCTCTTTTCTTTGTGTAGGCCTGAGTCATTGGGAATAGTTGTCGGTATTGTCTTCTTGGTCGTGGCGATAATATTTCAGTTCTTTAATTTCACAGAAGATTCCTTGGTAAGTGTGTTTATCTCAAAAGCTATAAGCTTGATCATTCATTTCTTTTGGCTGAATGGGTCATTGTATATGGAAAGCCCACGTTATAATTCTCCCTTTGTTTCCCCTGTTTCGCATATGTGACAAACCCTGTTGTTGTTTTTTGTAAAATGGAATATTTTTCTGCTAAATGGATGTCAACTATGAAGTTGCTAGCTCTTGGCTCATTCATTGCTTTCAACACATTTCATCAATGTGGCTGAATGACTCTGTGCAGTGGCTTGTGGAGTACAATGCAGCACTGGCATCTATTTGCTTCATGATTTTGCTTGGATTTGTAGATGACGTCCTTGATGTGCCTTGGAGAGTGTAGGCGCAGTTCTTATTTTGTTTGATTGAGCTCATACGTGAACTTTGTTCACACTTTTAATCCTTTTCAATTTGCAGGAAACTTCTCCTGCCATCTTTTGCAACCCTTCCTCTTCTGATGGCTTATGCTGGACATACAACTATCGTTATACCAAAACCTCTGGTTTCTTATGTTGGCTTGGAAATACTTGATCTAGGTACAATAATCTTCTTTTATATAGTGTTATATATCGTGCAGCAACTATTTTTTAAATTGATTTCCGTAGTTGTATTTTTATCGTGGCAGGACGGATATATAAGTTATATATGGCGCTACTGGCTGTCTTTTGCACAAATTCAATAAACATTCACGCTGGTCTGAATGGCCTTGAAATCGGTCAAACAGTAGTTATTGCAGCAGCTGTAAGTTCTGCAGTCAAAATGCGTTGGAATTCTTCATTCTTTCGTCCCATTTTCCCTTTAGTTGGTTTCTCTTAAGTAAAGATTGATGCATCTCAGTTACTTGTAGATTTTGATACATAACGTCATGCAAATCGGAGCATCTGTTGATACTGAGCTTCGTCAAGCTCATGCCTTCTCCATATATCTTACTCAGCCATTGATGGCAACATCCTTGGCAATGCTTGCTTACAATTGGTATTACTTTCAAGTCTTTTTTCTTGAATACTTTGAGTAAAGCTTTCTCTTAAGTCTCTCAGGTAAAAAAAAAAAAAAGAACTAATGCTTTCTCTAACCACATTCATGTCCTCTCTTTGGTGTTGTTAGGTACCCTTCTACAGTTTTTGTTGGAGACACTTACACAGTCTTCGCTGGAATGACTATGGCAGTTGTTGGCATTCTGGGTCACTTCAGGTATATTTCCAGCCATATCATTCTTATACCCCTGTGGCCTGTGCTCAGTTTCATCATTTGCAGTTTTGCATTTAACTAATTTGTGTGCCTTCAACCAACCAACTCCATCTTCGTTAAATTCACTTTTGCAGTGAAACCCTCCTAATCTTTTTTCTTCCTCAAGTGTTGAACTTTCTGTTGTCGCTTCCGCAGGTTTGATCGCCTTTCTCCCTCTCACACTTTCTTCTACTTTTCAAGTTTCTTATTAAGCATCTAACTTGCTATAGTGTAACTCTTCAGCTTGCTGGCATTGTAAAATGTCCACGACATCGCCTCCCAAAGTAAGCTAAATTAATATAATATTATTATAAAAAAAAAAAAAAAAAGTAAGCTAAATTTTGTTGTCTTGTTACATAAAAAGCAAAGCCAGCAAGACTTGACTCTTCCTCCCTCTTGAACCAGGTTTGATCCTGCTACCGGATTATTAACGGGAACCAAAGATGGGACACTCATTAACGTCTACTTGAGAATTTTTGGTAGGAAATCAGAAAAGTATCTTTGTATCCATCTTCTTGTTTTCCAGGTAAAATGCCCATTCTCTAATACAAGCTAGCTTGTTGTGAGAGAGAAATCACAAATTTGGTTTTTATTTTTGTTGCTTTCTTTTGCAGGCACTAGCTTGCGCCTTCTGTTTCCTGCTGCGGCATTTTCTTGCTGGTTGGTACAAATGAAGACTCTTTTAACGGTTCCTCGTTTCCCTTCTCTCTCTCTCTCTCTGCCTTCACAAATCACAGATACAGAACTTAGTTTTGTTTCATGTCCAATCTATTAGCAACGTTGTTTTAGTTCGCTTACAAAGAGAGTTTCCATCCTTAAACGAGATCAAGGCGAGTGAATTTCAACAATATCAAGATTTCATATTGTAGCATATTTTTCATCTAATTTATAGAGCGACTGAATCATCTGTCTTGAAATGTTGTTACACATTAGTGACCAATCACTATTTATTAGTCCACACCACCGTTAAAGGTTAAGAGCTTTACGACACCCAAAGCCAAGTAAAAATAGTTCAGATTTCAGAAAGTCTAGGTCGAAAACACTCTGCTCGGATATAATTTGGTTTTGGTCCCAAAACAAGGAAGTAATAATAGTTTTAGTTTCTAGAAATGCAAGATGATAATGATTTAGTTAATATGACATGTATTTAATTTCTATATGAACAAAAAATTTATCAGTTTCAAATACTCTCATACTATCTCTCAATACAATAAAAATGGTATAGATAATAAACTTGAAAAATTGAGAGTCACCTGGAAATTCAACAATTGATCTTACAAGCCTTCAACAACTGATAAAGAATTATAATCATCAGGTTTTGAAGAGGTGCTTGATTATCTTCATTACTTTGATTTCGTGCATTCTGATTAATCTAGTGTTGTTAACATCTAAAGTGTTGAATTTGAATGTACTCAAATTTAGATTCTACGTGAAGAAACCAAATCACAGACCAAGGGCAATGTAGCATTTAAGATTGAAAAATAAATTTAATAACTAGAGCACAATGAAAGTAATATATAAAACTTACAGCCACCTAGTAAATTTAATAACTAGAGCACAATGAAAGTAACATATAAAACTTATTGCTAGCTCAATACTGAAACAAGAATAACTGAATAAGAATCTATATCCATTGTTAATGCTTACATCACTCATACAGTGACTAACCTTGGGAAATAAGCAATAGAAACCCTCCTATGCTTAGAACTGAAAGGTAACCATAAGTATGAAGAAGAATCATGTTTTTCTAAGTAAATTTTGTTAAGGATCATGCATCACTAAAATACGGCCATGTTTTTCTAAGTATGAAGAAGAATTTTATTTTTCTTAAAAGTTGCTATTATTTGTGTTGCCAACGGTTTGCCAAAACACCAAATGGAAGTTATCTTCAAATTTTGAATACATATGAAAGTTATCTTCTCCCACTTTTTGTCTGAACTGAACAACGACCGTATCTCTTGCTTCCTCTCCTTTTTTTCTCTGATATACACAAATGGTCATTAAGGTTGCATATAGCAACATGACCAACAGTGTTAACTAATGTCTTCAGATTAATTTCAAAAAGTTTCAGTGTAAAGATCAAAAGACACTATACTGTATGTCTTTTTGAATTGTAGACGTGGCTTAACCAATGAAATGAACCATCTACGTATGTTGGGTACACTACTTGAGAACGAGAAGCAGAAGCAGTCACGTTCCTCCAAGTGTTCGTTTTGAAAGAGAAAACCTCACATGTAGTTATGTACTCTAGTCTCTAGAAATTCGTACTAGGTTTAGGATCTACATATTTGTATAAATACCTTACCTTGTGAATCAATAAGATACAGAGCATCGCAACTCTTAAATACATTAATAAAAATATGTCGTAGAAAAGTAAATAAGAACGATTTGAAAACCGATTCTCTCAACGTCAATGTATTTACACAAACTTTGGTGAGTGGGTTACAATTATGACATTTACTCTGGATCCTTAAACTGTGTGCAAAAACCTTAAACATCAAATAATTCTGAACAGAGGGAGTAATGTTTTTCGTTAAGAAACCATAATATTGATTCACATACAATATACATATAGATCAAACTTAATCCATAGACTCTAAACCGACTTTAATCCTTATCCCAATAGAATTAGGATCTTATATATTTTTTAATCAACACTAAATTTTAAGATGTAACCATGTAACGTAGATCTTTAACAAAAACAAAAAAGAAGATATAACATAGATATTAAATAATTATGATTTTTTTAGATAGTATGAATCAAGAATTGATAAACATACATGAAAATTCAGTATGCATTTTTTTAACCAGTGTTAAAATATAACTAAAAGACTAATGAGTAAGCCAATTTCTCAATTTGCATACTTTGTAAGAGTATCAATTAGTACCACTGGATTTTCAACGAAATAAGCTCAATAAAGAACTTGATATTAAATCCGAGCCACTTAAAAGCTAAACTGAAATCGAATCCTAAACCAACTAAACCGAAGAATCAAAATTCACCAAAATAATTTAAATGGATTCGTTTTTACATCTACCAAAACTCGAAAATGAACCGAAATCTATATCTAAACCGTGTCAATTTGATGATACTAAGACATAAACCGATAACCTAAATCCAAACCATAATCAATTATATAAAATGCACGTAATTTCTCGCACATTTTGACCGATCGATTTTCAAAAGTCAAAACCGAACAGACGGTTAAGCTTGTCCGATCAAGAAGTCCATAACGCCGGCTGAATCAAAACATCAACCACTCCCTCTCGTGCTGACCACAACATCACCGATGATACATCAGGTTTTCTCTACTATTATAGGAATTGATCCGGATGTTAATCAGTTAGGGTATCCAGAACTTTCTAGTATTCTATTACGCAAGGTGGATTTGCCTATCTTCAACGGTACATTACCGTTTGGTTAGATTGCTAGAGCTGAGAGGTTTTTCAGATTGCGTGATTATGCTGATGAACAGAAATTGGATTTAATCTCCTCCTAGATTAAGTTGGTTTAACTGGAAATTAGCACAAGAGTTGTTTGCAGACTGGAATGACTTTAAACAAAACTTCTGGGCTCGTTTTGGGGATCCCGTGGATGAAGAACCAAGAAAGATATTGTGTTGTATTCGACAAACGGGTTCAATCAAGGATTATGTGATAGAATTTGACGATAAACCGAAATCAAATCGAATCCTAAACCAATCCGAGCCCACTTTAACGATAAACCGAAATCGAATCCTAAACCAACTAAACCGAAGAATCAAAATTCACAGATAATTTAAATGGATTCGTTTTTTACATCTACCAAAATTCGAAAATGAATTGCGAGAAAATGAACCGAAATCCATTTTCCAAACCGTATCAATTTAATGACACTAAAGACATAAACCGAAGAGTCCTAACAAAATATGCGCGTAATTTCTTGCCACATTTTGACCGGTCGATTTTCAAAACCGAACGGACGGTTAAGATTGTCCGATCTCTTTTCAGCGAGAGTCAATAACGCCGGCTGAGTCAAAACATCAACCACTCCCTCTCGTGCTGACCACGCTCCATTCCCAAAAATCGACTCTGCTTTTTTTCTCCATTTCTTCCTCCTTTGACTTTCTACTTCAGCTTTCCAGTCTCAGATCTCGACGATGGCAGCGAAAATCTCTCACCTTGCTTGTTTCTCCTCCGCCAATCGCCAATTTCACTTCCAGAGCCGATCCTCTCCATGCCTTAGGTCTCGTCCCGAGGTAAACTGCTCCAGTATCGTCTGAAAAGATATAAATTTTATCATCTCGATTTGATTTCGATGATGCCCAGTTCTGTATTTGTTATCCTTTCATGATTGCTGTCAAAAAATTATTACGAGCTTGATTAATTTTAGTCGTACTCGACATGAGCTTTTTGTTACCTAGAAATGGTTCTGCTTGGGACTTGAATTGATTCCCACTTCACTGGCTGATAGGTAGGGATTGTTGTATGATTTTGGCTTTTGCAAAAAAAAGAAAAAGTATTCCCTTTTGTATTTCTTACAAATTATTGGATAGCTTGAATCAATCGAATCCACTTCTTGATTGCTTCTATGTGCTTTGAATCCTTTGTTCATCTATTTATCTATCCTCTAGATATCCTGGAACCGATAGCGTCACTCGTGGCTAATTCGCTTAAAATGGTACAGTCTTTTGTAGTGAGAAGCGTTGATGGGAATAGCTCAGAAACACCAGCTTCTCTAAGCTATACAGCTGAGGTTTCAAAACCTTTTGTTGAGAAAACATCGAAACCGTATCCCACGGCTGATGAAACTGTCACCAACAAAGAGATCATCACAGAGCCAGTAGAGGAACATGTTGCCACACAGCCAAAAAGAGCAGCAAAGATCCACGACTTCTGTTTTGGCATTCCTTACGGTACTTTGTGACGCTCAAAACTTTATTTCATATCTTAGCGTTAGTGCCCTGCCTGTTAAAGTTTATAATTTGTATTTTAGAAAAACTCACCTTTTTCTGTAGACCTTTGAACACTCTTACGAATAGTGAGTTTACAAGCAATGTAAGGTCTTACAAACGTGTTGCTGAATGTAGCTGTTGTGAATTCGTTCCATACCTATGGCAAATCTCTCTAGTCTTCTGGCCTAGTCGAATGTAGCTAAGAGTTTTATGAAACTCTCAAATTCTTCTTTCCCATTTTCATTCCATTTGAGAGAGTATTTGTTGTCAGTGTACCTCGTGGATGCTCATTCTGCTTCATAAATGACAATTTAATCAGGTGGTCTTGTTATGAGTGGAGGGCTTCTTGGATTTGCGTTTTCACGAAATCTTACAAGTTTAAGTACTGGTGTCCTCTATGGTGGTGGCCTTCTAGCCCTTAGTACATTGAGCTTAAAGATTTGGCGACAGGGAAAATCTAGTTTCCCTTACATACTAGGACAAGCAGGTAATCTTCATTAACTGCCCACAGGAACAATTGACAGGTGTTTTGTAATCACTACTTTCGATCTGTAATTCATTTCATCAAGAAATTGTTGGTATCTTACACATGATAAGTGGATATATGAAATTCGAAAAAAGCATTACTTAAAGTTTTCGTCTTTGAACCAAGATCATTAATATTCACATGAATGTTTATCTCAATGTTTTTGTTCATCTATGATAGCTTTTGTGCTTACTCATTCTTCGAAACCCTGAAAATGCAGTGCTTTCAGCTATCGTCTTCTGGAAGAACTTCACAGCTTATTCTATGGTATTCGTTATTTTTGTGATCCTGCTGATTGTTTATTTTTGCTTGCTTGACTTCAACTGCTTAATTGTTGTACTTATGCAGACTAAGAAGCTGTTTCCCTCTGGACTTTTTGCTGTCATCAGGTAAAAAATCCTTTTGTGCTCCACAAGAGGGTCTGACGAATATATATTCAATGGATTCATTTGACCGTGTGTTTATTTTTTTTTTCATTGTAGTGCTGCCATGTTGTGTTTCTTTTCATATGTGGTGCTGTCTGGAGGAAACCCACCTCCAAAGAAATTGAAGCCATCTGCTAGTCCTTCATACTGAAGAAACTTCATATAGGTTAGATTAAAAAATTGGAGGTTTTCTATCTTTTGATGACTCTGGTGTGTTGGATTCCTGGTGTAATTTTATGCTTTTGAGAGGCAACGAGTATACAATTGTTTGTGACCTGTTCTTTGCAGTTTAAAGTTTTGTTTACTGGTGACATGCTTTAATTGTCTTTACTCTATCGAATTAGAAATGCTCAATATTAGGCAGAAACTTATGTTGGTAAGTCAAAAGTCATAAAGAACTCATCTGAATGAGCTTAAACGAGGAGTTAATATGATTGTCGAACTTCCCAGTGTGAATCCAACATTAAATAGAACAACTTGCACAAAGATGACCAAGTATGTAGACATGTTTCCAAAATAAAGGCAAATGCAAAGCAAAAAAAACAATTGATTCCAGTCAAGCAAAGCGAGGATTATCAAGGAAATGGTGAAGGATAGGTTCCACAGCAAAATTGTGATTATCGAGCCGCTTGTCCCTGTGTGTGTTCTAAGAGCTGAGTCACTAACTTGTAAGTCCGTCCTGATAAGGCTTTGGTGTGGTTAATTAACTGCTCATGCCTGCATTAAGTGGGAAATGAATTTAGATTGAAGAATTTTCAAACATTATGAAATCCGATAAAAATGATGATACAGAATTGTGTATAGAGTGTTGCTTCTTACACGTTGGGCTGAGTAGGCTCCATGATTACGGTTCCTGACTCAGAATCAATCTTCGCATCAAGCTTTGAGGTGCGGATAAGGTTCACAATCCATCTCTCGGCCTCCTCATAGTTCAGATTCAATTTCTCAGCAAGCACCCTGACAAGGTCATGAGATTCTCAGTATAAATAAAAATTTAAACTACAAGATCGCACTAATTATTCCTACATTACTCAAAAGCAGACAGGACAGTAGAATGATGATGCACAAGGAATATGAAAAAAAGTGCAACACTCAGCAATTCCATGAGATGTGGAAACGTATACAACAATTGAGCAAACATGATAACTTACCCCATGTCAATTCTCTGATGGATTCTGCAATAGGTTTCGAAGATGAATAGGCGGGCATTTTCAAGAAACTCATCTCTCAATGGTACAGTTGAAAAGTTTCCATCCTCAACTCGCTTTCCAAGGAATGGATCATTCACAATGACCTACATCATAGTAACATGTTATCAGACTGTTAATAATATTATCCTGCACCATTTCAAAAGACACAGAATACATGTGAACGGATTTACCTCTTCACACTCTTTCATCTTCTTTTGAGCCCCATCAAAGTCATAATTGACAAACACACATGCGAGGAACTCGACAATAGGATCTTTGTAGGAGTAGTGCTCTTGTTGAATGACCTTGATGAATTCTTTCAATTGAGGCCTTCTCCTTTTGTTGACAATGAAAGCAGTTGCCAAGTAACGTAGCAAGTGTGGGGCACTAGTTTGTATGGCATTTAGGTACCTATACATATATTTAAAATTAGTATACAGTACTGCATAAACGGCATGGAAAACAAAGAGAATCAATTTTCAGCAAATGCCCTCACTAAAAGCACAATCCTAGCAAAAAAGGTCCAGACAATATAAAAGAAAAGACTCTCCAACTGGAGACTGTAAATCACTGAGTATACATAGGACTAAATTTGATTCAAAACAATATTTTTCAGACACAAACACCACCAATGCATAACTTCATTCCATTCAGATCACACTCTACTGGGAGTAAAACGGGATGCACAGACAAGCAATCTTGCATGTCGAATTCAGCTAAAACTAGTTTAGATGCAAAGTACGAAAAAGGTGGAAGCATTGATAGGTTTCAAATGATATACATGGAAAAAAGGGAGAGATGAATTTTTAGATAAAGATGTTACTTTGCTACTTTAAACTGTAAAAAGGAATAGCCAGAGATGCAGGTGACAGAAAGGTTTAAACTTACTTGTCTTGGTTAAAGAGATCAATGATTTGTGTCCTTCCGTTATCATGGTTAAAAAATATATAGAGACCCCAATGCATCAGCCAAATCCTGTTCTGCACCTGGTTTAGCGGCGATGCAAAACTCTGAAATACAAAATGCTAGTTAGTATATCTACTCACATCAACGGGGATCTCAAAGGTTACAAAAGCAAGATGACACTCGGAAAAGCAGACCTTTGAGTCAATAATTTCTTTGAGACGGTTGAGCTCTTCAAGTGCAATGTCCCAGTTTTGCATCAATATTTCAGATGCAAGCTTTCCCCACAAGGCGCTCAGACTTCTCTCAAGGTTAGAGCAAAGGGTCCTGTACTGGTAAAGATAATCAGCAGCACCAGAATAGTTCCCACATTCAAACTGAAACTTGGCGTACTGATACAAAGCCTCAATCTGGTCTGGACCAATCTGATAAAACAATGGCATATAAGATTTGCGTTCCTCGATACCTTAAGCAAATCAAACAGTACCAAAACAAGGTAAATCACAAACCTGGTAACGTTCCTTCAGCATCTGGAGATTGTACTGCTTGTCAGCTCTTAGCTCCTGAACCGCGTTGGGGTTCAAAAGGAAAGTCACGAGTGGTGCAGCCGCTTCCTCCAGAGATTTGAGCCTGGCTACAACTTCTCCTCTCCTTTCCATCATATCTATCACCACAATTTCCCATAAATTTCAACACCCAAACAACTACAGATAAAAACGCAACATTTCACAGACATTTATACACATGATTACCTGGGGGAGCTTCTTCGGTGTGGTAGAGACTCTTGTGGATATCCATGGCGTAATCGACCATGTTCGTCTTGTTCAAAAGTTCGATCTTGAACTTCAGGATCTGCTCATCAGGATAAAGCTGACGCTCTTGAAGGAACTCGAGTATAGGAAACACCAGGTGTCTGTCCAGGTTAGGTGCCACTCGAGGGGTAAGGTCATAGTTCTCTTTGCTTTCTGCCATCGTCGCAATCTCTCTATCTCTGCCGCTTATCAATGGAATATATAATCTATCCGCCGAGCTCTGTCTGAAGACGGCAGAGATGGAGTTTTGGAGACGATGAGGTAAATCTTGTATATTGAAATTAGGGTTCTCTCGAATGAGAGTTTATTAATATTCTAAGTTTGCCCATATATTTATTATGTATTCAATTTTAACCCCCCGAAAGTTAATTGTTTTCAAAATGACCCTTTTTCCCGAGGGATCTTTATCGTCTCCGTCGTTATCTGACCGGCCGGTATCAGAGGGTTTTTGAAGCACAAATTAATTATTTAAAAAAAAGGAAATTAAATGATTTTTGTGGAGGAGGGGCGCACGGTAAGAAGCTTCATTCGAATGGCGTATGTTAATAGTCTCGTCTTCTTCCCTTACCGGCTGAGTCCACTATCTTGCGCATATCTTCTTTTACCTTTCTTCCTCTTCTCTATCATACTGGGATTAGGGTTCTTCCTCAAGACGAACTCTTCCTCTTTTTCGTGACGAACGTTTCCGTACTATTAGCAGCTTTTAAGGGTTAGGCTCTCCGAATTTTGAGGCCGTGTCCTCTCTTCTGTCTCTCATGGATCCTTCAAAGAGACAACCCAAGGACTCGCGTTACGCAAATCTATTCGATCTCGAGGTCTGTACGGCCTCAACTGTTTTGGGGTTTCCTTTAAATTTTAACTTTACGCTGTGTTCTCTGATGATTTGTACATGTTGGATGATCATGTCACACTGATGAATGTAGTTTTGGTAATTGAAAATTTTGCAATTCTATAGTTTCTCCATGTTCCTATTGTGGGTTTTTTTAATTTTCTGTCAAAATTCAGTGGGGGTTTCTCTGGATTTTTCTTTTGTTTCTGACTAAGTTTTCACTCTTGCAGCCGTTGATGAACTTCCGAATTCCGAAACCTGATGATGAGTTAGATTATTATGGGAGTAGTAGCCAAGATGAAACTAGAAGCAATCAAGGTAGTAATTTTATTTGGCTTTATGGTACTACTTTTGTCACCAACTGTTACACTCTTAGAGTGACTTTTATCCTCCGTGTCTAAATCGTTGGTGATGGTCAAAGGTCGGGTAGTGGCAAACTACGGCAATGGCCTTAAACCGGGAATGAATCATAGCACCAAGAAGAGAAAGCGGTGGACAGAAGATGATGATGATGATGCAGAGGATGATGATGACCTCTACAATCAACATGTTACTGAGGAACACTACCGATCAATGCTTGGGGAGCATATTCAAAAATTCAAAAATAAGTCCAAGGAGTCTCGAGCGAATCACACACACCTTATGGGTGTTCCGGTGCCAAAGAGCAATGTAGGCAATTACAGAGGTAGGAAACTAGGGAACGGTCACCATGGGAGATTCTATGACATGGACACCTCGTCAAATTTTGCATCTGATGCGATCCCACCAAGGCGAGGAAACCATCGTGATTCAGACATTACCCCCAAGTATGTTTTTTCATGTTCTATGGAGGACGTGTAACCATGTGTAAACCCTTTAGTTATCTAATTGACACATCGTATTTTGCATCATTTGCAGAATAGCATATGAACCTTCGTATTTGGATATCGGTGATGGTGTTATCTACAAAATCCCCCCAAGTTATGACAAGCTAGTGGCATCATTAAAGTTACCAAGCTTTTCTGATATTCATGTAGAAGATTTTTACTTGAAAGGAACTCTGGATCTGAGATCATTAGCAGAACTGATGGCTAGCGATAAAAGGTCTGGAGCAAGGAGCCGTAATGGAATGGGTGACCCACGACCTCAATATGACTCTCTTCAAGCTAGAGTGAAGGCCCTGTCAGCGTCAAATTCCACCCCAAACTTCAGCCTGAAGGTGTCAGAAGCTGCAATGAATTCTGTCATTCCAGAAGGAGCTGCTGGAAGTACTGCACGGACAATTCTATCAGACGGTGGTGTTTTTCAGGTCCATTACGTGAAGGTTCTGGAGAAGGGAGATACATATGAGGTTTGGATCCTGTGACAGTATTTTTTACGGAAATTTTCATAGTTTTGTTTTCTTCATGGCCCGACAACAATATCTATTTTCCTGACATTCTTTTATGTATCCTTTCTTCAGATCGTTAGACGAAGTCTACCAAAGAAGCTGAAGGTGAAGAATGATCCTGCAGTCATTGAGAAGACAGAAAGGGACAAAATTAGAAAAGCCTGGATCAACATTGTTAGGAGAGATATACCAAAACACCATAGGAATTTCACCACGTTTCATCGAAAACAATCTATTGATGCCAAGAGGTTTGCAGATGGTTGCCAAAGAGAGGTAATCTGATGGCTTTACCTACTCATTTAGTTTAAATTTTGTTTGCTTTTCTAAGCGGCCATTTTTATTGCATGCCATTATAGAGTAATCTCTCATTTGCTGTTACCTTGAGTTTCACAGGTGAGATTTAAGGTGGCTAGATCATACAAATTGCCAAAGAGTGCACCAATTCGCACCAGGAAGATATCCAGAGACATGCTGCTATTCTGGAAGCGATTTGACAAGCAGATGGTATATTTTCCATTCTCCTAATACTCTTTAGTACATATTTCAGGCTGTCAACTAGGTCTGATTACACATTCTGCTGCCATCTTTTTTTTAATCAAACATGCTTTTTGCATGGATTTCTTTTAACGGTGCGCTTGGATTAATTTGACCATGTTGACAGGCAGAAGAGAGGAAAAAACAGGAAAAGGAAGCTGCAGAGGCATTAAAACGTGAACAAGAGCTCCGAGAGGCAAAAAGGCAGCAACAGAGGCTCAATTTTCTTATTAAACAGACTGAGCTGTACAGTCACTTTATGCGAGACAAGGCTGATTCAAAGCCTTCTGAAGCCTTCTCGATAGGAGATGAAAATCCGGTTGACGAAGAGCACCCAGAACCTTCAGCGTCAGGACCTTCTGAGGTCGAGGATCCTGAAGATGCTGAAATGAAGGAAAAGGTCCTGAGAGCTGCCCAAGATGCAGTGTCTAAGCAGAAAAAAATAACAGATGCATTTGACACTGAATATATAAAGCTACGGCAAACTTCTGACGTGGAAGGACCATCAAATGATGTCTCAGTCTGTGGCTCCGGCAATATAGACTTGCATAACCCGTGAGTTTGTGTTCTTGTTATTGCCACATTTTATCTTCTTGATTTTAGAATATCAAGCCAATTAAAACTCTCTACTTTCAGATCTACAATGCCTGTTACATCGACAGTTCAGACTCCAGAGTTGTTTAAAGGAACCCTTAAAGAATACCAAATGAAAGGCCTTCAGTGGCTCGTCAATTGTTATGAGCAGGTTGGCTCAACATCTATTTGTATTTTTTTTTTTGGACTTTATAGAGGGAATTCTTCCCCTAAAGAATCCTCTTTCAGATAGGGTATATACTAAGGTAAGTTTTTATATGTTCCAGGGTTTGAATGGCATTCTTGCTGATGAAATGGGCTTGGGTAAGACTATTCAAGCTATGGCGTTCTTGGCACATTTGGCTGAGGTAAATCGAATTGTTGGTCCTTTTTGTCTGTTGTGGTTTGGCTATGTTAAAACTCATCTATCCTCTCACACAGGAAAAAAACATTTGGGGTCCATTTCTGGTTGTTGCCCCTGCTTCTGTTCTTAACAATTGGGCTGATGAAATTAGTCGTTTCTGTCCTGACTTGAAAACTCTTCCATATTGGGGAGGATTACAAGAGCGGACGATTTTAAGAAAGAATATCAATCCCAAGCGTATGTACCGAAGGTAACGATTATGTGATATCTTTTAGGTTAGTTTTTTTTATTATTGTTCCTCTAGATGGTTTGCGTGCAAGCTCTGCTTATTCTCTCAAAGGCTTCGCTATCAATAAATCTTTTTTGCTCTTTTCTAAAGTTTCTCTGTTGACTCCCCTCTCTTTTTCAGGGATGCTGGTTTTCATATTTTGATTACCAGCTATCAGCTATTAGTAACCGATGAAAAGTATTTTCGCCGGGTGAAGTGGCAATATATGGTTCTAGATGAGGCCCAAGCAATTAAAAGTTCCACCAGGTTCTTACTTTTCCCTCGAGTCAGTTGAATCAGGGTTGCTTGTGCTCGCAAGGATTTCACTCTTTAACTCTTTTTTACCCCTTTGTACGTTGAATTCCCTGTGCTTGATAGTCATTCTTGTGCGATTTCGTTGCCATGCATGAGAATGTTACTTTTCCTTAGTTATCTCATGCAAGTTTCATTTTCCCTATTTCTTTGACAGTATAAGATGGAAGACCCTTCTTAGTTTCAACTGTCGGAACCGATTGCTTCTGACTGGTACTCCAATTCAGAATAACATGGCAGAGTTATGGGCCCTGCTGCACTTCATTATGCCAATGTTGTTTGACAGCCATGATCAATTTAATGAGTGGTTCTCAAAAGGGTATGTACTATTCCTCTGGTTTGATGGTCATGTAAAAGTATATAGTGAACAATCTAGGAAATTCTTTCTAATACATGATCCATATTGAATAACAGAATCGAGAATCATGCTGAACATGGAGGCACTTTAAATGAGCACCAGCTTAGCAGACTGGTGAGGTTTCACTTTCTGTTTGCAGCATTAGTATGGTGACACCTCAAGTTCTATTAGTTTTTTCTGCTTCTTATTTTTAGTTTGCTAGGCTCCTTGAGTAGGTTCTCACACTAGGGTTCCGCTTTGATTTCCGAGTCATGAAATTATTCCTTTTCGTTTTTATTCCTCTCGAGAAATTTAGAAATACGACACTGATGTGTATGCATTTGTCATGAACGGGAAAGCTTCTGGTTCTTGTTTTCTGTTTCTGACAGTCAACTTTCTGTCCCTTGCTTTGCCAATAGAAGGTTCTGTTAATTCCAGTTAGCGATTCTTGGTTCTCCAATTCTTCAAGTTTGCACACCGGATGCATCTTTTTACCTTTTAAAGTTATCGAGTCACTCACATTTTGTTTCTTTTCCCAAACAGCATGCAATATTAAAGCCATTCATGCTCCGGCGTGTCAAAAAGGATGTGGTTTCTGAGCTAACTACAAAGACAGAAGTTACAGTACACTGCAAGCTCAGTTCTCGACAACAAGCTTTTTATCAGGCTATTAAGAACAAAATTTCTCTGGCTGAGTTGTTTGATAGCAACCGTGGGCATCTAAATGAAAAGAAAGTTTTGAATTTAATGAATATCGTCATTCAGCTTCGGAAGGCAAGCTCTCTTGTCAAGCCAGTTTTACTTCCCTGCTTTCTTATAACATCTTGTCCTGCTTTTCATACATTATTCAACACGAAGTTGTATCTATCTCTCAAACAATATAGGTGCAAGACTGTGGCTTGTGGTAATATATTTGTCTCTGTTGTCAGGTTTGCAACCATCCAGAGTTGTTCGAGAGGAATGAAGGGAGCTCGTATCTATACTTTGGAGTGATGTCCAATTCTCTTTTGCCCCCTCCCTTTGGTGAGCTCGAAGATGTACATTATTCGGGTGGTCAAAATCCCATAACATACAAGGTGCAATTCAATACCTTAAATAAGTTCCGAGGTCGACAATTCCTTGTAGTATCTGACTGAATCCTGACTTTAGTTTCGATCTTTTAATTCTCTTTCAGATACCTAAACTCCTACAGAGAGAGGTTCTCCAAAATTCTGAAACATTTTGCTCTTCTATCGGGCGGGGCATATCAAGAGAATCCTTTCTGAAGAATTTTAATATATATTCACCTGAGTATATTCTTAGGTCAATATTCCCATCTGAGAGTAGGATAAATCAAGCGGTTAGTGGAAGTGGAGCATTTGGCTTTTCGCGCTTGATGGATTTATCACCATCAGAATTTGGATATCTGGCTTTGTGTTCCGTCATGGAAAGGCTATTATTCTCTATGCTGAAATGGGAGCGGCAATTCTTGGATGAAATATTAGAATCTTCTATGGAATCCATGGATGATGATCTTAGTGGAGATAACATCAAAAGAGTTAGAACCAGAGCTGTCACAAGAATGTTGTTGATGCCATCAAAAGTTGAAATGAGTTTGCTGAAAGGGAGACTAGGCACTGGGCCAATCCGTGACTCATTTGAATCTCTAGTGATCTCACATCAGGATAGGCTTCTTTCAAATATCAAACTCCTACATTCTGCATATACTTTTATCCCAAAAGCCAGAGCTCCACCGGTATGATTTCTATGAATCATGAAGTTGCCAACTATTAACCTGGTAGTTCCTTACCAAGTCTTCTCAAACATGCTTTATTTGAACTTGCATTTTTCAGGTAAGCGTCCATTGCTCGGACAGAAATTCTGCATACAGAACTACAGAAGAATTACATCAACCATGGCTTAAGAGACTATTAATTGGTTTTGCACGAACGTCAGAAGCTAATGGACCTAGGAAGCCGAACAGCCTTCCACATCCTCTAATCCAAGAAATTGATTCAGAACTTCCAGTTGTGCAACCTGCTCTTCAACTGACGCACAGAATATTTGGTTCTTGCCCACCAATGCAAAGTTTTGACCCAGCAAAGTTGCTCACGGTAGTTTCTGCTCTGCTGCAGCTTCCTTTTACATTTAATGGCTTTGATATGAGCTCTTATTTCTTACTATAAAAATTGGAACTGTAGGACTCTGGGAAGCTGCAGACACTTGATATATTATTGAAGCGGCTTCGTGCTGGAAATCACAGGGTGCTCCTGTTTGCACAAATGACAAAGATGCTGAATATTCTCGAGGTAGTATCTAGACACAAGCCTTTAACCTCACTGTGCGAATGAATTTGTGGTGTTAAATAGTTACAAATATCCACTATTACACCTTCCCTTTACATTTTCAGTTTCATGGTTATGCAGGACTACATGAACTATAGAAAGTACAAGTACCTCAGGCTTGATGGATCCTCCACCATCATGGATCGCCGAGATATGGTTAGGGATTTTCAGCATAGGTAGGATATAACTTTCTGAAGCCTTTCTTTTCGTTTTTTATTGGTGAGGCTATATGTGCACAATTGTAAACCTTACATGCTTGCAGGAGCGATATTTTTGTCTTCTTGTTGAGCACCAGAGCTGGAGGACTTGGAATCAACTTGACGGCTGCAGACACTGTCATTTTCTATGAAAGTGATTGGAATCCCACCTTGGATTTACAAGCTATGGACAGAGCTCATCGTCTGGGCCAGACAAAAGATGTTAGTGATTCTCTGTCTTTTATTCTTATCTCTTTCACACCCCCAAAACTTCATGCAAGTGAAAGCATCTGCCAGTGGGATGATTTTCTGTCTCGCCTGATCTCTTTTTCTGAAACTAAAACTTCTCTTAGGTTACTGTTTATCGGCTCATCTGCAAGGAAACGGTGGAAGAGAAAATTTTGCACAGGGCAAGTCAGAAAAATACAGTTCAGCAGCTTGTTATGACTGGAGGTCATGTTCAAGGTGATGATGTTTTTGGACCTGCGGATGTGGTATCGTTGCTTATGGATGATGCAGAGGCAGCACAACTGGAGCAGAAATTCAGAGAACTACCATTGCAGGTGGGGACAGCCTTCTTATTACATCTAATATTTCGCAACTCTACAATTAAAAAGAAGCTGAGGGGGTAACTTAAAACTGATTGTGATTTCCGCCACTCATAAGTTCAGTTTATCTTCCAGGTAAAGGACAGGCAGAAAAAAAAACAGCCAACGAAATGTATAAGAATAGATGCTGAAGGAGATGCGACTTTGGAAGAGTTAGAAGAGGCTGAACGACAGGATAATGGAGAGGAACCTTCCCAAGAACCGGAAAAGACAAAATCCACTAACAAAAAGGTATATGCTTACAAAACTCTTGACTCTTTCGCTCACGTTTCTCATGACCATCATTTTCCGATTCATTTCGTTGGGTTCTTGTACTACAGGGCTTAGTGGCAAATGAAAATTATGATGAAACATGAGTTGCTCTACTACTGCAGTTTGTTTTAGTGTTTAATAGATAACTTCCGGTTTGAGTATTTGCTAAAAAAGCATATGTTTACGTGTGGTGATTTGCAGAGGAAAGCTGCTTCAACTCCGAAACCTAGAGTTTCCCAGAAAGCAAAGGAAGAAGCTAATGGTGAAGGAGATGCTCCTCTTCAGCCTCAAAGAACAAAAAGGGTAAAGAGACAAACAAAGAGCATAAACGAGAGTCTTGAACCTGTCTTCTCTGCATCAGTTACTTCAACGAATGGAGAATTCGATCCAAGTAGCTCCAAGGCAGATGCTAACTAACCCGAAGATGGCTAAAACTTTAGAGATGTTAACTCTAGGCAGGTTTTAGTAAATGGTTCCTAGATTTTGAGCCAAGTGTACAGATTTTATTCAAGTTTTACTCTTTTAACGTACATCGGTCTAATGGTACATATTTATAATCATGTATAAATATTATTGTCGATTGAACGATAAACGTCAAGTATTATTAATCATCCTCTTATATTATCAAATATTTACATTTTTCTTCAAAAAAAAAATGTAATCTCCCTTTTTCTGATTTCATATCCATTTCTTAATTTCAATTGAAAAATTGAAATTTGTTATAGCAATCAAAATGAGAAAGTTACATTTTCCTTTAATAATACATTTGTAATTGCAGTTTTGAAAACCAAAACAAACAATATACAGTATGTACAATTGGCAATTCTGAGTCCAACTTGTGTTCCTGGCTCAAGCTCGGCTCTTATTGGAAAATATGTCCTTAGAAAAATCGCTGCTGATAAATCTCTGTATAAAAAAAATTAGAAAAAAAAATTGATGAAGCGGCATTGTTAGAATTCGTCATCAGAGAGCGTATGACTCGAAAAAGGCCAGTGAACCATTTCTCATGCTAATTTGTTCCATCAGACTCAACCAATACTAAGTCCAAATAACTTTGTTTCTTTAAACATTTCGTAGACTTTCTTGACGTGGAGCAATTCTGTTAACTTTCTTTATAACATTCGGAGCAATTTTAGCAGCATCAGCAATCGTTTTCTTGAACTGAAGATGGAAACTTAAGTTTATAGCATTTGAATACTACAATACTTTATCGAGGTCTATAGACAGTCTCTAGAATGGATCACACAGAAAGAAACTGTTTGAAATTTGCTAAGCCTTTTACTGTCTTAGGGATGTCAATCGAGCTAGCCCAGCCCGGCCGGAACCCATAAAGTTTTTATATATTTGAGGCCAGCTCGGTCCAGCCCAAAAACATATCGACCCTATAAAGTCCGGCCCAACCTGAACATGGCTATTAAACTTTTCGTAACAGAGAGAGATCGCGTATATTTAACGGCTCTTTCGTAAACTTTCTCTCATCGTCTCTCTTCTCTCTCTAAGCGTGTGTCTCTCTTCTCTCTCTCTAAGCGTGTGTCTCTCTTCTCTCTCTTATACTTTCTTCTTCATTCAAATTCTAGGGTTTCTTTAAAACTTGAGAAAGAAGAAATTAAGTTAGAAAGAAGAAATTAAAGGAAGACATCGGGCAAGTGGTGGACAAGAAAGAAGAAATTAAAGTCGCATTGCACCAATGTCGTCGGAAAAGGAAAAGAAAGATGAATCGGCAGATCGTAACAATGGTAAATCATCTTCAAAACTATTAGGGTTTCTTCTGTTTTATTCTCTCTTTCTCTCATCCAATTGACTAATCGGATATAACCTCGTGATTCCTTCAAGAAGACTCGGGTGGTGATCTTGTAAGAGAGTGTACCTACGATGCTTACTACAAGATTATCAAGTCTTTCTTGATAAACTCTGCTTCACTTTCCAGCGTAAGATTAGTTAGATTGTCCAAATATTTCAATAGTTTTAGGTTACCCTTAACGATTGGTCATGTCTTATTTTGCAGGAAAGAATCAGGATTCTTAATGACCTGCAAAACAGGTTAAACATTCCACAGGAGATTCATGACGGATATATGGAGGAGCTTCAAGCTGATAGTCAAATCCAACGTTTAAGGTAACCTGTAATCCAATCCAAGAAATGTTGTGATCTTTTCTTTATCTCTCCTTTCGAAAGTGTTTACGGTAGTCTATAAAGTGCTTTGCTCTGTTTTTTCAGGAACTCTTTTCTGCAAACCTCTGAGGATCAGATTGTTGCTGGTGACAGACCCAGCAGAGCGTGTCGAGTCCGGTGGAACAACCCGGAACGGTCTGGAGATATTGATCACCGGAACCTCTCCTGCGTGGGTTGCGGTCAACGCTTTGAGAGACAAAGCAACCTCACGAGTCATCTCAAAACCTGTTTAAGGCACACCACCGAAGAAAGTTCAGGCCGATTGCGTCGAGTCCGAAACAAACCGGAACGGTTTCGTGGATATAGATCACCGGACTCTATCATGCGTACGATGCGGTCAACTTTTCGAGTCACAATGCAACTTAACACGTCATGAACGGAGGTGTGGTAAGAATATTGTGGAAGGAGTCGCTGATGATGAAGTCACAGCTGCTGCAACTATACTGATCATGTTAAGAAGGGCTTACGAAGCTGCACAAGAGAAGACGAAGAAGAAGCAGGATTGATATAGAATCACCAATCTTTTTTTTTTTTTTTTGGCTGCACACTCTTTGTAAACAAAATTCTGATTCGTTGCTTATGGCTGCCTCCAAAAGCTTGTTTTTTAGCAGATTCGTGATCCTCTAGAAGATAGTTAAGCATTGTAATAACTAATAACGTTAGCTTCATTTATTCCCATGCACGTCTCTTTTAAAGGCTGCTGCTAGGGTTTTTTTCTTTGAATTAATTGGCAGCGATTTCCTGGTTTCAGGGACAATGTACAGCTCTCTTACTTCGAACCATGTTCCAATCTAGCTTAATTTTACATTACGATAGAATGGAACATCTATATTTTGTCATCTTCTCTAGAGAACTAATCATCAGGCTTGTAACATGGAACATATATATATATATATATATAGTCCTCTTCTCCGATGAGTGTCTATATACTGTACATGTAGTAGAATATATATGTACATTCTCACTTTTTCTGATTTCACTTCCATTTTTAATGTTCTATATATAATCAAAAATGGAAATTTGCTATAGCAATCAAAATGATAAAGTTACATATTTCCTTTAATAAACTTATAATTAAAGTCTTGAGACCAAAACAAACAACGTATGTACAATTGTTATATTTTAAAATAGAAAATTGTAATTTTTTATTTTTATTTATTTATTAAAAAAACACAATGTCGATAGGGTTCTTTAGGAAACAATATTAGCTAAATTGATGCATCCGATAAGAACAAGAAATTAATAATACGAGAGAAACCCCCCCCCCCTTTTTTTTTTAAGCACACAAAAGAGAAACCCTAAGTCATATAAATTAAGGAGAAAAGAGAAAGACGACGAAAAAAAAGAGTAAGAGAAAGAGAGACTCAATAGAGATGAGTAATGATATGCAACAACATCTTATAGATGGTATGTTAATTTGTCCCCACAACCTCCGATGATTAGGGTTCTTGCATGAGTAGCTAGGGTTTATATATATATATATATATATATATATATTTCATGGTGTCAGATTCTTCTGCTTTTACTGATTCTGTTCCTCCTCGTCTTGCAGAAGATCCAACGAAACTACTCCAAGAAATAAAAGCACAAGCTTACTTCTCTGTCCGCGAGGCTTTCAAAACAGAAATCAACCTAATAGGAGCAGACGTAACACTTGTCACCTGTACTCACTACTTGTCCTTGTTTAAGATATTCTTTGTCAATTCTCTGATGAATCTATCATTATCTGGTGTCTTGTCTTGTTTAGAAGGGGTCTCAGTACGTGAAGGAGAGGTGTCAGTTCATGAAAAGCCTTGGGAAGGAGTTGAACATTGCCACTGAAGCTGACTTCTCCTTTGAAGACAAGATTAAACCAGAAGATCTGGCTCAAAAACGAAGGTTTGTCCTATAATCAAAAGCTTTTTTCTCTTTTACTTTCAACTTCCACGATGTGATCTCTGTCTAGCTTGTTTAAAAATGCAACTCTGAGTCCAACTTCTGTTCTTGCATCTGTCTTAAGCTCGGCTCTTGTCGGAAAATTTCTCCGTATAAAAAACGCTGCTGAATATCTCTGTATAAAAAGCTCTGATGATTCTCCATTGAAAGAATACGTCATCAGAGCGTATGACTCGAAAAAGGTGAGTAAAACCATTTTACTTGTTTCTTACGCTAATTTGTTCCATCAGAAATCAACTTATATATATATATATATATATATATATATCTGTAGAAATTATCTCTCGTAGAGAGCGTATGCCCGGATGAAGTGTTACTCTGGGTGGATCTCAGTGCGGTAAGTAAATCACTAACTGTTATATGTTATTATTATCTACTTTCATCAAATCAACACTCTATATATATATATCAGACATAAGCTGAAACATCTGATTTCTCAAACCGATTGCAGATTCCGCCTAAAGATGTTATGTGGGAAAATGGAGAAACGCCAAACGCATTTATCAGTGAAACTCATTGATACCCTCTTATTTGAGAGATCGTTTAGTATTTTTACGAGTTTTGATGTTGTTTTGCTGAAATTAGAGAAGAAATGGGTCAGCTTAAAGCGTAAACAAGATTTAAACACTTCTTTTGTAAAATGGTTCGCCTTAGCAAAAACTTTGATTCTGCTGAATATAGGTACGCATTGAAATATTTCTCCGATTCGGTTCCAGGACATAGTCACAAAACAAAGCAACTTAGGAATATTCATCAGTATTTTGTCATTCGTTACTGAGAATATAAACCGTGAAACTTTCATTATCTATCGTTCATTGACATTCATCTTAATACCACAGAGCTTCCAGATTTCATTAAAGGTGTGGATTATAGATCAATAATTGGTTTGTACGAACCAATTCGTATGTAGAGTTTGTTCTTTCTTCGGAGTATATAACTCACAATGGTTGTGGTGATATTAGTGCATCTATCACTGGTCACGGATCTTTGGAGTTGGCAGCGATTTCCTGGTTTCAGGGACAATGTACAGCTCTCTTACTTCGAACCATGTTCCAATCTAGCTTAATTTTACATTACGATAGAATGGAACATCTATATTTTGTCATCTTCTCTAGAGAACTAATCATCAGGCTTGTAACATGGAACATATGTATATATATATAGTCCTCTTCTCCGATGAGTGTCTATATACTGTACATGTAGTAGAATATTGTAAAATGTTGTTGGATTAAGCATCTATCATCCTATATATTCTCGTCTTTAACCTCTTAATATACTCGTACATAATTGCAGTCTTGAGACCAAAACAAACAAAATACTGTATGTACCACTGACCACTGTCATTTTTAAAAATAGAAAATTTTTATTTTTATTTATTTCTGTAAAAAAAACCAATATTGTTGATAGGGTTTAGGAAACAATATAGTTACCTAAATTGACGCATCCGATAAGAACAAGAAATTTAAATATACGAAATAGAAAACGAAAATTGAGTTCACCCTTAGGGATGAACCTCTTTATTCACTCCTTGTTTAGTAACCAATCAAAATATGCTATTTAATTTAAAATAAAAATCAATATTATTGATTTTATTTAAAATAGTATTGATTTTTATTTTAAATTAAGTGGCATGTTTTGATTGGTTACTAAATAAATGGGTGAATAAAGAGGTTCACCCCATAAAAGGTGAACCGAATAATTGTTCAGAGAAAACCCCCTTAAAACTTTTTATTAAGCACGCAAAAGAGAAACCCTAAGTCTTATATAAATTAAAGAAAGAGACGACGCAAAATTTTTTTTTTTTAAATGAGTAAGAGAAAGAGAGACTCACAAAAAGATGAGTAATGGTATGGAAAAAATACCCGATGTTCTTATAGAAGAGATCTTAGAGAGACTTGGTGTAAAATCACTTGTAAGATTCACATGTGTTTCGAAGCAATGGAACTCGATGATCAAATCAACGTACTTTGCGTCGACACATCTAATCAGAGCGCAGTCACGGAATCCGGATATCCTACTAGGCGGTTGCTCGTTGTATGAATCTCCTCGTTCAGCATCATATTCTTATCTAAGGACATTGGAATTAGGATGTCTAATCTCGAAAAAGATCCATACTATTCCAAAACCAAAAACATGTCTTGCAATGACCGGAAGCTGTGATGGTCTTGTTTGCGTCTACGATTTTCAAATAAAGATTTATGTCATCAATCCAGCGACGAGATGGTGTCGATCTCTTCCTCGAGCTAATTTTCAACAAATTAACCGCATTAGAGAAAATCTAACTGGTACGTAAAGTCGTTTCTCAGTATTATTTTACTTAATTAATTTGCTCACAGTACATACTAATTGTCTTGTTTTTCTCTATATACTGTAGGCTGTTACGCACGAAATTGTCTAGGATTCGGTAAAGACACTGTGACAAACAAATACAAGATGGTATGGTTATATAACTCTTTAGAACTAGGTCTAGATGGTCATCAAATTAGATGTGAGGTTTTCGAGTTTACCACTAATGTTTGGAGACATGTGATTGGCTCTCCACATCGGATCTGCTGTGATGTTTTCAAATCTCGGCCGGTATATTTAGATGGATCACTTTATTGGTTTAGTACTGTCCAAGTCAATGGAGAAACAATGATAATATATTTCGATCTTCACACAGAGGTTTTCCAAGTTATGCCGGAGACTCCAATCGCCCATGCATCTCCTTATCGCATTATCATGTGCAGTCTGAATAATCGTCTTTGCGTATCGGAGAATAATATCAACAGTCAAGATATATGGTCATTGAGTTCACAGAAGGTATGGGAGAAGACTTACAGCTTAAATCTAAACTTTACTTGTCGCTTTTTCGGTGACACAGGTTTTCCAATAACACCCATCACACTTTTCAACAAAACAGAGTTACTATTTCTTTACCCGGTGGCCACCTATCATTCCTTATTGGTACAAGATACTAGAATAGGTTCATTTTATTCTTCATATTACAGAACTTATGGTTTAGAACAAGCCATTTCATTTGTTCCAAGCTTGATCTCGATTTAGTTGAAGATTGTAACGTTGCTTTTTATTTTTTTTCCAACCAATTAAACTTCTCTTTCTAATGTAAAACATATTCTAATTCTCTTATATTTTTCACTCGTTCTCATTTCAAATTAGCATTTTCTTATATTCCGAGCTTGCTCTCTATTAAGTTGAGCATTTACGTTGTGAACTTCATGGCTTGAAACCTTAGTGATGACTTCTCCAATTTCAACTCTCAAAGATTATTTGAGATTTTGGTTTTAGAGTTTTCAGGGATATGGTAAAGCTATTATATATAGATGGAGTTTGGAAGAATGGGTTCATTCTATATTTCTATCTTCATATTACAGAACTTATCAAGCTATTTCTTGTGTTTCAAGCTTCATACTCGTAAGAGTGTCAATCTAAGCAAAACCATTTTTTTTTTACCGATGATCCTTGTTTATAAGTTGTTTTTCTTTTTTCAACGGGTTAAAGTTTTTGTTTTAGTGTGGAACGTTTTCTTCTTTATTGGATGAACATTGCATATTATCATATTCTAATCGAATGTTATGACGTTCACCAACTATTATATATATATATATTCTACTATATTCAGCCTTACTGATTATGGTTCATTAGCTTTTTTCCATTGTTCCTCCCTTTTTTTATATGGGGTCTAATTTACGCATTTCTTCTAGTTGTGTTTGTGTTTCCTAATTTGGCTTTGTGTTTGGTCTCTAGGTTTTATGTATTCCAAGTTGGCTCCCTCTCATAGGGCTTTAATTTCGGAGAGTTCGTCGGCTTAGTCTCCAAAAATATTTATCCTTGCTGGCTTTGTAAGTTTCAAGATTTGATTAATAAAAATCCATAGATGACAAAAAAAAAAAAATTAGAACCATCTATATTCATCAACGAACTTTGTCCAAGTCTCAACTAATTCCATTGGGCTTTAAATGAAATAAGCCCAGCAAAGAACCTGAGACTAATCCGAGCTAACTTAAAAACTAAACCAAAATCCAAGCCTGAACCAACTAAACCGAAGAATTAACAATTACGCGTATTTAGTTCCTTGAAAACATTTAAATCAAAACAATACTATGTATGGATTTTGACCATATTACTTCCTTTACAAATTTGATGATATCAAAGGGAGAGCTGAAATCTTTGCAATTATGTCTTCTTTATCTTTTTGGACAGCAGCAATAAAATATAAAATACAAGGTTTCGGAAAGTATTGAAACAAAAGGAACAACTCAACTGAATTTTTTTGAACCTACATTACGATAGAAAACAGAAAAAGAAAAAAGAATATGAAACGAAAACTATTTGCCAATATTCAAATCCGAACATTGAAAATTGAAGTTAAAAATTTAGGTGGTAAATATTGACATCTTGCGTCCTTGTCTCAGGCAATACATAAATTCATTATAGATAATATATTGCGTTGTTTAAAAACTTTTATGTTTCTGGATCGATCTAAATATCATATTTCGTAGTGTTCAAGTGCTAAACGAGATTTAATAATTTTTATATTCTAGAATTGTGAAAAGGTTTGATGGAGAAACCTTGTACAAAGATAACAACAGATATGCATGAAAATAGAAAACACTTAATATTTTCTTTTATACACGCTACTAATTAAGGTTGTTTTTGTGTCGTTGGTTATACATGATTTGTTTTCAAAAACGACCAATATCTAGAATCAGTTTGAAACATGACATGAAAAACTTTAATCATCATCATCGTATCTTATAAATATTATGATTTTAACAAAGAGGATGAGGAATACCACAAGTCGCTATAGCTTACTAACATTTTCGGAGTAAAAAACATTATTAAACGGGGGGTTTAAATAAACACAAAGACATTGCGACTCTTTCAACTTCCTGCAACAATCTGCCGATGGCTGGTTTCCTGCGCGAAAAGCTGGCCAACATGACTTGAGCTCTCTTAAACACTTGACTGTATCTTTATCAGAGATTGCTTTGGTTGGAACTAGAGATGACAGAATTATAAGCGTCACAAATGCGATGAGCTTTAGTGTTGTGAACTTCATGTCTTGAAAACTTAGTGACTTCTCCAATTTCAACTCTTTCAAAGATTATTTGAGATTTTGGTTTTAGACGTTAGAGCTCTTTGGGATGGTAAAGCCATTATATATGGACTCAAGAGTTTGAAAGAGTTTGAAAGAGTTATAAGGATCAAGACTCAAGAGTGTGTTTAGATAGTGTGCACGTACTATTTCCTTAATTACTAACTAAATAGTAATACATTTATGTATTTTTAATATAATTCATATATATGATTTTGACATGTGTGTTTTCATGTATTTAGATTGTGACACGTAATTAAAAAATGACTAGAAATTAAACCATTAAACAAAAATTGATTCAAATAACTACATACAATGTATGAATTGTTTTTTTTTTGGTAAAACTCTGTATGAATTGTTGACCTTATTATTTATTTACAAATTTGATATGAAATGGAGTGGAATCTTTTGCAAATGTTTCTTTCATGATCTTTCTGGTCAACCGCAGATAGTCAAAGATTTAATAGAGATACACAAATTTGAAAAATAAAAAGAAAAAAAAAATCGTAAATTTGGAAAGCTTCGTTAAAAGTCTTAAACTACAAAATAGAAAGGAAAACAAAAAACAAAAAAAACAAAGGATGTGAAATGGAAAATATTTGCAAATAACACTGAAATTTGGCATACAGTTGGGCCATAGGCCCATATAAAACGGGCCAAGGGAACAGTAGTTAAACTTTGTTAAAATTGATTCCGGCTGGTCAGAGGTGAGTGAAAAAATGGCCGATCATCTTCCGGAGACATTGGAACCCTTCTTTCACAGAGCCACCGAAGCTGAGGTATCATCAATTGATTCAAACTTTGGGTTCTTTTTGTTCTCCGTTTTTCTGGGTTGAGTTTCTTTTGGGTTTTTCTAGAGAGTTACCTCTGAAACTGGGATTAGATAATCGGTCATTGATGTTATGCGATGACACGAACAAAACATTTCTTTCCACATTCCTACCGTTAATCTCTCGATTGGCGTATTATTTGGCAGGAGAGATTGGCGAGGCTTGAATCTGCTCTTGCGTCGACCAAGATAGGTTCTTACTTGCCACTAATCTCTTGAATTCTGAAACAAGTGATTGACTCGGATCTTGAGTATTTATCTTCGTCTTTTTAAGTTTATATATCCTATGTTCCCAGACACTCCGGATGCGGAACTTGTGGAGAAGATCACCCAAATCCAGTCAAAACTCGAAGAAGCTAACGAGACGGTGAAGCAAGAACAGAAGAAGGTAATCTCTTACTGTACTGTACGCATTATTTTCATTACCTTATTGTTACTTGTGTTGGTTTGTAGCTTTGCTTTTGGAGTTTTTGACTGTGGATTCTATTAGGTGAAGGAATTGACCACTGAAAACGAGAAGCAAAGGTACCGTATTGAGCATCTTGTGCGCTCTCTAAAGGCTGCTGATGAGAAGCTTGCGAAGATCTCAAAATGATCCGATTCTTGGTCTCTTCTTGTTGATGCGTTTCTTAACATCCTCACAAAGAAATGATCTATTTTTTTTGCACTAGACACATTTTGATGAAAGCTTTCCTTGTCTTGTTCTTGGTTTCTACTGGTGTTTCTAGAGCTTTGCTGAATGTTACCCTGATCAGGTCCCGGAGATGAGCATGTTTGATTTGATCATACGTTTGTTTGTAACCAAGGGTGAACGAAAATGTCCTTCACCTTCCTCTCTCTTAATTCCGAAAAGATACGTTGAAACACAAAAATTTAGAGTTCATTGGGTTTTAGAGTTCATACAGTATCTATAATTGGCAATTCTGAGTCCAACTTGAGTTCCTGGCTCAAGCTCGGCTCTTATTGGAAAATTTGTCCTTATAAAAATTGCTGCTGATAAATTATCTCTTTATATATAAAATAAAAAAACTGATGAAGCCACATCAGAGAGCGTATGACTCGAAAAAGGTAAATAAACCATTTCTCATTCTAATTTGTTCCATCAGACTCAACCTACACTAAGTCCAAATATTTGCCTATAGAGAGCGTATGCCCGGATCAAGTGTTAATCTGGGTGGATCTCAGTAGAGTAAGTAAATTATCACTAACTGTAATGTTATTATTATCTAGTAATATCTACTTTCTCTATATTATCAGACATAAGCTGAAACATATGATTTCTCAAACCGATTGCAGATTCCGTCTAAAGATGTTATGTGGGAAAGTGAAACTCCTTGATACCCTCTTATGCACTCGTTTGAGATATCTTTTAGTATTTTTACAAGTTTTGATGTTGTTTGTTGATAATTAGAGAAGAGACGACGCAAATTTTCTTAAAAAAAAAAATGAGTAAGAGAAAGAGAGACTCAAAAGAGATGAGCAATGGTATGGAAAAAATACCCGATGTTCTTATAGAATATATCTTAGAGAGACTTGGTGTAAAATATCTTGTAAGATTCACAACTGTTTTGAAGCAATGGAACTCGATGATCAAATCAACATACTTTGCATCGACACATCTAATCAGAGCGCAGTCACGGAATCCGTTAATCCTACTAGGCGGTTGCTCGTATTATGAATCTTCTCGTTCAGCATCATATTCTTATCTAAGGACATTGGAATTATTAGGATGTCCAATCTCGAAAAAGATCCATACTATTCCAAAACCAAAAACATGTCTTGCAATGACCAGAAGCTGTGATGGTCTTGTTTGCGTCTACGATTTTCAAAAAGAGCTGTATGTCATCAATCCAGCGACTAGATGGTGTCGTTCTCTTCCTCGAGCTAAGTTTCAACAAATTAACCGCATTAGAGAAAATCTAAATAGTACGTCAAGTTTCTCGATCACTTTTATATTCTTTTGCAGTTTTGCTTGATTTATTTGTTCACATACTACGTACGTAATTTTTTTTATTTATATACGTAAATATGCTTTGTATTATTTCACTAGTATTGCTTTGGTTAATAGTTAATACTTAATTGATTTGTAGGAAAATCCAAACGAAGTTGTCTAGGATTCGGTAAAGACACTATGACAAACAAATACAAGATGGTATGGCTATATAACTCTTTAAAAGTAGGCCTCAAACTAGATGCGAGGTTTTGAGTTTACCACTAATGCGTGGAGACATGTAATTGGCTCTCCACATCGGATCTGTGATGATTTCAAATCTGAGCCGGTATATTTAGATGGATCACTTCATTGGTTTACTGTCAAAGTTAAAGGAGAAACGAAGATAGTATATTTTGATCTTCACACAGAGGTTTTTCATGTTATGTCGGAAATTCCGATCGCCCATGCATCTCCAAGTCGCATTATCATGTGGAGTCTGAATAATCGTCTTTGCGTATTGGAGAAGAAAATCAACAGTCAAGTGATATGGTCATTGAACTCACACAATGTATGGGAGAAGACTTATAGCATTACTTTGAACCAGAGCTGTGCAAATCTCTAACTACGAGTGGACCAATATTTTAAAAAGAAGAAAAAATCACAAATACGCACCTGGGAAGAGTCGAACCTTGACAAGTCGAACCTTGACAAAGGTCAATCATAACACTAACACGTATTTACTTATTCAAAAACCAACTGAACTAACTTAAACTTTAGAAATTTGGCCAAAAAAAAAATTTAACTCCTATAGCCTCGAAGCACATGCTTCATTAGCCCTGTGCTCTGGCACGGCTCTGCTTTCAACTATTATGATGACTCAGGTTTTCCAGTAACACCCATCACATTTTTCAACAAAACAGAGTTACTATTTCTTCTTTACCCGTTTACCAAAAATCCTTGTTTATCGGTACAAGATACTAAAATAGGTAATTCATTATATTCTCCATATTTCATTACTTATGGTTTGGATCAAGCTATTTCTTTTGTTCCAAGCTTGATCTCTATTTAGTTGAAGATTGTAACGTTGTTTATGATATTTTTTTTCCAACGAATTAAACTTCTTATTCGAATGTTATACATATTCTTATTCTCTTATCACACGTTCTCATTTCAAAATAGCATTTTCTTATATTCCGAGCTTGATCTTTTAAGCTGATTTTTTTTTTTTTGTCAACGGGTTAAATTAAGTTTTCTTATATTGCTAAGTTTAATCTGAAGGCTCATATTGGGTTTAAGGTCTAAACAGACATCTGAAGTCTGAGAGATGTTTTTTCCACAGCTTGAATATCAACCATTCATTTTACAACAAAGAAGAATATAAATTCTCGAAACGAGCAATCTTTGTTTTTAGGCGACGACCAAAAAACTTTATTTCATATCCAAAATTGGTCCAAAGAATGGGTCACAGTTCCACAACCATAGAACGTTAAAGAAAAGAGAATAACAATTCCAAAATAAGTTTTAAGGAAATCAAGAGATTGGGTTGGTGGACACACAAAGACAAAATAATCAAACCCACACACCCAAACTGTTTATAAAACAAAAAATAATAAGAAAAAAATACCGGCAAACGCAAGACGTGTTAGATTTATACATATTGAAATCAGATCACTATCCCGGAAATTATATCAAAAAGAAAAAAATCATAATCAAATATAGAAAAATGATGTAGCGATCACGAGGAAGTGGGTCAGGCAGAGTCAGATGGACCAGAAGGAAGCAGCTCATAGCCATCGTGATGACGGTTCGACTCAACCGGTATGCATTTAAGACCAACGGCTAGAATCATACTTACGGATCCAATCAGAATGCAGAGAAGCCAATGTTGCCAGCTCAAAGGAACAGTGCTTGCAAATGCTCCAAGGAACTCAACAATGATCACTTGGAATCCAACTGTCGCAGTCATCACAGCAACAAACACCCAACTGTTGAACATTCCTTTAAACACGTTTATCTTCTCTATCTCTCTGCTGTTTACCTCGTTAAACACCTGTTTTGTGCAAAAAGCATTTTTAGTGTTGTTATTTTCAGAAACACTTTTTTCCCGTTTTTGTGGTGAATGTTGTTATTTCTGTTTTTACCTGGCAAAAGACAAAGGAGTTGAAGATGATGGTGTTAAGAACGGCTGTTGAATCTGGGCCGGTGAGGTTGAGTATTTGTTTTCCAGAAAAGTTGAGGATGCCGAGAACGATTAACTGATAAATGCTCTGACCAATGATGTTTCTCCACATGGCTCTGGTGATGAAGCTTGCAGTTCTACCAATTGGTTGACGTTTCATTAAACCTTCGTTGGGAGGTTCGGTCGCTAGAGCCAGTGCACCGAGCGTGTCCATGATCATGTTGACCCAAAGCAACTGCACCGCAGTGAGTGGTGCAGATCCTGAAAAGGTGTAAAACAATAATTGGTGAATCTGTTCTTAAAAATATTGTGCGTGTATTTTGATTTTTAGTTACCTGTGATGCAAGCAGAGACAAAGTTGATGATCAGAGCAACAACATTAACAGTTAACTGGAACTGAACAAACTTCTGGATGTTTATATACACAGCACGTCCCCATCTCGCCACATTCACAATCGTTGCAAAGTTGTCGTCCATTATGATTACATCAGCATTCTCTTTCGCAACCTGTGTATCCCGAGGAGTTTTAAAATGAGAGAACATTCAAATTTGTAGAACATGCAACGCTACCGAATTCCAGTGATACAATATAATCAGTAACAAAGGCTAACCTCGGTTCCAGCTATTCCCATGGCAAGTCCAATGTCAGATTCATGCAATGCAGGAGCATCGTTTGTTCCGTCTCCAGTCACTGCAACTACCTCTCCAATTTTCCTCAAATTGTTGACTAGTACATGTTTGTCCAACGGCAAAGACCGAGCCATCACCTGAAGTTAGAGAACAAAACAAAAAGGATATTCTAAGATGCTCTAAACATTTCAAAAGAGAGATGAGAGGATTAACGATCTGAATCAGCACCTGAATTTTGGGCAAAATGGTCCTCATTTCATGAGGAGGCAAATTACGGAATTCTGAACCTTCTATAGCTACACCTCCTGCTGTAAGTATTCCACATTCCTTTGCAATAGCTTTGGCTGTGCTTAAGTTATCACCAGTGACCATACGAACAGTGATTCCAGCAGCTTGACAAGTCTGAACGGCTTCTCTAACACCAGGGCGAACTGGATCCTTGATTCCAACAACTGCAACCAATGTGTAGCCACCATCAGGAAGATCCCCACTGGGAGCTTCATCAAGATCTGTGTAAACCAAGCAGAGTGTCCTCAGAGCCTCTGAAGCAAATCCCTCTATGACTTCAGAGATATTTGCAATCTTTTCTTCAGATAACGGAACAGATTCTCCGTTTGAATCCAAAACCTTCTCGCACATTTTCAAGACAATTTCAGATGCACCTTTGCAGAAAGCGCGTACACTGCCACCAGAATGAGACGTAAGAACAGACATTTTCTTCTTGTCTGAGTTGAAAGGCTCGATCTTGAGTATCTTATGTTCTCGGCGTTGCGTGTCAACATCACCGCCCAAAAGCAAACCAAATTCCAGTATCGCCCTTTCTGTAGGTGATCCCAGGATCTGGGTTTTTCCTTCCTTATCCTTCACGACTTCAGAACCAGTGTTCTGAAATATGGCCTGTATAAGAATATTCTGAACTTGTTCAGATAGGTTCAACTGGAAGTTTTCCTCCTGCCTCTCCTTGATATTTTCACATATCCAAACTTTGTTGACTACCATGTGGTTAGTGGTTAAGGTCCCTGTCTTATCCGTGCAAATGCAGGTAGAAGAACCCATCGTCTCACAAGCAGCCAGATGCCTCACAAGTGCCCTGTCCCTCATTAACTGCTTCATGGCAAATGCCAGACTTAAGGTCACGGCCAAAGGTAACCCTTCGGGAACAGCAACGACTATGATTGTTACAGCAATTGCAAAGTAGTCAAGCAGTTTCAGTGCATCTTCAGAAGACCACTCGGTGATACTACCAGCAGTGGCTTTCTCCACAACGAACCTTATGCACAACACCACAAATGTCAGCACTGCAAAGCCTAAACCAATCTTACCAATGATTGTGGCAACCCCGTTTAGCTTCACCTGCAGAGGGGTCTCATCCTCTCCACCTTCACTTAGAGTTTCCATCAACTTTCCCCACTCAGTCCTCATACCAACAGTTGTCACCAGCATTTTTGCAGAGCCGTTTTGGACTTTGGTTCCTGAAAGCAGAAACGGCTTCTCTTTATTCACGTGTGATGGTTCACTCTCTCCCGATAAGCTTGACTCGTCTATCTCAAGATTGTATCCGGAGACAAAAATCCCATCAGCTGGAACTCGATCCCCAATAGATAAATGAACCACATCTCCAACAACCAAGTCATCAATGGAGACCTCTTGTCTGTTCCCATCCCTGGTGACTTGAATATTAATCTTCTTCTTCTCTCTATCCAAATCTCTGAACTGCAAAGATTGCTTGTAGTCACTGATAGCAGTAACCATGACCACCAAGATTATACTTAGCAAGATTCCCGTCCCATCATACATGCCCTTTGGAAATCCTTCAGTGGCAACTCCAACTCCTATCGATACTACAGCGCAGACCATAAGGATGATAAGAGTAACATCTTGAAGCGCTTCCCAGACAAACGTCAAAAATGATCTGGCTGGTTTCTCAGCATATCGGTTTTCCCCATAGATTTTTTCTCTGATGTGTATTTCACTCGAACGGACACCTTCAGTGAGAGATACAGACACTTTCTGAGCAATTCCTTCAGCTCCTCCACTGTTCGTCAGGCTCTTTGTGTCATGATTGCGAACCATAGAAGCAAGTTCATCTGCTTCGACATAAAATCCCGCTTGTTTGACCTCATCAGTGAGTTTATATTCTCTCCGTGAACCAGCTGAATAGATACAAAATGAAGAGAAAAGGATTACAAACCATAAATCCCCAGTCACCCACCAAATTCTGCAAATCATGCATATCTGAAACTCAAACATTGCATATCTTACCATCAATGAACTGAAGAGCTGCCTTTTGAACGTAGAAGGCAACCCGTATCTTTTCCTGGTTATGAAATAAGGAAAATGTGAGCTGGTTGAAAAAAACTAGAACAGCTAAATCGTTGGTCACATAAGAAAGAACAAAACAGACATTACTCTTTATGGAAACAACGAAACATTCCAACTGTCATAAAGATTGATAGCTTATTTTGTTTGCATTATGCTTTCTTAGGCAGAAGAGGGTATTAATTAATCTTTCCTGCAACACCAGCTAACTGTTGTTGTATGCCAAAGTTTCAGTGATCCAACAAGCGACAACCGGAGCTACCATAATTAAATAATGTCTTTGCCTCTGAAACTAAAACTCAAGGACATTTGATATATCTGCAAGAGTTATTTTAGTTTGCTCAATAGCCATTTGTCATGATTATAGTCAAACAGCCTACTATTTTATTCAAATGTTGGTTTAAAAGTCTGTTGATGTTTCTATTTCAATAGGAGAATAAAAAATGACCAAAACTGAGAAGAAAAAGACCAAAGGACTTAAATTCAAAAAGATTCCAAAACTGCTTCTTTATTTTATTCACGCAAGTTGACAAATAAAGTTGATGTCAGTTTCAGAATGGTATGGATCCGCTCCACGAAATTTCCTCGCAACTTCCTAAAGGCTAAAGCTAAGAGGTAATTGAACAAGAAGTCAAAAAGAATACACTACCACAAAGTCAACAACTAGAATGAATATTAGAGACCGTTAATTAGATTACAACCAGTTTTAACGTCCAGAAAGTGCAAAATAAAACGTGCAACGATGAGACGCCAGGAAAAAATTAATTGATTCAAAATTAATTGATTCAAAATAAAACTCAAATGAAACTCTTAATTAATTTGAAAAAATTAATTGATTCAAAAAATTAAACGTGCAACGATGATGACCTCAAATGTATGTCATTTTGGAGCGAATAAAGAGCCGTATTATAAATACTCACTCATCCGTTACACGTTTGATTAATATTTACCCCTTCCCTTGCGGAATATTCTATATTCCTTCCTAAACAATTTAAAAGACTCAGTGAATCCTAACATACGCGTCAAGTTGTGTTTCGTTGACTGAAAATAAAGAAGGATAAAAGTATAGGGGTTCGAAATGAAATAAATATAATAATTTATATCCCATTTTTTGGCAATATCAGATGAGAAAAAATGATAACCGATTATTTTGGATCTTTCGTTGCGAATCGGGAAAAAAAAATTGGAAAAAAAAAAAAACTAGAATGGTGAAGAAAGATCTACAAAAGACGATTAGACTCTGCAAAAAAAGAAAGTAGTAAACAATAGCAATAATGGAAACAATTCCTAAACTCAAGGATCGTAGAACTTTTATTATTAGTTCATTTCTTCGTGATCTGTTATGCGAAGAAGGAAACACCAGAAACTGTAGTCGAAATGAGTAAATGCTACTGAAAACATTAAACCACAATAGGACTTTCCAGGCATTTTCCCGGAAACCAAATATTCTCCACGAATCCAGATTAAAATAAAAAAATCAGACACTCAAATTACACACTCCATCTACGTCGTATGCATCACGAGAACAGATTAAAACCCAGGAAATCGGAGAGAGGAGATAAAAATAACAGACCTGGATCTGGCATCTCTTCTTCTCATTCTCAGCGAGGGCGTCGAGATTGCTGATCATACGGAAACGACGAGCCCGATTTTTGACGATAGTGACGGAGGATCTCCATCGCTGGCGAGCCTCGAGCGATGGATTTTTGGGGTCGACCTCGAAATCCTTGAGGAGATTAGACATTTTTTTTTTCAAAAATCCTCTCTACTTCTCTCTCTATTCGTTTACTTTCTCTAGAGAGAGCTGTTTCAACACAGAGAAATCTTCGCCGGCGCGAAGGAAGCTGAAGAGGAGAGAGAGGAGTGAAGCCTCCTTCCTAATTTACTTATGCTAAATCTCTCTCTCTCTGTCTCTGGCAACGTGCGAGTTTGTTGTGAGAGTGCATTTTTATGTAGTATCAAAACCCGGTTTAGTCGGGCTATCGGGTCGGATAACCTTTTCGTATCACTGCCCCACTTGATCGTTTTTATTTGACTGCGTCCTATTTTCGTGGGTTTCGCCTGTATTTGACATTTGTTTAGTCCTTAAATAAATGCTGTTTCCAAAAGAACGGAATTAGATAAATATCCATATTCAAGATCCGACCCCAAAAACCAGCCGAGTATTTGGTTTTGTTGTAGCAAGTTTTCTATAAATGTACATTAATATTTTTCAAATCTCTGTTTCTGTTTCCACTAAATCAACAAAATGAGTGATTTTTATCACTCACCCGATTGTGAATATATTGCACTCGGAGGGTTCTGCTTTTGCAGATGATTCTCCATTTTAATGTTGGCTAATGTCTTAGATAACTCTTTCTTACAAATTATGTTTCTATTTTTCATATGAATCTATGTTTTGTCATTTTTATGCAAAGTCTCTACATGTATATTTAAAAATAATTTCTATTTCTTCATTATTATTTCAGATTTAAGATCATATATTAAAAAAAAATTCATAGCTGATTTATGAAATTTAAGAGCTATCCGATATCTGTAACTCAATCAGTTAAAATCATTAAAAAAGAAATAGTATTGATAATAATGGAGATAACCAAATTATATGTGAAAAAGAAATTGAATATATTACGATCTCTAATCCAGTGAGATTATCTCATAACCTCTTGGTTAACACAAAAAAATATTAAACAAAAATACGTGAAGTAAAGTAAATGGATCATTTGCTTTGATGGTGCGTGGGCATTATAGCAGATGCCATCCAACTTGCTCTGTTTTAACTTTTAAGGATTCACCTTCCTCGCTTTATGAGGCTGCGCTGCCTTGTCTTCGCTTACCAACCTTTTCTCTATTTTCTTTACGCACTTTTCAACACACCTTTCCTCACCAAATATTGTAAGACCGCGAAAATCCGATTAAAATCACGAATAGAAAATAGCAATTTTATAAACGATATGTTAAGGTAAGAGATTAAAACGAGAGTTAGAAAACCGATTGAAAACAGACGAAAACACGGAGTCGAGATATGATCTCTTTCCTTAACTCAATAAATCGCCCGTAATGTATGACGGTTTGTTTGCGATTTTTGAATCACAGGATACAATCGTGATGAGACTATTGCACAACACCCGTAATAGAATCTGCGAACTGAAATTATACTACGCTATAGCTCTCGAGACACTTACGATATTAAGACGAGAGGGATTTGCTGGAAAGAATTATTTGTTGTGTGTTTGGTGTATTCGAGAATTCGATGATTTAGAATGAGAGAAGAAGGCGTCTATTTATACTGGAAAGTTCAGTTTGATCCGCAAGGAATAAGCTTTGGCGAAAAAGGAATATTCACGAAATATTCTCCTTTTTTCCGCAAGTAAAAGGATTCGGAAATCTTCCGTTATTATCTGGACGCAATCTTTTATTTTCTAAGATTTATCCTTTCAATATGCAAAAAATATTTCGCAGGAACTAAGAAGCCCACGACCCACAACGAGCCCGGCACTGGCACCGGCGGCGGCGACAACGCGCGTAGGTGTTTTTGCATAACACCCTTTTACTTTCATAATGCTGTTGACCCTTATCGTGAGAAGGCCATATATATACTAGAGATTTTTCTCCTTGATGAGCAATGTGGGACAAATACACTTCCACTGAACTTCCACTTTTAGTTATAGCCAATAAGAACATTTCATTTCCATAGGCTAAACCCAAATCTCAAATGAATTTATAAGGCCCATTTGCTTATTAAATTTCATTTCTTATTCACACACAAACTCAATATTACAAGTTCAAATGCTTATTAATATTGGGTTCCAACAAATATTCAAGATTTTTTTTCTTCATGTACGCATTTTTTTCTTCGTACGCAAAATCCATAAAGCACATTGACTACTTGTTACAATTACAACAAATAATATATGAGACGGCTACAAAACGTGCTCGAAAGACTTCAACTCTATTTTTTCGAATTAGCTTTCTGTACATATATGTGGTTTACAACAAGTTGACAAACAAAAACTTTTTTTTTTGGATGAATAATGAAAAACAACTTATCACACATCTGGTGCCTTTAAATAATCCATGAAAAAGAACAGATCTAACAGACATCTTTAGACTTAAAAAAAAAATCATACGTCATAAGCAATTATTAGAAGAAAAACTAGTGAGAATTCAGAAAGCTGGTCAATTAAAAACACATAAATATATCTATAATAGTGTATAATGTGAGACTGAAACTATTAATGAAAGAAAAGCTTACGCCCATAGTCAGAATAATGCATTTAATCACTAATGGGGGCCTCATAGCTGTCCATTTGCTTGCCATCCATGTTTGACTCAGTTTCTCCGAATTAGCAAGTCTTTCTTTTAACAAACCCAAAAAAGAAAAAATTCTAGTATCATGTACACAAAATATAATAACAACCCTTTAAAGTTTGTATTTATATTTTAACCACAAAAAGAATGTATTTATATAATATGATATTAAGGCTGCCACTGCCAGAAATAAAAACCCCTCCCCTCTATTCATTTTTTTTTTTTATATCACCCCTCTATTCATATTTTCGTTCATGATATGTTGCTTTGTTGGCCTTCTTCAAGTAAATAAGCAGCACATACAATATTTCACACAATCAAGAAACACAATATAGACAATATTCTAACATTTCTGTTAAAAAAAATATAAAACCATATCATGACCATATATATAAGAGAAAGAATACATACATTTTATCGATTTTTTTTAAAAGGAATAGGATCAAAGTAATGTTTATCTTTGTAATATAATCTGAGTCATGGCAAAAGAGGCTCTTAGGGTGATTATGATCATTTCAAGCCATCATGATTACAGGAAACAAAAACGACTGAGAAGGAGATGAGAGCATATGGAGTGAACAACTCACAGCTTTAAAGACTGTCTGAGTACTGATATTGCTCCTTCTTAAAAATGGGAAGTTAGTTAGACCTTCAACTGTCCAACTTGGTATCAAGTATTAATTCAATGCATTTTGTAGTTAAGAATCATAGGCCCATGAAGAAAGAAGATATCCAATGAGAAAATCAAAAATTAGCTAATGACTTATATGTCTAGAGTAGATAATTCTCTTGCAGTCTCCATATTTGTCCAACAAAAATGTCTTATGGTAAAGAACCATCAGAGTATGAAAGCATGATCTTTGAAGGCATACAATTTGCTAATAAATCTGAAAGATGCATTAGGATGAAGAAGATTGACATTAGCTAGCCAAGGACAGCATCAAAATCTGTATATGCTTATATGAATGTAGTTTTAATTTGCCAAAAAAGTCGGATTTATAATTAGTTTGAGCAGTAAGTTGGCCTAAGCAAATACTACAATCAATTTGTAACAAATTTCAACTATTGAGTAACAGAGCGTTCAAATAATCTGCTCAGAACAGAAGATTGAATTAGTCATATCCCCTCCTCGCTCACTCTCTCTTTGAGACCAAAAACAGTCGCAACACTATCCTATTGAACCGAACCGGTTTTAAAGAACCCGGTCCGTTTCGATTATACGCATCAATAAATTACAGCCGGAAGAAAACCAGACCAAATTGCTAAAACTTAAGATAACCGGAAATTGTTGCTTGTCGGGTACCTTGTACCGACATTGGTATGCTGATCTCAGATTTTACCATTGGAACTGTGTCTTTATCTCGAGAGCAAATAGTGTCCTCCATTAGTCGTCTTGAAATTTCTTCCACATTCCAATCTGAAAATCCGATCGGTGAGAGAAAGAGAAACCCTAAATTCGAAGGGGCTCACTATACCTCTCGACAGTCTCATGATCATCGAGTTTCCCTTCTTTGACACTCGGTATTTTACTTCTCTTGATTCTCTCAATCTGTTGTTTTCTAGGGCATCGTTCGGGATTTGATTGCCTGAGGGAAAAATGGATGGAAACAAAGACGATGCGTTGAAGTGCCTGAAAATCTGCAAGGATGCGATCAAAGCCGGAGATCGACCTCGAGCTTTGAAATTCCTCTCCAAAGCTCGTCGTCTTGATCCAGATCTCCCGATCGATGATCTCGTATCTGAGCTCAATAACCAGGCACATGAACCAGGGTCTGGGAAATCGCCTGGATCTGCCGCCGCAAAAGACTCGACCAGTTCTTCAGATCGGCCTTCTTTACGCCAACGCGGATCGTCGACGACTTCATCGTCTTCTTCAATGTCATACACCGAAGAACAGATCTCTGTCGTCAGAAAGATAAAATCGAAGAAAGATTATTACGAGATCTTAGGTCTTGAAAGCAATTGTTCAGTGGACGATGTGAGGAAAGCGTACAGGAAACTCTCGTTGAAGGTACATCCCGATAAGAATCCAGCTCCTGGCTCAGAGGAAGCTTTCAAATCCGTCTCCAAGGCATTTCAATGCTTGAGCAACGAGGAAGCTAGGAAGAAATACGATGTCAGTGGATCCGATGAGCCAATCTATCAACCACGACAATCTACTAGGAGTAACGGGTTCAATGGAGGATACTACTACGAAGATGAATTCGACCCTAACGAGATTTTCAGAAGCTTCTTCGGTGGAGGAGGAATGCCTCCTGCGACTGCTCAGTTTCGAACATTCAATTTCGGAGCTACTCGTCATAGAACAGCCAATACTAATCAAGCTCCTGATGCAGGTTTCAATGCTCGTATACTTCTCCAGCTTCTCCCTGTGATACTCATACTTCTCCTCAACTTCATACCTTCTTCTCAACCAGTTTACTCGCTTTCTTCAACTTATCCTTACCATTACAAGTTCACCACACAGAAGGGTGTCAATTACTTTGTGAGATCGTCCAAATTCGAGCAGGATTACCCACGAGACAGCTACGATCGACAGACACTTGAAGAACAAGTTGAGAGAGATTATGTGTCTATACTTAGTCAGAATTGTAGGTATGAGCTGCAGAGGAAACAATGGGGATTTGTTCGCGAAACGCCACATTGTGACAGGATGAGGAATTTTGAGACAGCTTCTGCTAAAACCCACTGAAGCTAGTTACCAATACGAGTCACAAAATGGGTAAATGATCAGCTTACAAACGTTTTTTTCATGTCGATGCTTAAAAGAGTCAGAACTGATATATGCTTTTCGTTTGTTATTGTTTTGGATTATGATGCTTTAGAACCTAACATACGATCCTTGGATTTTGTGTGATTATCTCTGAGTTAAGATTTTGGTCTTGCTATAAAATACTTTTGAGCCAAGAAAAAATTTTGCTTTTATGTTGAGTAACAAAACTGGGTTCAACAGCTTCTTACAAGATCTTCTTAAAATCCAAAATATAATTAGAGATTCTTAAATTCAAAAGCTTCGAGCCACCTTCTCATACAAGTCTCGAGGCCAGTTCTGGTGTGTGTTGCTTGCAAGAAACCTGGCAATCTGCAAAAGAAACCATATCATGATCTCTCATGATCACCATATATGTATGCATTAACAGTTAATGATGTACCTTAGATCTCATGGCCCGGATCGATCCATCAGTGTCGGGTACGTTGTCCAGACAAGTCAGAACAACCTTCAGTAAATCAGGGACACAAGTCTGGAAGTAAGAGGATGCTCTCTGGAACTCGTCCGGGTTTGTGTCAGATAGTCTCGGATCGAGATGAAGGAACGGGAGCTTCACCACTTCTCTCAAGGCGTCTAGATGATTGCCTAGTCTGGCCAACTTGTGGATCGACAATATTGACTCAAGCTCTCGAAGTATTGTTTCTTGTTTCATGACCCGATCTCTTTCCTGGATACTGGTGCATACAAGAGCGTGACACTTGTAGTGAGAAACTCCTTATTCAACTATTAAAAAAAAAATTAAGACAAGTAAATAAATGCGTTTGTTAGAGTCTGAAATTTACCCGACTTCAGAGTAGTATTTGTAGGACTCAAGAATATCGTTTGCTGAGAGAATGAGTCCCGCTGTTCGGCTTTCGCCATCTGACCTTCCACGGATAAGGGAGCAGATGGCTTCAGATAGACACTTGTTTATTGTTTCCAAGGCAGCCGAATAGGCACCAACTCTCTTCTGTATTTCTATACACTGCATTGGACAGTAAACAGTAAGAGATTGAAACATGGTGAAAGAAATAAATGATTGGTATGTAAAATCACTTCATTTGAACAAAAAACCAATCGATAGTTTACCAAGCATGTTTCAGTTATGATCAGAAAGCTACTTACTTTGTCGTATAACCCAGCTTCTTGACATTGATGCGCAGCTTCGATCAAGAACTGCTGCCTCAATTTTGAATCAGGAAGAAATCTTCCAAAGCTCGCCTTCTTCACCAGAACCTCTACCACCAAGCATAAAGTTTATACCTCCTTCTCGTAATAAAATCTCAGTCAGTAGTTGCTTCAACATCAAGTTCCTTTGCCTTTGTTGATCCACATTACTTCTTCCGGACCAAGCTAGTTGTCCCCCACCTACCGCAATAGCAGCTTGTGCATAGTATTCCAGCGTCATCTGCAGATCACCATGATGCAAATACATCGACCCATATTGCCTAATCATGCTAGATGCCTCGGCATTAGCATCCATCACGCTTAGTTTGTGCCCAGTCCCAGATCCTTCAGATAGAACAGAATGGTCCACTAGAGAAATAGCCATATGGACAGCATCAATGTTGAAACCTTCATCGCCTGCTTCTGTGGACATGTGCATGATCGCTGGTAGTAACTGAATGCTAAGAAGCAGAACATAAGGGTATACTAGAGGGTCTTTGCCATTCTTAGTGTAATAAGAAGGCTCAAACTTATTAAGATAAGCCTGAAGATCATATAAACTGTAAGGAACTAGCCCATCATTGAAGACCACAGATGAAGATCCACTAGCAACGTCACGTATGCAAGATAACTTGAACCAGAGAAAATCTTCTATTGTGTTAAAAAGCGTCGAAAAATCCCTCAAGATGCGATCAATTTGCCTTCGGGAACCAGATATGATAGTGTAGAGTAGGAGCTTCTTCTTGTCATATGTTGTTTGGCCCAACCGATCACCCAACCTAAGCAATTTCTCACATTCTTCAGAAGCAATAGCGGCGTTATTTGCAGCCACAATACCACCTGCGGTAATCCATTATGTAAGCTGCCAAAAAAAAAAGCAAATCAAACCATGACTCCGGAATTTGAACGTAGGTAACTAAGACCTGCAAATATACCAGAGGAGCAAACTGTTGTTGAGATGACCGAGATGATTGGACAATTTTTCTAGCCTCCTCATAATAACCACTTCTCAAGCAAAAATATATCTGTGATTATAGAAATATATTTGATCAATCTTTTGTGTGGAACAGCAACGAAAATATTTTGTAGTTCAACTTAATTGTCCAGGATAATGGTGAGAATTCTAAGCATGAGGAAAAATTATGCGAAACCTGCTGCCAAGTAGTATCAAAAGGAGGTTGCCGACACGCATCACCTGAATCAAAATTTAAAATCCCATTATCCCTTAGACGAATCTGCACAGTATTCAAAAACAGAATCAAGGAAGCAAACAACTCAATGTATATGATTGCCAGTAAAAAAAAATTACTGTGTATATATGCTTTGTGTTAAGCTCTATTCTATCGCACTAACCCGAAGAAAAGCACGAATTCTTTGCAAATTTCCAACAGATCCACCAAGAGCAGCCTAGAACAAGATTAGAAAAACGGGATGTTATGAGTATTAACGCAGTTGAACTCAGACTGAAAGATCAGGGCACCTTTTCAGTTGACATTCTTGAAGTTATTATTTAAATAAATGCATGAAGAAAAATGTGACATGCGTCATCAAAAAAAATGTTACATGCGTTAGCATGCACACGGAAAATAAATACAAGACAGAAACAAGTACTTGTGTAGGATGACTTTGAATTGTATCCATTATATGTTTCTCATGCCCACATTCCAAGTGGCGCCTTGCACCTATCACGAGGGACATCCTCTTGGAAACACCCTGTTGTACTGCTGAATCTTCACCCGTCATGGCCTATTTTTACAGATTGTTAAAGGCCTTGAAAATGTAAGAACAGTCCTTAAAGGTACCTTTTGTTATAAAATGAGAGTTCCAATTAAAAGATCACCTGAATAAGTTGCCATAGTTTCTGCATGTTGACTGATTTTCCATGAGTCAAATCAATTCCTAGACTTTCATAAGCACCCTTGAACGATATTGCAGGCTATAAAATGCATGAATGGGAAATTAGTAGGGAAGAAGCCAAACAAATCAGTAGATAGTCAACGAGGGTAAATTAACGCTGCACTAAAAGCAGTCATCATCATAAGGTGTAGCATGTACATAATTCTTAAGCAATCCAGCTGGACTTCTGAAAGCAATAAAGGAAATGCATAATCTTCAGTTGCAATTATCAAACAGGACGTCGTTTAAAATGCAATCAAAGAGGTACAGGAAGACCATACCATGAATGGCAAGCCTCGTTCTCTTGAAGAATTTAGTTTCTTCACAACCTCTGCATAGACATATGCTTTCTTCTCATGAATTGGTTTTTGAGCCAGAGACGCAAGTTCTGTTCCAGGCTTTGAAGACACTACAAGAAAACAATCGTTTTCCAACGGTCCATTACGACGGTTTATAAATCGTCGCAAATTTACAACGATTTTACGACGATTTTACGTCTAATTTAAAAACCGTCGTAAAACCGTCGTATATAAAAATCGTCGTAAACTCGACGTACAATTTACGACGAATTACGACGATTATACATCGATCACGAGAGATTTACTAGTAAATGTAAATTACGACGAATATACGACGACTACATTTCGATGTACATATTACGACGATTGTACGTCGAAAAAGGAGTTAGGTGAAAAACATTTAAAACATGTTTACCTAACAATTGTAGATGAAAAATTTTATCTCAAAATCGTCGTAAACTCATTGTAATATTATTGTTGAATGTAAAACCGTCGTAAAAAGTCGTCGTAAAAGCGTTGTAAAGCCCGAAATTTTCCTATAAATAGATCTTCATTCCTTCATTCAATCACAACACATCATCATTCAAACATAAGAGCATCTTCATCTTGGAGACCCATTGTAGGTCTCCTAAATTTTAGTATAGTGTTGTAAATCCTTATATATTGGGTTGTCCATTGCTGAAAACCTGAATTAAGAGTTATATTACTTTGAATCAAAGAAGTAATAATATTATAAGGTTAATTTACTTCATTCACGTGGCTAGACGTGACACAAGAGACCACCTCCTTTATTGTCTAATCAATAAAAAGAGATAGTATTTTGAGTTTATTTTCAAGATGTCTATATACGAGCTAAGAAGTTGGATGTATATGCGTAAAGATTCAGATGGGGCGTCGACAGAAGAGTTCAAGAACGGGTTAGAAATATTTATGTATCAGACTACAAATATGGAGAGAACGAAAGATAGTGGGAAGATGTTTTGTCCTTGTTTGAAATGCAAGAATACGAGGTATACACTAACCAAAACCGTGTGGACGCATTTATTAAATAGAGGGTTTATGCCGCAATATTTTGTTTGGTATCTACATGGAGAAGGATATGGCAGTAATACTCATGGGAATGCTGGTAGTAGTAGTAACTATCAAAGTCATGTTGATATTGATGAATCGAATTATGGTCATCAGCCTAATCAGTATCAATATGACCAAAGTGTAGATCATGATAGGATGCATGAAATGGTGATTGATGCATTTCATGAAACGCATACGAGTAATGCTGTTGAGGAACCTAATGTAGATGCCAAACGATTTTATGATTTGTTAGACAATGCTAATCAGCCAATCTACGAAGGATGTAGAGAAGGCTTGTCCAAATTATCGTTGGCAGCTAGGATGATGTCGATTAAAACAGATCATAACCTGGCTGAGGTTTGCATGGATGATTGGGCTGATCTTCTGAAGGAGTATCTACCGGAGGATAACTTGGCAGCGGGAACATACTACGAAATTCAGAAGTTGTTTTAGTCTTGGTATACCTTCTGAGATGATAGATGTATGTGTTGACAATTGTATGATTTTTTGGAAAGACGATGATCAGCTGGAGGAATGTCAATTTTGCCATAAACCAAGATACAAGCCTCAAACTGGTGGGCGTAAAAGGATACCGTACCAACGTATGTAGTATCTCCCTATAACTGATAGGTTAAAACGGCTTTATCAATCTGAAAGGACAGCTGCATCAATGAGATGACATGCGGAACATACACAAGTAGATGGAGAAGTTGTTCATCCATCAGATGCAAAGGCATGGAAACACTTCAATATGGTATACCCAGATTTTGCTAAGTTCAAAAGGAATGTCTATCTTGGTCTGTGCACTGATGGTTTTAGTCCATTTGGTATGTCTGGTAGACAATATTCATTATGGCCAGTAATCCTAACTCCTTATAACCTTCCTCCAGATTTGTGCATGCAAAGGGAATTTCTTTTCCTAAGTATTTTGGTTCCAGGTCCAAATCATCCGAAGCGAGCTCTCGATGTATTTCTTCAGCCACTCATACATGAGTTGAATCAGTTATGGTATACTGGCGTTCGTACATATGACTGTTCTACGAGGAAAATTTTTACTATGCGGGCTGTGCTTATGTGGACAATAAGCGATTTCCCCGCTTACGGTATGCTATCAGGATGGACTACACATGGGAGGCTATCTTGTCCTTATTGTCTTCATCGAACTGATGCGTTTCAGCTAAAATATGGTAGAAAAACTTGTTGGTTTGATTGTCACAGGAGGTTTTTACCGGATAACCATCCATATCGGAGGAACAAGAGGTTATTTTTGAAGAACAAAAGTGTACGTGTCCCTCCACCCGTTAATTTAACAGGAGCTGATATATAGGCGCAAATAGATCATTGGAGGGCAGAAGAAACAGTAACTCGTGGGGGAAACTGGCACACTCCTGCAAATATGCCTGAAGGTTATGGAGTTCATCATAATTGGCACAAGAAAAGTTTTGATGTCATGCACATTGGAAAAAACTTTTCTGGCAACTACCTTATTGGAAAGATCATCTGCTCAGACACAATCTTGATGTCATGCACATTGAAAAAAATTTTTTTGATAACATCATGCATACAGTTATGAACGTAGCAGGAAGAACAAAAGACAATGGTAAATCAAGATTGGACTTGCCTGATTTATGCAACAGAAGTGAGTTGCATCTACTGAGAAACGGGAAAGCACCAGTTCCTGTATTTTGGTTGAGTGCAGATCAAAAGTCAGCATTGTTCAGATTGGTTTCTTCTAACGTTAAATTTCCTGATGGGTATGTCTCTAATCTTTCCAAATCTGTTGAGAAGGGGGTAAAGTTTGCTGGGATGAAAACCCATGACTGCCATGTCTTTATGCAACGATTATTTCCATTTGCATTTGCTGAACTCTTGCCCAAAAACGTCCATGAAGCTATTGGAGGCATTGGTGCTTTTTTCGGGATCTTAGTACACGAACATTATCAGTTGATGTAATATCACAACTGGCATTGAATATTCCAATCTTGTTGTGCAATTTGGAAAAGATCTTCCCACCATCATTTTTTGATGTTATGGAACATCTTCCTGTTCATCTCCCATACGAAGCAGAGCTCGGTGGACCCGTTCAGTACAGGTGGATCCGTTCGAGCGTTTCATGAAGCATCTTAAAGGCAAAGCCAAAAATCTAGCTAAAGTGGAAGGCTCAATTGTGGCGGGAAGCTTAACGCAAGAAACTTCACACTTCACTTCATACTATTTTGCACCGAAAGTACGAAGACGCAAAAGAGCTACTCGTCGATATGATGATGGAGGAGTTGGCCTTACATATGCCGTTGAAGGTGTACCTGACATATTCTTGCCGATCGGACGTCTTAGTGGAAAACTAAAAGATGTTTGGTGGTCCAATGAAAAAGATTATCACAGTGCACATACGTATATCCTGTTAAATTGTGAAGAGTTATCATCGTATGAAAGGTACCTTTTTAATTAATAATATCTTTATATGAGTTGTCAGTATTAATAACTATTTGTTGTTTTTCTCAGCACATTTGTTGATGAGGTTAAAGAATGCATATCTGGGGTTTCTGAAACTGAAATCAATGATCGTAAAGATCAACACTATGCCCAGTGGTTAAAAGGGCAAGTACGTATAAAATTTTAATTAAAAAGAGTACTACTTTAATTTGCTATATATCGAAATCAAGATATCAAAGCGGATTTTTTTTCTTATTAGGTGGACCCGAATGACCCGGATGAATTTCCAACATGGTTCCATGAGTTACTACTAGGTCCGATGGCAAAAATAACTACAGCCTCAATGTAATTCACTCGGGGCTATGTTTTTCACACATATCGTCACGGTGCAATGCGGGCGACAACAAACTATGGAGTTTGTGTGAGGGGTGAAATCGATTTTTATGGAGTTGTGCAAGAAATAATTGAAGTAGAGTATCCTGGATTGTTAAGGCTGAAAATTGTTCTCTTCAAATGTGATTGGTTTGATCCAACTGTTGGACGAGGGGTACGTCTAAACAAGTTTGGAGTTGTTGACGTGAACAAATCACGACGGTACAACAGGTTTAGGGTGTTCCACTTCATCAGGAAACTTGCGTAGATCTGTCTGAACGAGATGTTGATGAGGAGATTTTCTTAATAGACCCTCGGAACAGGCAACTTGAAGATCTTCCCGATGATACAGAAGAAGAAGGTGATGATGAGTTTGCTGAAACCGATGATGACGATTTGGCGGAAGAAGACGGTGATGGTGATGAAGTAATAGAGGAAGATGAATCTGATTGAGTTTCATGCATTGTATTTAGTGAATGTTTGTTATTTGTTTGTTTGTTTGTTTGTTTATGCAACTTTGTTTGTTTGAATTTTTTTAAAACCATATAATTCGATTTTACGACGGTTTTACGACGGTTTGTCTAAACCCTAAACCCTAAGTCTAGGTTTTAAGCCCTAAATGAATAGGGTTTCAACATTACGACGTCTTTACGACGAACCATCGTAATTTCGTTGTAACGTTACGACGGTTTTACGACGAGTACACTATTTCGTCGTAAAACCGTCGTAATGTTGAAATCCAAGAATTTGAATCTTATCTTATTGGTTGTAAGGTATTTCACAATTGTTTTTGATTGGTTATCTTATTTTATATGAAATGCTATCAATCTGATCAAAATTAAAAATTTGAAAAAAAACATACATATTTACAAGTTCATGCATGTTTTCGTAAATGTTAAGTGAAAGGTTATATATTTGATTACGGAATTTCATTTTTTACTATCTCATGTCATAAATCCATCATACTTGCAAAGTTGTAAACCTTTTATTATATGTTAGGATACAATAACCTCTGCATTGTTCTTTATGCAATATCACATTTATAAGATTTAGGGTTTACTCACCTTTTTAAAAAACATCGTAAAACCGTCGTAATATAATCGTAAATTTACGACGGTCTTACGACGATTAAACCCAAAATCGTCGTACAACCGTCGTAACGTTTGAACCGGATAGGCTCTTGATCCGAGGTACGAGGTTATAAAAGTTTAGTCTTTATGACAGTTTTACGACGATATTGGATTACTCGTTGTAAAACCGTCGTACAGTTACGACGACTGTACGACGACGACGTCACGACACGTGTCGTGTTATGCAGTGGACCGACTGTTATACAACCAAATCGTCGTAAAACCGTCGTAAAGTTACGACGGTTTTACGACGATCACAAAATCTATATAAGGGACGCGAGATTTTTTCATTCGTCGCTCATTCCTCTCAAACCCTCTCTCTCTAGAAATCTCTCTATCTCTCTAAAAAAAAATCTCTCCTTCTCTCCCTACTCTCCAGCCAATTAATCTGTAAGTATTTTTTTAAATGAATTTCATTACATATTATTTTAAATTTAGGTTCGGAATTTAGATTTAGGTTCGGAATTTAGATTTAGGTTTCGGAATTTAGATAGGCCCGGATTTTGTAAATTTTAATAAATTTTTTTTGAAAATTAGTAACAAATTTGTTTTAATTTTGTAGATTCTGTCTCGATGGCTCCTCGGGCTAAAAGATTTCACTACCGACAGCTCGTCGATTCTGACGGTATGGCCCCGTCTACCTCGGTGACCGGCTCAGCCACCCCGGAGTCCTCGGGAACACAACGGACGGTTTCCCAACCGGTCGTTGTTCCGCAGCTGCCACCGCCTCCACCACCACCAGCCGAACCAGCGGCTCCCGCACAGGCCGAGCCAGAGGCTGATCCTATCCCGCCTGTACCGTATGCCCAGTTTACGGTACAGGATCTTCTGGCGCAACCCGGTCGTGGGACCATGAACAAACTCGACCCGGATCGAGCCCCCGGCACCTTTTGGTACGTAAATTTTTGCCAACAATATTTTTAAATTAATTAATATTTAGTCTTATATATTTGATATTAATTAACTATTTCTCTTTCCATTTGACTAGGTTTACGACCGACTGGAAGAAGTTGGATCAGGCCACACTTGACACTTGGTTCAAGTGTTTTGCGGTAAGTAATTTACCATTTCCTTTAATTTTAATTTTAAATTTTAACTTTTTACAATAATTACTAACTTCTTTTTTTTCCTAGCAAAACTGGCATTGGGAAACATCCGCACACGGACGTGTGGAGACGGTCTTCAAGGAGAATGTCAAATACCGCCTCAACAACACCGTTTCTGACTGGAAACGGAAGTGGGAGGTCGACGGCGACAAGGCCAAGCCGGCGCCTATGTCCATTACCGTCTGGCGGGGCCTTGTCCAATACTGGTTGGATCCGCACAACCAAACTACGGCCGCCAAGTGTTCCGGATCTAGGTAAGTCGTAGTTAATTTCAATAATATTTACATTTTTTTTTTCCTTTTAATAGATTCTAATCAAAATATTTTTCAGGAACGCTACTGACGATGCGGGAAATAAGAAGAACGTCCCGCACACTTCCGGCCAGATTCCTTTTGCGGGAAGACGGCTTATGATGGTAACTAAATTAAAATCATTAATTTTTTTTCAACTAATAAACTCTTATTTCTTGATAATAATTAATTTTTTCATTTTTATTTTGTAGGTCGAAGATAACGGAGGAGAACTTCCTCCGATGACGAAGGTTTTCGCCGGGACGCATAAAAAGCGTAACGGCGAATTCACGGATCCTCGGGCGGAGGAGATCTACAACGCCGCCTGTGCGGCGATCGAGGAGCGACAGACACAGCTGACTCAGCAGGCGCGTCAAACGTCTCCCGGAGGTAGCTCGGTCAAATCGACCCCGGCGCTGACGGTGGCGGAGATGTACCAGATCTACGAAGAGGTACGTAATTAATTTTAATTACTATTTTTAATTAATGTAACTTTAGTTTTAAATTATATTTCTAACCATAATGTTTTTATATGTTTGTAGGTTGCCCCAAAGAAAAAGGGGCGGGTATTAGGGATGGGGTCCATCCGTGATACCCCGAGAGCTACGGCGACTGGTCACGTCCGGGTCCCGGATCCGGTTATCCGCCAGGAGATCGATCAGATGCGGACCCGGTACGAGACGAGGATCGACCAGCTCTACGGTCTTTTCGAGATCATGGGAGCCGGCAACCCAGTACTCATGGCGCAGTTGGACAAGCTGCGGGCTAAATGGGGTTGTCGGATCGTCTGCCGTCGGGTCATCTACTAGGACTCAACCGCCGGTGCAGATGGACGAGGAGATGTTCCGATCTCTCGGGGTTGAGCCTCCTAGAGCCGGAGATCAGGCGCCGGCGGAACCATCAAACCGAAGACCCGGCAAGAAACACGTCCAAGACGATGGGGAGGAGGCGGTGACGGGATCAACGGGATCGACGATTTAGATTTACATTTAGATCTGTAGGGTTTTTTTGTAAATTACAATTAATTTTAATCAAATTTTCATAAATTTTAAATTGTAAATTATTTTTTTTTATTTAAATTTTAATTCGAATTTTTTTTTTTAATTTTCAATTATATTAAACGTCGTATAATCGTCGTAATCGATTTATTCAAACTGTCGTAATTTCGTCGTACATTTATTCAAAGACGACAAATACGACGATTATACGTCCGAAAGTTACGACGAAATGAAGAAATACTTTACGATTGATTTACGACGATTTATGCGTCGTACATTTTACGACGATCTTACGTCGACCATTAACGACCACTTAACGATGGTCTAGGCGAAGACCAAGTCGACGCAATTCGATGTAAACTTGTTGTAAACTGTACGACGCATTTACGACGATTTTGTTTGCCTCGACGTTACGACGAAACAAAATCGTCGTATATTATACGACGATTTGTCTATTACGACGATGACTTTACGACGATTTTGAAATCGTCGGTAGTCCGTCGTAATGGCCCTATTACGACGAATTAACGACCATTTTGACCATTACGATGGATCTTCCTTGAGGACTCAATGCCACAGGCACTAGTTGACCACCATGAGTGTCTCTGCTTGTCTCGATCATCTTGGTCTTAGGTATCATTGAGATTTTGCTAAGACTTTGAAGAAAGTCACGCTTTTCTTTTCTACAGTCCTCCTGCTAGAAGAAGATTTCACATTGACTATGTGAGAAAGGACTCAACCAGCTTCTAACGAATCTTTTTAATTTGCAATAAGCACTCAACCAGCTTCTAACGAATCCTACGTCAAGAGTTTCCAATTCACAATCCATATACATTTGTATGGATAAAGAAAATACTCCTTCGTTTCACAATTACGGTCACATGCCAATATCATTTTCACATCTTTGTTTGAAAATACATAATGAGAAGAAACAAAAGGCGAGATAGATATACTCTACAAGCATTAGACTGCAATGATTATAGGAAAAAGATACGACGAATATAAGTAAAATGGAAATCAAGTCAAAAAAATTGATAGCAGTCAGAATACCGACCTCTAATACTTTCAACATATAATCATTAAAGCTTCGAACATTATCCTTTTGGGCCTCTTGTATAGCCGATACCATTGCCATTTCATGAACCTAGAGACATGAAGAATGCATATAGAACGATCAGTTACTCCAAAACAGATTTATCCGTATTCTAAAATAGGCCATTTTCAACGATAGAATACATGTTGCAAGTATTCTTCAACACTCGTTGTCTCGGCAGGGAATACATCCTCAAATGTCGTCTGTTAACCCAATGAAAAAGAAAAACAAATTAGGCAAGGGTCGTTCAGTAGCTGAGTAAAATGAAAGTAGAAAAGTATGTGAGAATCTTGCAGATAAGTAAGCAAACAAAAATATGAGTCTTATACTTGTAAAAGCAAAAAAGTTAACAGTAAACTGAATAAGTATCTGGTTGAAGCCAAAATATACATATAGGAGACCTACCCAAACACAGAGAAGCATAAGCTAGGGGATAGAGAGAGAAGACTAATAAAATGCTCACCTTCAACTCGAATGACCTTAGATCATGAGACAATTGCTCTGCATTGATTCCCTCTCGTGCAAGTAGTCTGCGCATCCAATGAAAAAATAAAGACTTAATAAAATCATCACTCAGTTGCATATCTACCACCTTCTCTTATGAAAGCTTTATCCACTTTCTGAAAAGACCGACCAGAAAATTCTACAGTGGTTGGCTCTTCGGGACCTGACTTAGGCCTTGCACCCTAAAATTCTTTAATGCCTAAAATTGAGTAACCAGTTTTAGATTCTCGGCCACAGTCAATCCGTTAGACTTCAACGCACGAAAAATGGATTAAAAAAATGGTGAAAAGAGTACCTAGTGGCAGCAATAGACTGTGAAGGAGCTTCGCTTCTTAGGGTTTTAGCCTTAAGTTTCCTCGACAATGCTTCCAATTAATCCAAATTCCTCTAAAAAAACCACACGGTTATCATTTACGAATCAAGCTCATCAAGAAAAAGATGCACAGAACCACAATCGAAAAGAAATATTTATTTACGATGGATAATCGAAAGCGAAAAGAGTAGTGGTGAGAAAAAGAACCTGAAGAGGAGGAAACTGAGCCGAAGGGACCGCTTGCTCGAGAAGCTTTGTCGACGAATGGAGAAGATCAGTCCATCCACTCATCTCCTGGTCGTTCGCCATTGATATTGAATTCGAGCTCTACGGGTAGGAGAAATGGAAAGGGTTTAGGATTTCAAACTTTAGAACATTTTGTTTCCCACATCGACAAACTTGGATACTTGGGAAGGGGAGGCTGCACTATAAGTAAGAGTCTTCATCTTCTTTAAAATTAATAGTAACCCATCCATACTGTGGGCCCGTAGCAAGCGATCCACTCTAAAATGGCTTGATATTGGGCACGATTTATATTAACTAGGAGAGAACTTGCGCATATGCGCGAATCTTGTTTTAATTTATATTTTAATAACTACTATTGAATTTTATGTCTACTATTAATATTTTTTGTATAAAATATTTATATTTTTTTCGATTTCTTTTTGATGATATAAAATTTATAATTCTCATCCAAGATGTGGCCCTTATCGAATTACTGAGTTCGATACCTTCCTGTTGGGCCTGTTTGGGCCCGATTCTGAATCTTAAGTAAGTTGAGTTTTTTAAGAAATCGGTTTAAGGCGGTATAAAATTGGTTAGGCGGGCAATTTTTTAAACTCAGGGACACGTGGAGAGAGGTGAACAACTGTTGAGCAACATTTATAGTATAGATTAGTCTTCGAGTTATAAATAAATCATCGAGTAAGTTGAGTTCTTTAAGAAATCGGTTTAAGGCGGTATAAAATTGGTTAGGCGGGCAATTTTTTAAACTCAGGGACACGTGGAGAGAGGTGAACAACTGTTGAGCAACATTTATAGTATAGATTAGTCTTCGAGTTATAAATAAATCATCGAGTAAGTTGAGTTTTTTAAGAAATCGGTTTAAGGCGGTATAAAATTGGTTAGGCGGGCAATTTTTTAAACTCAGGGACACGTGGAGAGAGGTGAACAACTGTTGAGCAACATTTATAGTATAGATTAGTCTTCGAGTTATAAATAAATCATCGATTTTCTAAAAAAATCGGTTTTAAGCGGAAGAAAATCGTCTTAAGCTGACCGCTTAGTCTTAAATCAGTTTAGTTTGAGTTTATTAAGAGACAAATCTAGTGGTATGCCAAGTATTCGACGAATTGTCCCAGTGAATTCCTTCGACGGAAGTGAGAGATATCCTTTGAAAGTTATGGAGGAAAAAGACTTAGAAGCTTTCTCGTCGAGTGAGAACAAATCTGGCTTTGCAGCAGATGATGACGAAGAGTTTCATTCTGGTGGTTCAGGGTCCAGGTTACAGTTCAGGTGGATTCAAATTCTTTAACTCGTTTCTGGATTTAAGTTGTCTGCGATAAGCAGATTATTCTCTTACAATCAATTTTTCGCTCTTTTATGTGTTCGCATATTGTAGAGTAGGATCTTCCAAGGCTCGTTGGATTACCGAATTAGGAATGGCTCAAGTTGAGATTAAAAGAGGGAAACTTTGGACAACAACAGGAATCATTCGTAGCGGAAAGACATATTGCTTCATAGAAGAAGCTTTGTATGTGGCAAACAATGTTTTTTAGATATCAGTCTTTACCAAAGATATGTTTTCTTAAAGATTTACAGTTTTTTACTCAGTCATCTGATGATGTAGTCTTTTCTTTTTTCCCATTCTCTTCTTCTCGTGGCAGGTATTTGAGTGAAATAGGAGAGTTGCAGATCTTGAGTAATGAAGATGATGATATAGTGATTCCAATGAAGGACTTGTATGAGAAAATTGCAGATGGAAAAAGTGGCTGCTGTTGGGAAAACTACGAGGTTTATAAATACTTAAAGGGTCTAGGTTACATCCTAAGCAGGCATGGAGTTCCTTGGACGTCAAAGGATGCTGCAATTACGACACCAAGTGATGAAGAAGAGTCAGTTTGTGCCGGTAACGAGGATACTGTTATTGAACTCTTGGGGGATATGCAAATCTGTGATGCAAGAGCTGTGTTTGATGTGTATTTACCAAACAGCCGGTTCAAAAAGTCTTCTCCTGGTGAACCGAGCTTTGTGGCTTGCTTCTTCGGGTAATAAGCCGTCTCTTTCGTTCCAACTATGAAACCAAGTTTCTTACATTACACATCTTACTCTCCTCTTTTTGCAGGGAGTCTCCACCTAGCAAAGAAGATATTAAACTCCTGCAAAGCGGTGTAGCTGCGCTGTTAAGGTTCTGTCATATTGCTCAGGGCCGTGTCAGTTTCTTTTTTTTCAGTTCCATAGACCTCCCTGTCTTACCATAAATGTAACAAAAAAAAATGCGTTTGTATTCTTTAGACAATGTAACTATGAGGTTTTTTATTACATGAGACTTGGAGTAACTTTGATGATGCATATTCACAAGGTGATATATACGAGTTTCTGTTTTTCTACAAGGCTTATAAAGGATCTTATAAAGGGCTCCAAAGAAAAATGTAAAGGCAAACGCTTCCTCGAGTGAGATAACATGTATTCTTCTAGAAGATTGATTTGTGCCGTTTTTTTTTGCCGTTTGCATCAGATGTAACCGTCATGTGACGACGTCCTTTTGTCAGTAGTTGTGGCCCACCCTAAATCTCGATTCCTAAGATACTGCAATCATAACTGGTCCATCTCTTTTTTCCCTCCTTTCTCCTTTAATTTAATCTAAAACACACAAAATTGTAAGATCAAGTCTCTTGGTTTAGTTCGAAGTATTTATCTAATGTTTTGAAATTTGAGTGTGTCTTGACATTTTACGAATCTTCGATTTTATCACTATGCAAGTATGAATGATGCAAATTTTTGTAATGTCTCCTGTGTGGAGGTTGATACAGAGTCTAAATCATTTAAAGAAATCTGCGCACAAGCCTGTCATATTATTTGTATATTTGGGAAAATAGACAGTAAATATCACGAAAGGGTTTTTTTTTTTTTGCCCATCCACATGCATATCTTAAGATTCAAAATAAATGCAATGGAGATCATACCTATATTAGAAGAAACACATCACATGCACTCTAGTGCATTCTCTTCCCAAGAAAGTGATCTAACTTGATACTTGTAAACTATAGGCTAATCTAGTTTGAGAAATCGTATCATGGAAATTTATAGTCAAAATCTTGTTATATTCAACTCAAATAAAGAGGATTATTTCACAGCCGGAATTAGAATGTGTGGTATATAGGAAATAAAATACTAACAATTATGTTAAGACCCCCCGAACTTGTTTCAAGTATGAGAAACAAAACTCATTGTATTTATGAATGGTGAAGTAGTTTAATACTATGTATTGTTTAGTGCGTTTTAATTTATAAATGTGACTGTATTATTTCATAGTTTATAATAAAAACGGGTTCATATATGACCTGAACCTAGGCAACTTTTTTTATTTTTACTTGTATTGGTATAGGTTGTAAAGGTATTTTAAATGTTCGGAAAAAAAATTATCCTGACCATTGAAATTCCACCATTGTTGGCATTGATCACCAATTCATAATAATAGAAGTGGTAAGTGGTAACTGGTAACACATCCACAGTAGTAAATATATTCCCTAATTTAGGCCATGTTGATTGTCCCACCAGCTGACTTGCGTAAATCACGAATCTTTTCATCACTTCAATTTAATTTTTCCTTAACATCCGGTTTACATCAATTAAAATATATATTTTATCTTAAAGAAATAAAAAAGTCAGAAATTAGCGAGGGAGGGAAAGTCCATCCTAAGTGCGATATCTGCATCTCATTTTTGTTTTTCTGGTCAACAATCTGCATCTGCAATATTATCAATTTTTGTTCCTTTAGAAATCTTAACGAAGATCCAAAATCTTAAGGCAGTATTAGAAGATTTTTTTGAATTGGAGCGATCGAGGCAAAAATTAAAGTCTTGTCACTGCAACTTTTAGTTGGATTGAACCACTATAAACCGAAGATTGGGTTGGTTTTCAGTTTAATCCAGGTTTCTATTACAAGAAAGAAAATTCCAAATTCAATTTTGGAGTAATTAAGATAGAATCGATTACTGAAAAGTGACAAACCGGAGAAATTTTCAAAGGAAGAAGGAAGAAGTAAAGCCCTTCTTCTTCTTTGACACGTCTCTCCATGCGCTTTCATATGCTGACGGAAAATACTCGATGAAGGCCTAAACATAAAAATTAAATTTTTAGAGAAGTTCATCGAAAGCAACCTTCAAACTCTGAAACATCCTCTCTGGAAAATCATATTTTGTCTGTTTCTCTCTTCATTTCTTGGTGTAAGAGAAAGGCAGCTAAACCCAATAAATAAAAAAATTGTCTTTAACCCTCTCATCTCTCTCTCCTTTTTGATAAAAAAAAAGATCTGATTTTTATATTCTTTCCGGTAAAGGTTCTTCTGGGTTTGCCCGCTTCTTTAGTCAGAATACCAAAAGTCCATCAGAAGCATCGTAAAAAATCGAAACTTTGCTTGTAGTTCTCTTCGCAATTTTTCTTTATTTCTTCGCAGAAATGATGCAATACCAGAGATTAATCAAAAAAGGGGAAAAGCTTAGAGTTACTGTTGAAGAAGATGGTTCCGGAGCCACCGCTGTCTCCGTAGCGAGCGGTGGCTACTTGAAAAGAGTCAATCAGAAGATTCTATTGATTATCTTTCTCTCTTTCCTCTTTTGCTGTTACATCTTCAGCTTCTCCTCTTTCTCTCTTCTAGGTAATCACATATTTTGGTTATTTAGTTTTCAAAACTTTTCTATGTTTTTTTCTCGAATTCTGGTCGTGAGTTTTGGCTTCCTCTGAGATTTTTATTAGCTTATTTTCTTGTGCAGGTGCTTTTAGCAGAGAAAGTGTAGGATTTGGTCCTTATGAACCATTCATTGCTCCTCTATGTTCAGGAATCTCCAATGGTATTTATCTTTCGACAATCTCTATGATTCTTTATAATTACACTCTAATAAATACTGCCAAATCTGATGCTTCAGAGCATTCCTTTTTGTAGCTATCTGAATTGTTTATGTTGAATTCATCTCAACCACTTCCGTTTATGATTCATCTCAATTACAGGAACAATTTGTTGTGACAGAAACGGTTTTAGATCAGACATTTGTATCATGAAAGGAGATGTTAGAACACACTCTGCTTCTTCATCAGTCTTCCTCTTCACTTCCCTCAAAAACAAGTCCAAAATCCCTGAAAAGATGAAACCTTACACAAGAAAATGGGAAACAAGTGTTATGGAAACAGTTCAAGAGCTCAATCTCGTTTACAGAGATGACAATTCTTCGCTCTCTGGTGACGAACATAACACCATCTAAGATGTAGTTTATGATGTCCCTGCAGTGTTTTTCTCCACTGGTGGTTATACCGGAAACGTGTACCACGAATTCAACGACGGAATCATCCCTTTTTCCATCACTTCACAGCATTTCAACAAGAAGGTTGTGTTTGTGATCGTTGAGTATCATCGTTGGTGGGTTATGAAATACGGAGATATTGTTTCTCAGCTCTCCGATTATCCTCCGGTGGACTTCAGTAGCGACAATAGAACTCACTGTTTCAAGGAATCTATCGTGGGGTTAAAGATTCACGACGAGTTAACTGTTGATCCATCGTTGATGCTTGGTAACAAAACGATTCTTGATTTCAGAAATGTGCTGGATCGAGCGTATTGGCCTCGTATCCGTGGATTGATTCAAGACGAGGCAGCGAACAAGACCGGTAAAAGGTTTCAAGAACTCGGTTTAAAAAAACCAAAGTTGGTGATTCTGTCGAGAAACGGATCAAGGGAGCTACTCAATGAGAATCTTTTGGTGGGTTTAGCTGAGGATATTGGTTTCTTTGTCGAGGTTTTGAGACCGGACAAAACAACCGAGCTGGCCAAGATATATCGATGTTTGAACTCTAGCGACGTGATGATCGGTGTTCATGGAGCTGCGATGACACATTTGCTTTTCTTGAAACCGAGAACGGTTTTTATACAGATTATACCAATAGGAACCGAGTGGGCAGCTGAGACTTACTATGGAGAACCAGCCAAGAAGCTGAGGTTGAAGTACATTGGGTACAAGATTAAACCGAACGAGAGCTCCTTGTATGATGAGTATGGCAAAGATGATCCGATAATACGAGATCCAAAGAGCTTTACTCGAAAAGGATGGGATTACACCAAGAAGATGTATCTCGAGCGCCAGAACGTGAAGCTCGACTTGAAAAGATTCAGGAAACCGTTGTCTCGTGCCTATGATTTCTCGATTAAGCGAATTGGACCGGTGTATAGTAGTTACTAACCGGATGTAACCATTTAACCGGGTTTGAGCTTGTATAAAATCATTTTGCTTAGCGTAAACAAAAATTAAAATAGAGAATTGTTAGCTTGTATAAAATCATTTTCGAAGATGTAAACATTCTGTAGAGAAATGCAAAAAATAGAAAATTGTTAGCTCTATTCCTTAGTGGTTCTATAGCCTCATATGACTCAAATTTACAAGAAAAAGTAAAATAATTGATTCTTTGTTGAAATCACTAACCGGAGAAACTAACTAAACTGAGTTTGAACAAAAAGGATCACAGAGTCAGAGAATTCATTTCACACCACATAAAAATGGGCCTTGAGATCCAAATAATTGTTATTCTGAGGCCCAAATAATCGGTGTCTACTTTTCGTTTCTTTTCCTTTTTCTTTTTCTTTTGACCGAGATTTGTGATGCAGAATTTGAATATAGAGCAATATCTTTTGTTTCTATTTACGAAAGATTGACTTCATATTTATAGGAAGAATATTCTATTTTTAGTTTTCTGTATCTTTTTGTGATTATCATCGCAATATTAATTTACACCCTACGATACAGAAAAGAAAGTAAAATGGAAAGAAATTGCATGTAACTACGACAACTGGTTGTTCTGTTTTTGTGTGATTGATATGAAATCCTTCTAATATACAAAATCTTTGAAATAAGAAGTGATCCTTTATCGGGTTAACAACAAAAAAGGGTAATATTCCAAGCGGTTTCCTGTAATATATGTTGGTTTTCTTAAAAAAATTATAGGAGCTATATGAAACAAAATATGGAATTTTCTGATAACTAATTTGTTTTTACTTTCTTTGAAGAAAACAAAAACTTAAGAAGTCACGGCAGTTTCGTATCGAAAACAAATACTCAACGCGTTAATGCCTTCACATATTGTAAATTTTAATGGATACGGGATGTTATTTTTGGTAACAACTAAAGATAGCAAATTGTTTCAAAATTTTTGTTTAGTGTTATAAACTTATAAATAAACTTATAAATAAACCATTTCGTATATGCTATTAACTTTTAATATTTTTGGCTTATATTATTAGAACTAGATGTTTGATTCACTTTCGCTTTGTTTCCTTACGGTTTTTGATTTTATCGGGATATATGATATATCAAAGCTTAATGAAATTTAATATAATATTAGTCAAGAATGTTTGATCCAGATACACCAAAAAGGGAAATGAATTTCCAATGCGACTAAAATGTTTTTTTACTTTCTAGATATTAAAACAACAAAACTGAATCTACACGAAGTTAAAAAAAATGAATAGATTTTTTAAATTAAATATATAATTAACCAAAAAACAAAAAGTAAAAATAAACTTCACCGCCATGACATTTGGTCTGTATTGTTTGAAAACCTGTATGATACCAAAAAACCGCACCAAAAGCCGGGTTTTAAACAACAAATATTTTGATTCTTAAATTAATAAAACAATGTGTAAATCGTTTTTTTCACAAATTAGATATGAAAAAAGAAAATATATATATATATATATATATATATATATATATAATTTGCTATTAGCATTAAATGAATTAAAAGTATATTTTCATAAATTGTCATTTCTACTACAAAACAAAGTAATCTTCTATTATTATTTAAGAAAGACAATTTAAAAATGACATTTATATCATGTGTGATTTACAAGAATGTCATAGTGATGTGTCATTATAAGAAAGTTTCTCAAAACACATATAAAAAATATTTGCTTTACTAGAATAATTATATCACTTGCTATTAGCATTAATCTGGTTAGAGATTAGTTTATATCAATTATATATTTAATACTTAACAATTAATTTGTAAAGATATTATTTTTCTTTCTATTTTTTAACAACCGATTTATAAAGTTTAACACATAATATTACTTAGGTTACTAAACACTATATTTTTATATCATATTTCATTGATTTTAATTTTGTTTTAAAAATTGAATTATCCATCTAATAAAAAAAAATTAAAATTTTCCATGCATATTATAATTAATTTTTTCTATTAAAATTTAAATATCTTAGTCTGATGTTGAATCGGTTAAATAAAACGTATTAATCCAATCAAATATGCAATTTTATTCATATAAAAGCTATTATTAAAATTAATTATAAAACCAACAATTATCTAACATTTATACAATTATACTATAAAATAAATATAATTGTAACTATTATTAATAATTGTATAATCAGTGCATAAATTTGCAATTATAAATATCAGTTAACAATTTTTTAATTGTAATTATATATATTATATTTACATATTTAAATTAAAAAACTATGAATAATATTTATTCCGAGTGCGGGTAATCACATAGTACAGTAGTATTCAACAAAATATTTGTTTACAAAATCTCAAACAGAAATTTGGTGATTTGATAGAACTTAGTGTTTTTTAATGTTTAGATAACTCCAAATACAATTTACTTTCCCTATATATAACTAAGATATAGTCTGTGCTATGTGCAAAACGTATGTAATTTACAAATTTTATCATCTAATATTATGTTATTTTTTAGGTTTTGTAATTAATTTAATTGTCTTATGAATTTAAAAAATATATTTATTTATTAATATTTTAAATTTATTCAATTTATAATTATTTATATGTTTTTATTCAGTAATACATATTTTTACATATTTTTTAGATGGTCAAGTTTTGTACAATTAATTATTTATTTAAAAAAATATTAACATATGAAAGCTTTTATTGAGTAATTTTTTTTATATAAGCTTATTCGTGGAAACTTATATAGAATTTAATGTTAATTTATTTGATTTAATCAAATTTAGGAATTTAGACTACTTTAATCTATTTGACTATAATTAAAAAAATTGTATACTTTAGATGTGTAGATAAACACAAAGTGGTGAAAGTAGAACTGAGGAAATCTGAATATATATAGATATCGGTTACAATAGAAAGTCCTCTTAAAAAGAGAAATCTTCTTTTCCTATAAATATAACAAATTCGGTTCAGGGGAAAAAGTAATTGTGAGATTTTACTATCTATAGAAAGCGTTAAAGCCACAGCTTTTGCTTTGCTTATCATATTCTTCTTCAAGCAAGGCCACTTTTGGCTTTTCTATTAGATCTTGAAAACTTGATAGTTGTTATTTTCGTATATTTCTTAATTATGTGAGGGCTAAATCTAAATCATTATTATATCTACATGGTGTATTTTTTACTTAAGATAAAACACTATATAATTTATAGATAACATTATTCATGTTGCAAAAAAAAAGTGCAAGTTATTTATACGCTATATTAAATTTCCAGTTGACTATGACTAAAACTGTAAAACAGTTGAACATATATATTTCAAATCAACGCTCTAATTTTTTTAAGTCATATCGTGAAACACGGTCAACTTTTGTGAAAATAGAAATTACATTTTTTGGTAAAACAATAGAAATTTAAATAATTTGGTAGATTGTGTTTTAGAACCGCCATAAAAACAAGGCCAAAAGCAATCACAAAAGAAAACCCTAGATATGGTATTATCTATATTATATATACAATAAAAGAAAAAAGAAAAAAAAAAGGAGGAGATTACAATTGGAGAAGAGAACCCAAACCAAACAAGGCGTTATAAAAGGGAAGAAGTTCCAAAAGAAGAAAACAGCCACTCACACCAAGCAAGCAAATTAGCAAAGCCACCAAATATGGAAAATTGCTACTTATAGTAACTCCATCTTTTTATGCAATACCCTAATTTTGGTCTAATTTTCCTTCCTTAGCCCCTTTCCCAATTGTCATATTTGATCAATTTCTAAAGAAAACCCACTCAAATCTCCTATATATACAAAAATCTCTCCATATATATATATACAGAAGGCTACTACTTCCATCTCTCTGTATATATATATATATATCCCATCTCTACCCTGTTTTTGATTTACAGAGCCCAGATTGATTGGATTGTTCAGAGAATATGGGGAGAGGAAGGATTGAGATTAAGAAGATTGAGAATGTGAACAGTCGTCAAGTCACTTTCTCCAAAAGACGAAACGGATTGATGAAGAAGGCGAAAGAGCTTTCGATTCTGTGCGACGCCGAGGTTGCACTCATCATCTTCTCCAGCACCGGCAAGATTTACGACTTCTCCAGCGGCAGGTAAAAAACATAAATTTTGAAAGTATTCTACTTTTTTTGTGGGTTTATGATTATCATCGATATGCATTTTCTTATGTTTATCTGGCTAAATCTTGGGGTTGATGGTGGAATTTTTGTTATGGGTTTTGGTTTAAGGACGATTCTTTTGGAGAATCAAGATCGTCTCTCTGTAATTTGGGGTTTGTAATCGGATAGTTGTGAGTTTTAAACCGTAACTGTTGAGGAAATTGCAATTTGGTACTTCTTTGGGATCAAAATTTGACTGATGCAGTTATGCGATTCAGCTTTTAGAATCTTAAGTGAAGAAATCTGAGGAAGATCTATAATTCTGAGATAAGTAGACAATATTAGAGTCGATTTTGGTGTGTTTATCTCATCTTTCTGAAGAAACTGAGAATGCAGAAGAAAATGCTAAGAGGATTTTCTCATGATTTTTTCGTGTTATGATCAATCAAACCAATTAATGGACATAGCTAACGGAGAGTTTCTCAATTCTGTGAAGTATGGACCAAATTCTTTCGAGATACGGATACAGTTCTGCGACGGGTGATCAAAGACAAAGAGAACAACAACTTCTTCTTTGTTCTTCACAAGAAAATGGAGCTGTGGTATATATATACAACCAGAGATTCTCTGCCACGAACTTTTAAATATCTTTTTCTTGCTCAAATTTGTTTCTCTTACATGCATTCCGTTGTGTTGCAGTTGCGAAGAGATGATTCTATGAAGAGCGAACTTGAGAGATTACAGCTTGCGATTGAGTATGTATCCCCCTTGCAACAATATTTGTGTGTTTCTTGTGTAAAGTGTCTGTCTTTCATTTTGGTTCATCGGTGTATTGTGTTTGTTACTGAGCAGGAGACTGAAGGGTAAGGCACTTGATGGTATGAGTTTCTCGGATCTCATTACTCTTGAAAACCAGTTGAATGATAGCTTGCATAGTGTCAAGGATCAAAAGGTGAAGACAAAGAACTAAATCATTCAAAGAATGAAACAATGAAACCGATTTGTGATTCATTCCTGACTTGAGAATTTTATTTTATTTTTGATTCAGACACAAATCCTGCTCAACCAGGTAGAAAGATCCCGTTTACAGGTAAGCTCATCAAATTCTTATACAGTTGTTATATCTTAGTATCCTTGTTTCATTGGCTTATAATTTATCAGGAGAAAAGAGCACTGGAAGAGAACCAAATCTTGCGGAAACAGGTCAAGATTAAGCCAACCCATTTACATTATAGCTCAGTTATGTTCTTCACCATATATGTATACTGAGTTCAAATGTAATTGACCTTCAGGTAGAGATGTTGGGGAGAGGTTCAAAAGGGATGAGTGAAATACCTCAGTTTTCTAGCCCACAAGCGGAAGCCGAGAGCTCTTCATCAGACGATGATGAGAATGACAACGAGGAGCACCATTCCGACACTTCCTTGCAGCTGGGGTAAACTACAAACCAAAAGCCCTACCTTCTGATACAATCTTTTATCTGTTTGGATTCAAAAAACAAAACCTTCTCGTTTTGTCTTTCTTAGGTTGTCGTCGTCGGGGTATAGTACAAAGAGAAAGAAACCAAAGGTCGAATTGATCTGCGATAACTCTGGGAGTCAAGTGGCTTCTGATTGATCGAAATTCAACTATTTTTCTAATTCTGGTATTTAGGGGTTTATTGTGTATCCACCTTGTTTCTGGGTCTTGTTTTGCTTTCCGTATCTCTCAAGTAGAATTTGTTTAACGAGTTAGGTGAACATTGTTCCTTGAATCAAGAAGGATTGATTAATCAGTAACATTAGGTTTTCTTCTCAAAGTTCCCATCACAGCACACTCATGATACTTTGTGATCAGTTACATTATCTTACAATTTTTTAACAAATTTCTTGAAAAACATCTCGAATTGACGTGAATATTAATCAGAAGAAAGAAAAATTCAAGTTGTCTATTAATTATTTGTTTCGCTTTCTATAGTTTTCGTGATACTACTAAACAAGGTTACTCGATTGCCGGCAACTCAGCTCAACACCAAATGTGATCATTAAAGCTAATCTGAGCTGCATCAACTCGTTTAACAGGATACTGTGAACGTTGACAATAAGCGAAATTCAAAGCCCACCCCAATATATCCGGGCCATTTATATAATGGGCTACGATGGGTTTTCTTTTTGAGATTATGGGCTTTTAAAATAGATTTATGATCAAATGTGTCAAGGCAACCGACAAATAAAATTATTAAAGTTCTGATTTTTATAGAATTAAAAAAAAAAAAGATAAATCACCAGATTGTTTGACAAGCGGCAGAAAGTACAAGTTGCTTTTTTCTCGTCAGGAAGTACAAGTCTTTACAATAAAAAATTGTTTAGATGAAAGCGGTGGACTAGTGTAAGTAAGGATCGTTTCAAACATACTCTCTTACTCGTTCATAAAAATTCATTTTGTGCTAGCTAATTCAAATGAGATTTGTAGTAAGTAAATGTTGATATATGTAAACTTTCAGAAAATTATTGATAGTGATCTCAGACATTTGTTTTGGATCGTTTGTATGATTGGTAATTTGTATCGTAGCGAGTCCATTATTATTTTAAAAGAATTGAGAAAACGAAATGTTGATGACTAGTCGACACAAAAAAATTGGTAATGAGTCTAAATGACTCCTCACTAAAGATATACTAATAAGTATAATTAAAAGAAAATAATAAAAAAGCACAAATCCCGGCCTAAAACGGGAAAATCTGCAGAAGAAGAGAAAGCCACGTGTGCAGGAGTTTCATAAGAAGGTTCCAATGACAATGAGGAGAATAGAGAATTAGAGAGATCCCACCGTCAACACACACACACACTTGTTCTCACGGAGTCCCAAACAAAAGTCAAATCACCCATTTATGGGTCCCACTTTGATATTTTTTGTTTTGTGTACAGTTAATAAATAGAAGACCATTTACTTCCATTCATTCATTACGATTGACGACCCTTCCTCATGTCTCTACCGTCCGATCACGGATCCTCGCTGTAATCAAGGGGGCAGATTTAATGAAGTGGGCCTTTACCACTAGAGTACTAATAACTGCCTTCTTCACGTACCTGACAATATTTTTTTCTTCTTGTATTTTGCCATTTTTGGATCTTAAAAGGATGATCATAATCCAAAACTTTTGATAACTAATTCATAATTAATTGGCCTATTTTTGTTGTTAGCTAGAAATATAGGTTTGTTTTTTTTAAATATAGTGTATCCAATCCCATTAATTACTCACTATTTGATAAAAGGATGTTGCATAGAATTCAATCAGTTTTCATTACTCACCAACAATCACCATTCGATTGCATTCAACTCAGTATTTTGGCTTCAATTCTTCAATGCATTATCATTGTCTCTAATCGTTAAATCAATAATCCTAGCGTAGTAAAACGACTTTTACACGAAAGTAAGGAAAATCACGTTGGTAAATGACATTCCATAATTGCAAAATCTTTGTTTTTGATAACAAATCGCTTCGAAACTCCATGATAAATTGCTTCAACAAACGGGTTAACCGGTCAAACAAAGTAACTTATTTACATATGCCTAAACTTTCAATGTTTCACATGGAGTGAGAGTACGGGTCAAACTTGGTTATAAAGAAAATTAGGCACACCCTTTAATACCGTGTTAATCAAATTGGTTTATTGATTACTAGGTACATAATACAAACTCTTTTTCTTTTAAAGGCTCGATACAATTAACTGAGGACCTCTCTCATGAATGTGTAAGTTATTCGGCGATAAACATGTGATCGTATTCATAGCTATTGAAGACATCTTATTACTGTCTAATTATTCGTATAAATATTAAAAATTAAAATTTCGGCTGCATTCGGTTAATATCTTCTTATTAATAAATAATCTACCCACATTTTGTTTTTTCCAAAACAAGTATCTGAACCGGGTGACCCGACCCGACCATCGTTTTCTTTGATATATATATAAAAAAAAGATTATCATTGATAAAATTTGATGCGAAATCAGAAAAAGCACATTCGAGAAGAAAGCCAAGCCAAGCAAAAAAAAAAGGCGAATGCTCTCAGTCTCAGCCTCTCGTCGCCACTAACCAGAGAAACTTGCAGAGAGAGAGAGAGAGAGAGAGAATGGGTTTGATATCATCAGCGAAAGAGACGAAGAACTCTAATAGCGGAAGAGGAATGGGTTTGCTCTTAGTCTTCTTCCCCGACCACAACTCCTCCGCCGTCGACAACAACAACGACTCTCCTCCTTCTTCATCTTCTTCTTCTCCGGCAACGACGAATCTCTTCCGCTCCAGATCTTCCCGTCTTCTCCTCTCCAAAGCCCAATCCACCATCTCCATCTGCATCCTCCTTCTCTTCCTCACCTTATTCCTCTTCACTCTCTCCACCTTCGAGCCTTCCTCTGGTTTTCCCGCCGTTTCTCCCCGCTCACACCGTCGTTTTCTCCTCAATCGCGACGTCGTCGGCGCCAAAACTCGAGCTATTAGTCGTCGTTCCAACAACTTTGCTCTCCAGGGAATGGGTACTCTGTTTCTCAGAGGAACCAAGAGCATGCACGATTTAGTTGTTGCTCATGTCGCTTCCGATACGACGGAGGAAGATCTCCGCCTCTTTATGCGGTTGCTCCATCGTTCCGGAGTCACTTCCCGATCCGATACCGTCCTGCTCTTTGATTCCCCTTCTTCTGCTTCGAGATTCGCTGAATTGATCGAGGAAGAGAACGACTCGTTCTCGAAACTCGTCGAGGTTCATCGAAATTCGAATTCGTCGAGTCAAATCGATTCGGTTTGGGGTTTCAATCTGTCCCGATTCATGAAGAACCAATCGAAGAAGGAGACATCTGAGCCTATCTGGGGGAAGAAGACCCATCGAGCTAATTCCACATCGAACGAGACCGAGTCAACTGAGTTGACTCACGGGTCGGTCGTGGGTTTCGACGTGACCGAGTTGGACCCGGAAAACTCGTTATCTGGGTTCATGGATCACGTCCCGATAAGCTTGAGGAGATGGGCGTGTTATCCAATGTTGCTCGGTCGAGTCCGTCGCAACTTCAAGCACGTGATGCTTGTGGACGCAAAGACCTCCTTGTTCCTCGGTGACCCGTTAACCCGGATTCGAAATCGGAGCCCCGACTCGGTCCTCTTCTTCTCTAAACACGGCAGCAAGAGAACCTCGGAGATTAACCCGGCGGTTTTGATCGGTGGAGCCAAAGGAATGAGGAGATTGTCGAGCTCGATGCACACTGAGATCGTGAGAGCGACGATGCAGCAGCACAAGAAAAGGAACTCGGTGTCGGAATCGGTCGTGCTGAGTCAACTCGTTGGGAATGTTCATATGACGAAGAACTTTGAAGTGATTACGCCGAGTGAGTCGGTTGCGGAAGCGAGTTCGCTCGCTGAGTTGAGGACGAGAAACTCGGTGGCTTCGTCGATAAAGAGTCATGATATAATACAACGCGGTAATAGTAATCATCCTGACATTATGGCGATTATTATGAAACGTATTTGTTCCTCTGAATTAGATTCTTCTGTCTATAATTACTGTTAGCATTTTATTATTTTGGGGGAAAAAAAATACAAAACAAAAATAGGAAGATTTACGTTCAATTTTTAAATAGATTTGATTTTTGTACACATTTGACATTTGTTATGTTCTTAGATTATATTTTTCGGATGTTTACGTCCACGTTCTACATTCGTTATTTGATTAGGTCTTCTTGTGATAATAATAATATTTTCCATTTTCATTTTCGAAATGTCGGTAATCACCATTTTTCAATTATTTATATTGAGATATACTCATATCTTGACATATACTCATATCATATATTTTTAAAAAATAAGAACAAAAAATGATATACTCATATCTTGTCCTCAATATCTTTGAGAATATTTTTGTACGTATCTCTTAGGGTTATCTTATTTATACCTACCCTTGTATGTTTAGATAAGGATTAGGCTTAACAACATATAATTTAGAGATGTAGGTTACAATTACATTGTACATATAGTATAAACTTAGGGGTTTTTATTTCTCAAAAGATATGTACATTCAAAATATCGTTTTTGAAATACACTTGGTACATTTATTTCATTGAAAATTTTTCTCATCACCTTTTTTTTTGTCAACTTCTCACCATCATTTTTATTAGACCATGTCCATCAATAAACATCTGAGAAAGGGGTTTTTTTTAATTTTTTGTCAACTTATAATTATTATTAAATCGTAAATGGATGATACAAAAAGTTAACAAGCCATATAGGCGGCATAACAAAAGATGAAAAACAAACGTCTGACTCATACGCCCTTTTAGCTAGACAATCTGCAGCTTGGTTCTTCTCTCGATTGACATGATCTAAAGAACAACGCGGTAGTTTTTCCATCCAGTGCCTAATATCATATAGCATGTTCCCAATCTCCAAATTATCTTCCCAGTCATTGATGACTTGTGTTAACTTTTTATTGTCACACTCAAACCATACATTCCGCCATCCAAGCGTCCAAACTGTTTGTAAAACATGTAGAAATCCGGATGCTTCAGCCTGTAATGATGTAGAAACCATCGGTAATTTCGAAAATCCTGTAATCATGTAAGAACCTTGATGATCTCTTATGATCCAGCCTACTGTAATATGAGAGGTATTTGGTCGAAGGCTAATGTCAAAGTTACATTTTAACCAACCTACCCCAGGTGGTTCCCATTGACTTGATCGATTTCTTTCGGCATTACTATCTCGAGATGATAGCGAGTACAATCCTTCTTGTGCAGCTAAGAACTCCGTAGCACATTGAATTCCACGCTGTGCATCTTCATTAGGAGGTGCATTCCTTTTGTCAAACAAGAATTCATTCATAGATTTCCAAATTTGCCATACAACCCAAATTGTATGAACCTTACCTGTTGTGATAATGAAGTGTCTGCTTGGATATCTAATAGTATTTGAATGTTCTCCTCCACATTTGTAGTTGTATTATCGAATTGAGTATAGTTTGCACTCCGCCAAATAGCCTTAACCTGGCTACACTCAAAAAGCACATGGTTTATAGTTTCAACATGTAAACAACACCTTTGACAAATTGGGTCAGCCTGAATACCTCTTGTAATAAGCCTTTCCGCCGTTGGTAATGCACCTGATAAAGCCCGCCAAAGGAAGTGTTGAATTTTAGGTAGTAGTGTGAGTGCCCAAATTTTTGTCTTTAGCATTATATCTCCACCAGGTGGCACAATCACATCATCTTGATCATGGTGAGTCGCAAACCAGTAACCTGATTTAACAGTGTAAACACAATTCTTTGTGAAGGGCCAAATATACCTATCTTTTTGAGCATACCGAGAGAGGGTAATTTGCTTAGCTAGTTGGGCATCTTCAGCAGTTAAATGTTGCTCCAGCTTAGCAGAATCCCATTTCCTTTCCCCTTCCTGCCACAATGAACATACCGGGAAGTTTAGATTTGAATCATTAGCATTACTAACTTTCCTGGGAGGAACAGTTGGTAACCAATGATCATTACTGACACTTGTATCTTTTCCATCACCAATTTGTTTCCTTAGACCTCGTTTTAGCAGATCTTTACCTGCTTGTATTGAACGCCAACCATAAGACGGTTGTACTCCACTCATCGATTCTAAGAACATCGATGAGTTATGATACCTCCCTTTATATATTCTTGCCAGTAAAGAGGATGGGTTGATCAGAATCTTCCAGGCCTGTTTCGCTAAGAGAGCAAGGTTAAACTTATGGAGGTCTTTAAATCCTATGCCACCTTCTTTTTTTGGTAAAGACATACGCTTCCATGATACCCACGATATTTTCCTCTTCCCATTATCTGTTCCCCACCAAAATTCTGATAGTAAACTATTAATCTCTTCACAGGTTGTTTTAGGAATAAGGAAACAATTCATTGCATAGACTGGTTTTGCTAAAGCCACAGATTTAATAAGAACTTCCTTACCAGCTGGAGAGAGGAACTGAGTATACCATCCACCCAGCTTTTCTTCTATTCGCTTGATGACAAACTGGAAAAGTTCCTTCTTTCTGCGACCAAACTGCTCCGGTAATCCCAAGTATTTACCTCCTCCTCCTATATTATCAATCCCCAAAATATTTTGTAAAACAGCTCTGCGTGTATCATCTATTTTCATTCCAAAAATGATTGAAGATTTTGAGAAATTCACCTTTTGTCCGGATAGCCTTTCATATTCGTATAGAATAGAAGCAATCTGTATACAATCTGCAGGAGTTGCTCTACAGAAGAAGAGTGAATCATCAGCGAAAAGTAAATGGGTAACTGTTGGACATGATCTTGCTAACTTCATACCTTGAAACTTTTGTAGACTCTCGGCCTTACTCAACATCTGACTTAATACCTCTGCACATAACAAGAACAAATATGGTGATAATGGGTCACCCTGTCTTATACCTCTAGTGGGTGCAAAGTGGCCATAAGCAGAGCCATTGATCAGTACAGAAAATGACACCGTTGACACACAGGTCATAACCCAGTCTATCCATTTCCTATCAAAACCCATCTTCTCCATTATATTTTCTAAAAATCTCCATTCAACTCTGTCATAAGCTTTGCTGATATCTGTTTTAACAGCAAGATAGTTTTCAGCACAATCTTTGTTTGATTTAATAGCATGTAACAACTCATGTGCCACTAGAATGTTATCCTGAATATTTCTACCCGGTACAAAAGCAGTCTGTGATTCAGAGATCAAACTACCGAGACACCTTTTTAATCGCAACACCATAATTTTGGAGATAATTTTGTAACTAACAGTACACAGACTTATCGGCCTATAATCACTCATCACCATAGCATCTGTTATTTTCGGTATAAGGCATATCTGTGTATGGTTCATACCTGGTTCCATTGTATTTGTTGCGAAGAACTGTTGTACCATTTGACAGACATCCGGTCCAATCTGTGGCTAGAATTGCTGATAGAAGGCAACTGTATATCCATCTGTTCCTGGTGCTTTATCTGGGCCGATTTGAACTACAGCGTCCTTAATTTCCTTCTCAGTGATTGGGGCTGTCAACATCAAATTCATGTCAGGGGTAACATTTTGTGAGATTTCTGGAAAATCATTAGTAGCCGTATTAGCAGTGGTTGTCGAAAACAGATTAGTAAAGTAATCTTCAGCAACCTTTGCAATTGCTTCATCTTTCTTGTGAATTATTCCTTGCTCATCCTCAATGTGTTTGATACAATTCTTTGAACGTCTCGCTTTAGTTGCTCCATGATAGAATTTTGTATTACGATCCCCTGCTTGTAACCATTTATTACGGCTTTTTAGTTTCCAGAACTGTTCCTCAGCATAATAAGCATCACCCAAATCCTTTTTAAGCCTATGGATTTCTGATACCTGCACAGTAGCATCTCGAAGTTTTTCATCAATCTGGTTTCGTAGACTTTGTATCCTTTCTGCTGCGTTTGTACGATTCCTCTTCTTCCATTGAGCCATTGTCGCCCTGCATTTAATCAGCTTGTCAGACAATCGGTAATTTTGGTTATTCCTGTGCTGCCAAGAAAAGAGAACTGCATCCACAAAGTCTTCATTATGATAAAGCCTTTTATCATATCGAAATAAACCTTGTCGTTTCTTCTCCTCATACTCTATGTTAACAATCATAGGTCTATGATCTGATTCTGCTAGATCGAGGAATTCCATTTGTGATGCCGGATATTCATTTTTCCATTCCGAGTTAACAAGTACCCTATCCAAACAACATTCCACCACCTCATTTCTACGTTTACCCACCCAGCTAAACGGATTTCCCGATGACTTGAGATCAGACATTCCACATACCTGCAACATTGTTTTGAAACCTGCACAGCTGCTTGCATTCCTTACTCGGCCACCCCACTTCTCATCCGGAGTGAGGATTTCATTGAAATCCCCACACATCATCCACGATCCAGTTCTAGTAAGAGATAGACGTTGTAGTTTCTCCCAAAGATAATGCCTTAGACGAGGTATTGGATTTCCGTAAATACTAGACAAGTAAAACTTGAATGATTTGAATTCAATAAAAAGATCTACAAGTCTTGCATCTGCGGAAATACAAGTAACAGAAATATAACTTTTCCAAAATACAGCGAGACCACCACTAAGACCTTCTGGTGGGACTATTTGCATTGCATCATAACCTAATAGTACTGCGATATCTCTAACATAGTCATTGTTTTGTTTTGTTTCCACCAAGAACAGCAAGTCAGGGAGATACACCCTCTGCATCTCCTGTAGACGTCGAACTGTCAGGCGCTGTCCTAAGCCTCGACAGTTCCAAACTTCAACCCTCATGGAACCTTTGGTGGATTCGGGCCCACCGCGCCTCTGAGAAGTGGAGTGTCGAACAGGTCTTCGACACAGTTGCTGTAGTCAGCTTGCAGCTTCCGTAAAGCATTCTCCTCTCGAACGTGGTTGTCCCCCTCCTGGACATGTTTGTCAACAACTTCCTCTTCCAAGCGTAAGCGTTTAGAAACCTGGTCTGCGTCAGCATTATCCATTTCATCAAGGCAGACATCACTAGTAAAGATTCTTTTACCTGCACCTTTAGTGAGGGGTTGTGTGGACTCCCGTTCTGACTGAACCGTAGAGCCACTGTTCAGGAAGCTCCCATATTGCATCAGTGACCCAACAGTGGACCACTCCTCCACTGTATCTTCAACGTTAGGTCCAACAGCACCTCCTGTGTTTGGTGTTGTAGGGATGACAGGCTCATAATCAGCAAGTAAATTCTCCACAAAACGATTCCTACGCATTACCTCTTGCAAGCCATACCGGGGTATCATCTCCCTCTCATAGTCTTCAAGACTCGCCAAATCAGCTTTGGTACCCATTTGTGCAGACGCACCATCTTTATCACCTCCAGGTTCATTATCATCCAGACCCTAATCTCGTCATGCATCTTCATTTGCCCTTGAACCTTCTACACCATCATTGGATGTTCCACTAGATGGATTCTCGAAAAGAGTAGCCAAGAATGCCTCCTTCCTCTTCTTTGCATTAGGACCCACAAACTTTGTTCGGTCCCTCACAAAATCCGCGAGACTGATATGGAAATTGTCATCATTGAAAGGAAGATATTCTTCTTCATTTGGACCCCCCTCTTCTTCAGATTGGTCATCATTTTATCCATCCATCGCCACATCATTTGCTTCATTATCCTCGTGAGGTTGTTCCTGGTCACCATGTGCATTCTCCTGAAAATCTTCATTCATGTCATCATCATTATTATCATCCCCTGGTGGCCCATCCGGAGCATTTTCATTAGGTGCTTGAAGAACACAAGCGCCGGAATCATGTGTTAACAAGCCACAGATATCACAAAACCCCCTTAACCGCTCGTATTGAAAACGTAGAAGGGTGTTGACACCAGGCGTGAACTGAAAATTCTTCTGGAACTTCAGAGGAGAATCAACATTCCAGTTAATTTTAACTCGCACAAATTCCACCGCCGCCGCTGCTTCTGGGTTGAAATCCACCGCAATGACATGTCCCAAACGATCTGCTATGTGTCTGATAACCGTCGTGGAAAGGAATTGGAGAGGGATCCCACGGATTTGGACCCAGAAAGGAATGCAATTGAGATCCATTTCTGTCTGATCCGGTGTCCACCTTTGGATAATCAGCATACGGTCGTTAAACGCCCAAGGACCACGGTTAAGGATTGACTGCATCAACTCCTCCGACGGGAACACAAATTGGAATCGCCTGCGCTCCACCACTCTGCCAGAGATGATTCCGGACAAACCCCAAAGACGGGGAAAAGTTGCGACAATCGTCCGGATGTTTTGCTTCCTCGGAATCAAGGCACGTCCAATCAGGGAGTATTGGTTAACTCTCGCCGCCGCTTGACACGCTTCCACCGGTAAAAGAATAGGTTCATCATCGACACCCAAGTTAATGTCTTGGATTGCCCTCCGCAAGTTGTCCGCCATTGAAATGTTTAAAAAGCAGATACAAGAGAAATTTTGATTAGTAGTTGCAGATATGTGATTTAAATGACGATGCAAATAGATCAGAATATATAGAAAAAGTATGCGGTGGTTACCCTCCACGAATTCCTCATAGCAGATCTGAAAACCCACTATGGAAATGGAAGATGGGAAAGTGAGATCGTGGATTAACCGCCCCACTACACCATCGATTGACGAACAAACCGCTTCAAATTCCAGAAACGATTTGATTTGAAAGAGCAATTCAAAAATCGCCCAGAAAATCGCCCTCATCGCCCAGAAAATCGCTCTATTTGATAGAGACAATCCAACAATCCTGAGAAAGGGGTTTATCCAAATATAATAATATTTTTTTTTGGATTTTATTTTTTATTTTTTTAAATTCGAAAATTATTTTTTTGGACTAATCAAGATGCTCCACGTGTGATGAACCTGGATGAACCTGAGTTCTTCAGGTTCGTCAGGAAGAACCTATACTATGAACCTCTATTTTTAAAATTATATATTTTATTGAATTTCGTCTTAAAACCTGTGCCATAAACTCTTGAAAAACTCCTGATGGACATGTTCTTACTGTCTTTCATATATACCATAACTTTTTGGAAAGGTTTAAAACCTGTACGACAAAAATACGAATCGATTCTTACAACTTATCGTTTACTAAAAAATATTGTTTGTATTAATATTTGAGATTTTTAGTGCCATAATTTTAGATATCTATTCTACAACCATTAGGAAAGGGAGAGAATGTCTAGCTACTATTATGCTATTGCTAACAATTTCAAAAACAAAACTAAAGTGACATACCACGATAACCTATGACTCCGCTAATTAATCAGACTCGGAAAGGAGGACAAGTAACTTATGAGTTATGATGATATCACATGTTTCATAATTAGAAATTTTAATTATTTTATTTTTAAAAATCTTGTTTTAACGACACACGTCGCATGTGTTTACATGATCTTTTGAGCTGGTTAAGGTCAATTTGTCCCACTTTTATTTTTGTCTAACACTAAAACTTTTTGAAAGCGTCTTTCTACAATTATTGAAACTATTATTTTAACAGAACAATAATGCCATCACGAGATTCATCGTTGGAATCGGATTCTCAATCTTACCAATTATCACAAGAGCCTCAAAGGGTGACATAAACATAACACGAAAAAGCTCATCATCTAATCACTTTGATTCGGTTGAAACTTTTTATCTCCACTCATTATAGTCACTTGTTATTTATCATCTTTTTTTTGTTTTGTTTAATGCATTATTTGTTGTTATGTCAAAACTTAGCCCAATTGATCAAGTTTCGTAAAAATATAACATTTAGTTAAATCATTGAATGTTTGTCAGTTATTCACACTAAATAATAGAGATTGATAAAATTTGGCGATATTCAAATAATATTAAGTTTATATCGAGTCACACATTTTTAGATGAAATATAACATTATTATAAGGGACGTATAACAATAATTGTTTTGGATATAGATGAAGTCAGTATCTTTGTATTGTCCACACACATTAAAAGCGTGAGGTTGCGAAGAGATATGAACAACAAAATAAAACAAAGGAGGAAATATAAAAAAAAAATAAAAGGTGGGGATTTGTTTCAAGGAGTATGAATTTAACTAATTCTTAACACAGTGTCTTCATTTAGAAGCCAAGAATTCCCATTTACCCAAACAAGCGTGCTTTGCTTTTTCCTTTTCTATAATCTCAACGGCTTTAATATTTATTCGTTTTAATCTTAAATATACAATTCAGGAATCAAGTAACAAACACATTATATTTGCAATAGAAAACCCCTTTAATCTGATATTGGAGTTTTCTAATGATCTTATATTGCAAGCCAGCAATGCGTGTGTGGTGCTTCCAACCTTAGACTACTTTTTATTTTTCATGTTCTTAATTAAGAATTTCTTAAGAAGGAGAAGAATTAACTAACTTACGTAGTTATGTCAAAAAAAAAAAAGAAAAAAAAAGAGAAACTAACTTTAATAAAAAAAGATATATTAAAATAAAGGTTAGAGCTTTAAAGCTCGCGCAGTCGCGGCTTTATATGTCTTTAATAGTAAAACACTGACAAGTGACAAACTTATAAATATTCATTTATTGAATTCACGAAGGAGCTTGCAGAAAATAATAGTTAAACTTTGAAAAGAAATACTTTGGCAATTGACAACGGAGGGTTATGATTTTTTTAATCAAAAATTTAAAAATTGCGGGTGATGTAAATTTTATTATCCAATTAATTTCTTTATGTAATTGTAGCCACTGGACTAGTCCACTCGCTGATTTTCTTAATGAATCTAAAATATAACATTATTTTGATTGACTGAAGTAGTTAAATATTTCGCATTTGAAAAAAAAAATTATTTGGAATGAACATATATATATATGTATATATATGTATATATATGTATACAATAACTTTTCAAGAAATGAAAACCATTAACCTACTACTACATAGTTTGGAAATTGGAAGTTTATGTTACATGATCTAAAGGATGAAAAAAAATTATAACTACTAAATTAACAATAACATAACATACTCCTTGCTAAAATGCATCTTGTTTATTCAATAATATTCGTTAGTTCTTTATATAAAAAAATATTCGTTAGTTAACTTATTGGAATATATATTTGTGGAGGTAAAAGAAGAGAAGAAACGTGAGGTTTATAATATGTTGATTTCTAAAGAATCATTGTTTACTAGTCTTTCTTTCAATTTTCTTATTTTCATCTATAAAAAAGTATCCTTAAGAAACAAAAGTACTATATTCACATCATAAAAAATAATGAGCCGGTGAAAAAGGAACCGACAATCGTTTTTCATACACGTGTCAATAAACCATTCGTGATTCGAGTTTCGTTTTTCCTTTCGAAGTGTGGGCCCTCTAACCCGGGAGAGTTCGTGCAAGACTAATATATGTCACTATAATATGGCTGCTCTCAATGATCAGCCTCTCGGCTTAAAACGTTGTTCGTTTGGTTTCTATTGCTCAGCCAAAAGTACTCATACTCCGTACGTAAATTCTACAGTAAGACTTTTATGTCCGTTTTCCAAGACCAACGTCAGATTAACGATGATTTTTTTTTTTTTTTCAAGTAATGTTTACAAACTACAAGATAAAACGAGTTTTGAAATTTTAGTTTTATTGTTTTTAAAATTTAAACGATTTTTGTTAGATAACGTTTAATGCGATTCGTATAAGTGCAGTTCGTTTAGGCAAAAGCAAAAGTCTCAAATAATCGCGTAGGCAAAGTCTCAAATATAGTCTGTCTTCATACTTTTATTTGATTCAACAGATCTTCTGTGTGTTTCATTATTAATCATCACGCGGGAAAAACAATGCAATTTAGATGTAATCATTCTGATTCCCAACTACATGTAATTTGTTCCCTTGATTTGTTGCACAGTAAAAAAAAAAAAAGAGAAAGATAAGAAAAAGATACCAAATTGGTGGAGACCAGGTCAGACATAAATGTGGTTGTTGCTCTGTAATTCCCTTTCTTTGATAGCCACTTTCATGATTTTGAAAGAGAATTCAAGTACATCTAAATTCAACAAACATACATTATAGGCTGCTCTAGTTTCGTTAGGTAACTAGAATTTATAAATAGAAAACAAGATTAATTATGGGATATATAGTTGCCAGTTTAAATTTAATTGTCAAAGAATGTATGTGCAATGTAGAAATTATAATTCTGTTATGTACTAATACAACTTCACCGATAAACTATAACATATATATACTGTATACACATAGAGGTAGAACAACTAAATTAAATGGCGTGTCTAAATTGTCAAACGCATAAACACTGATACATTGAAGTTTCATGAGTTTACAAGTAGACATTGGTCTTATAATCAAGTAATGTGAAAATCCAAATCAAAGAATTTACTAACCACCACCACACAACTGTCCTGGCCCCCAAAAAAAAAACAAGAAAGAAAAGAACACCAGTTTGTGATCAATCAATGATTACAAAAACACATCACCGTGATAAGAATAGGAAGAATCAAACCCAAAACCTAAAATCCAAACCCACCACCCATGATAGATCATTCTTTCTGATAAACCAAAACAATAAAGGGAAACTGACTTTTTTTGTTTTTTTTTGTTTATAAAGAAAGAAAAAATGAAGTGGTCATCGTCTTCAAAGCTGCAGCATTGAGGTCACCACGTAACCAGTAACACAATGACAAATCGTGTCTTTGTTCTTACTGTATCTGAATTGGAAGATCACGATGCTTCCCGCCTGGAATGTTTTGGAGAATTCTTAGAACAAGTCGAATTTCTTCTTGAGCATATCTTGCTTCCACCTAGGCAATTTGTAGAATGCTTCTTTCTCTATCCCAAATACAGTCTTGAACTCTTCCTCAGACAGGTAAGCCTGATGGATCGGTTTGAGGGATAAGATAACCGACAATTTATGCTCAAATTAAAAGGGTAGTTTTGCTCAACTGATTCACTCACCTCTCTGCGTTTGAAGTCAATTCCTCTCACTGGTTTCTCGGATTTCGCTTGTAGCTGTTCGTAGGTGAAGGTTGCTCCAGTTGTTTCTGCTTCAGAATCATCATCCTGCTTTGCTGCTGCTTCCTCAGCACCCGCGTCTGCTACGGGTGCGGGTGAAACTTCCTCTTCTTCCTTGGCTTCGGTAGATTCTTCGGATGCCTCCACTTCTGAGAAGGCTTTCTCATCTTTAGCTTCAGCTATAACCGCACATACAGTGTTATCAGCGTATTCGAACCATTACCAAAAAAAATGAAAAAAACAAGCTCACGATCAAGTGATTGAACAGTTCAAGATATGGCAAGATAAAGGACTAGAGTCTAGGCTTGTATATAGAGTTCATTTCAGCAGATACCAAATTCTACATTTTTTTTTTTTTACTTTTGTTTCCTAGGTTATCGTGTCTTGTCTGTTTTCGTAGTTACGGATGTTTAACTCGTATGCACTAGATCAAAACTGCTAAACAACTTACCGGAAGGGCTGGTATCATCTGATTTCTTCTTCTCAGCAGTGAGAACTTGCGAGAGAGCAGCCACTGCTGCTGCTCTTTGTGACGCCTGACTTGTCAATCCTGGTCTTCGTGGAGGCGACTTTGATGATGGTGAAGAATTGAATGCGGATGATAATGCCGCTAAAGCTTCAGCCCTTTGTCTTGGACCACCTTGATTTCCATTTGATCTGTCCCGGCTCTGCAGTTAAGTCAATGAGCATTTCAGTCAACAGATCAGGGACTTGGGACACTAGTAGACACCAAAACTTAAGCTTAGTCTATTTACCGGAGAGCTTGTCCTTTCGGAAGAAGAATTAAATGCAGAAGTCAAGGCAGCTAGAGCAGCAGCCCTTTGCCTTGGCCCTTGGTTCCCGCTGCTAGACTGATCCTGCAGCGGAAAGGGTAAATCATACACCGACATTTCAGGAATGTAATATACTGTATTTACAAAGGAGAGGCATCAACAGCAGTTTTTCCATCAGTCACATCTGTCCTTTATCTGCTACTATTAGACAAAAGCAAGGAAGCAGAAAACACAGGTATGTGGTATCTCCAACTTTTCACAGTAAGAATCTAAAGTAAGTGTTTACCTCCACAACATGGTGTGTACCAAGTAATAATGCTGCCTTCTTCTGGAAGGAATTTCCTTGCGCCTGTATTACAGGTAAAAAAACCAAAGCTAAATTTAATGAGAAAAATAAGCGAGAAGTTAACAGAAAAGTTGATGACAATAAGAGTTAACTTAGCATCTTTTGGCAGAAGACCTTACAGTGGCTTTAGTAGCATCCCACGAAAAATAAGTGGTGAAGAAGCACGGTTCATTCCCCTCAGTGATTTTGTATAGTGGAACTTTTGGAGACAAGCCTTCCAGGGAACCAGCCAAATCTATGTATCTCTGCGCAAAACTATACAATGAGCAAACAAGATAGAAAAGGAGAAACCAATGGATAACTTATGCTGAGAAGTAAAACTGATGAAGCATATTACTTGGCCAATCTCAAAGGCAGTTTGCTTTTCTTTGGGGTCCACACATTGACCAACCCAGACAAAAACTTCAGCGTGAGTGTCTAGTAAGTGCATATCTTCCGTCAAGAGGTCATCTTGATCAAAGTTGTGAATTTCTTCAACCTGTGCAAAGTAATGTTAAAACATCCGCGCATCAAGATTTTTTTTTCTTTTTAAAGTTGGATATTTTTTTTCTAAATTCTCACCTGAAATTTCCCTGACGATCCATGTAGACCCATTGGAAAGAAGAAGACAAAGTTAGAATATGCAAGTTTATCAACAAGTTAAAACATAGACCATTTTCCACTTATCAGATAATAGTGCCATAAATAAAAATAAGAATCAATATGACCCCTATATTGGAGATTCTTTGACCCTAATAATTGATGTTCCACATAAATCACCTCTTTTGAATGAAAAGGAGAACAAGTGAGGATCCCTGACAGTCTCAGAGGAAACCTTCTTGCTGGTGAAGTTCTGTTTTCCCCCAAGTGCAAACCAAAAGGATGAGCTCTCCGTTCCCTCCTTGGCGTGCTTGATAGTAATCCCAGGCTGACTTAGCAAGAGAGAAGATAATTAAATTTACCAATAAAAGAACTGTGATATGAAGAAAAAAAATAGTCTTATAAGCCTCGTACAAAGTTGTACAGCATATACTTGGAACAGTTTCATCTAAACTAAAATGAAAGATAATATTATCGAAACTACCTTTAAGAATTCAGCAACCTTGGCAGCCAGTTCTTGTTGCTCATGCGTACTTTGGTTTCCGTTCCATAGGAACATGGAAGTACCAGATTGTAGAAGGAAGCAATCATAAGAATTCAAAGAAGTTGCCACCTGCAGAAACACAAATGTCAGAGAGAATATGCGACAAATAATAAAACCAAAGAGTAATGTATGTGTTCTTAAAACAACAACCACGCATTCTTATTCAAAAATTGTATCATTTCACGAATAGATAGCCAAGTTTTGTGTAAAAGTAGGAAAAACACTTAGAAAGAGAGAAATGAAGGTAGACACGTACCGCTTCAACTTGTAATGCCTTATTATTGTGAACTCCAGTGCCAGACACTTGAATAAGTGCAATTGAATCCGGCGTGTAGGTTTCTTCAGGTGAACCTTTCCCTGTCATACTATTTTTGTAACCAGAGCTCAAACCACCCTAAAAATTAATGTAACCATATCGATTATCAATACATTGTCTTGCAGAAACAATCAGCTTTCATTAACAATCAAAACAAATACCTTAAGGACCACCATATGTTGAAAAAGGGCAACAAATTGTGGAGGCTCTGTACCCTCAAATATACGGGCCTGCGAGAAGATCAAGTTATTCAACAATCTTTTCGTGCTGGTAGCCATTGCTTACAATAACAAATCATATGTTACCTGCACTGGTCTTCCTTTCAACGAATTAGTCATTGCGCTTGCCAGACGAACTGCTGTTTCTTGATCCTCCTACACTTGGGAGAAAACAAAATTTAGATCGCTAAAAGTTGGACATGTTCATATAAATACAGAAATTCATCACAATATGTACCCAAAATTTGCGCTACCTCAAAATTCGAGAGGAAACAGCTCATAACAATAAAATACAATACTAACAGTCGCCCCCAATAACAAAAGAGCAAAACTACAGCACATTCACACATATTCATTTTACAACATATTGCCCCTTAAAGGCGATACCCCAAACAGAAGAAAAAAATCATACATTAGGAAGAAGCTAAAACATGCCGGCTTAGTCAATACACTAAATGTCTTAGCATCCTCTTTGCAGTTACTAATCGTGAAGCTAAAAATACAAAGGAAGTCAACTAAAACAAAGAGATTTGTTTTTATATAATATGAATACTAAAGATGCACTTTTTCCCATTATTACCTGAATACTACTCTTTCCAAACCAACAGCACAAGAAGTAGTCTTCTTTCCTTTCACCAGAATGGTAGGTATAAAGGACCAAATAGCAGTCCCCGGAATAGAGTTTTCCGACATCATCTTTGGACAGAGGAGTCTTGGACTTGCCATCAATGTACCAAACCTAATTACATGCACTTAATGAGTTCGGATGAAAATAACCAATTAGAATTAGCAAATAACAGCATAACAAGTCAGGAGACACAACAGACCTCCAACTTTCCACCCCCTTCAAGCAATGGTGGAATATCCTCATTCACCGGTGTGCTTTTTGACAGGCCTTTTAACCCAACACCTTGTTGCTTAAGTAATGCTAGAACATCGCAAAGCAATAAAGTAAGTCAGGGATAAGTAAAATCACTCATATTTTTTTCTTATTTTTTTTTGAGTATCAAAGCAATCTTTACCGGCGACTTTTCCTCGTCCTTCTTCGTTAGCAGGAGTTGCCGAGCCTGATGGCCAAGAGTCAAAGTTCGACTTGAACGAATGGGGCTCATAACCTTGGATAACACGGGTTATGCGTGTTGCCTTAGGCCTATTTTCACTAGCAACAAAATCCTGAAGAGGAAGGTAAAAATGAGAACCAATGCTCAGCGATACTCCAAGGCTAAGCAAATTAGACGATTCCAGTTTTACCTCAGCAGCATGGATGGAAGTTTTCCTCTCTTCGACTTGAGTTACTCGGCCAACCCAGATAAATACCTCAGAACCGCAGTCCAATAGGTAGCATTTACTGTTTTCCAGCATAGATTTGGATAACACCCCGCCCATAGATTCCACCTGACCATCAGTGATACTAAAAAAGGGCAAAAATTAATCAACTTCCATACAATAAGGCCAAAAAAGGGTGATATATAGCAAAAGAAATTACTGTCAGGCCATCAGGGTAGCGTTTACAACAGTGTTTAGAGCAGAAAGCATATAAAAAACCAACAGAGCAGAGCCAGATAAAAAGGGAGATAAGTACCTATAAAGCTTAGGTGGAGTTGTCTCCGGAATAATGTCATCCTCACTAGCTACTTTCCTTGCTATTGGTGCAAAACCCCCAAAGAGGACCCAGAACGCGCCAGAATCTGATTCTGTATCTAATTTTCCATCATCTGTTATGCAAGGAAAATATTATAAATGCATGAGTACCACAATGCATGAGCATCAAGCATCCAACTGTAATTGAGTCTAGTACAACTTACCAACAATAGCAACATCACAAGTTCCTTCATGAAACTTGTCTTTCAAATATTGAACTACTACCAATGCTTTCGCTCTCTCTTGGATATTTGAATTTGCACCATTAAACTGATAAATCTTTTCCTTGGTATCCAAGATAAACACATCATCATGATTCAGTGATGAGCGAGCAAAAGGAACCTACACCAAGAAAACAGATAAGCTCAAATATATAGTAAACACTCATGCGAAGAGAGCACGTCACTTCCAAAGATTAGCAGAAAAAGAAACCTGCTTCAAGTGAACAGCACGTTTCCCTTTGCAGGTATACAACCGGGTTTCAAACTCCTCCTCCTCGGGTTTTTTAAATCCAGACGCAACACCACCCTCTAGAGGTATAATGCAAGGCTTGAAGTAAGACAAGAATTTGTCAGATTCATGACCTTGAATTTCACGGTGCTGGACAGCGCGACCTCCAAGAGCTGCATCAAGTTCAACTGTCTTCACAGCTGCTGTTCCAGCTTCATCCTAGAATCATCAATCGCATTAATAACAACGACGATTCACCTTTACTTTTCTTACACAAACTTAGAACATAATACATCCTGTCATGTCAAAAATTTCGAAAGCAGATACCTGGCTTGTATCTTTACCAATCCAAAAATGTATATCAAATAGATAAGCACCCCCTTTATTCTGTGTTGTCTGCACAGATAAAAGATAATAAGCGGCATTTATTTTATACATATGATCAGACAAGAAAGTATGTTCTTCTGTCTGTAAGCTAAAATCAAGTCATTATCTTATAATATTTCTCTTGATGTGCATATATAAAGAGGAGAAAATAACAGTGGAGGAAACCCCAAACCTGCAAGACAATGTAGGTATCTCCCATATAGAACTTTCCATGTTCAGACTTCGGCACTAGAACTGGTTGAAAATTTTCGATTCTCCAGATTTCAGTTCCTCTAAGTAAAGTTAAGTTCAACACCTCGGGGCTCAGACAGCAGTAAAACATTCAGCAATACCAAGAAAACTATTGCATGCAAAAGCGACACCCACAAGAAATTGCATTTTCCTCTCTGTACTTTTCCATTAATCAGCAGGAAACAATTCTATTGCTCTCCTGACATCTAATATTTAAGCAAAGCGGAAAGATAAAGATTGTAAAGGATACGGTTTCTGCCCGGCTCCTTGAAATGCAGGATCCAATACTTTTGTTGACCCAGACATTTTCTATATAATGGTAAATCTTTTCCTTCAAGTGAAAAATACATAAACTACCTGCCAAGAACAATGAACAAGTGGAAAAATAAAAAGGTAAGAGATTGTTTATATGCTGAAATTGGCGACTGGAGATAATGCTGTGCAAGCAATAAGATTCATATAAAAGGGGCAAAGAGGAGCCTTTCAAAAAAACTAAAGAGCAACAAAGAGTTCAAGCTTCTATAATTGAATGTCTAAAATGACAGTCATATATTAACTAGGATAGCATCAAGATGGAATACTAGCCTATGCTTCCTTATAGTGATCACGGGAATATCCTTAATTTCCATGAGATTACTCGAACATTTCACGTTATAGTGATCACAAACCACTTGCTTCACAATAAAACTCCAAGACATGAAGCAATGACCCAGCTTTGCAATATTATTGTTAGTCAAACCTGATATACACTCCCAGATTCTCTCCCTTTGCATACTGCACCTCTTTTTTCTTTTTCTGGGTTTCAAGCTCTCCACAACATTCAATATTTGCCTTAGCCTACTTCATCAGCTACTTGTTCTTCATTCTAAACGGCTAAGGCTCTATAAGCCTTAATATTGATAAAACTAAACTTAAACGATTACCAGGAAATAATCAAAGCTGATACAGAACCGATAATGCACAGCTACAAATGACATAAATAAAAAACCAAAAGGGAAAAAAAACAAACAAACCAATTAAGCGAGATCAAGCACGAAGCAGATCGAGAAAACCCGATTCAAGTAAAACCAATCAGGGATTCCATTTCATGAGCAGGAAAATAAAGATATGAATCGAAAATCAGCTGATCCATACAAAACCCATCGTACCTGAATAGATAGATCTCCGAGTAGCACTGTGAAGGAGAAAGAAATGGAGAGAGAGAGAGATCAGGAGCAAGAAAACATGAAAAGGAAAGAAAAAGAAAAGGAAGCAAAAAAATTGAATTATTATAGTGAAAGGAGATGTGCGCTGTGTTAATAGCTAGCGTCTCTCTCTCTCTATACCTTTTCTTTTTATTTGCTTTTTGCTTTATCGAATTTGATTTATAGAATCGAGTTTCGTGGAGATTTCTGATTTTACAGTATGCGTAGACGAGATGAAGAGGAAGAAGAAGAAGAGGAAGGAGACAGAGAGCCACAGAGGTTTGAGGAAAGACAGAGTTACTACGAAATTTTAAGGCGAGAATTAAAGATCCGGTCGTGAGATGCCACCAGCAATTATATTTTGAGCAATGTTTCTCTTGTATTAAATATCATTATACGAAATAATTCTGAGTTTTGAACTTGGCACGCGAATTTAAAGCTCGAAGATGAACACTAAAGGAATAATAAAAAGGAAGTTTAAAGCATATTATAAGAAAATAACTTATACTTTTACATTACTGTTATTTATTTAAATTTTTTAAACTCATCATTTCAACACGACATTGGGTCCATTTCGCATGTGAATAGGCACAAACGACCAGGATACATATACATTTTATTTTTTTATGCATGCAAACTTTCCGTATAATCATAGTCATAGAAATACAATATTACTTTATCTTCTTTCTTTTGGGCTCAACAATCATCATATATATAGTCTTACATAGATATAAAAATAACCTTCTAAGATGGACATGGGTGGGCTATGGTTTCTTTATGCTCCTTATGGATGAGAGCGGTTTTGCCCGTCCTAGAGATGTTCGTTTGTAGTTGGTTTTTTTTTTTTTTCAAGATTTTTAATAAATTAAGGGGACTCCGCCCCCGGTTTTAATTTTTTATGCTTCTATGTTAGCCTTTTTTATTTTTCTCAGTGGAATATTTAAAATCACATGTCTTTTTTGGTATTTATTATCCTATTTATAATAAAACGATTGGTCGTTTTAGACTTTATAATTAAAAAAAGAAAAGCCTTACGCGCAGAGGTGATGCCGGTCACCCGATCTCCGCCGGTGCCGACCAATCAACCTCAGCCAATTTTTAATATACCTTTGCTAACCTCACAACATTAGAATGGTGGTACCTTCGAGGCTTCGATATTTACTACCACTCTTTTTTTTTGGGGAAAAGACACTGTTAGGAAATTATGTATCAAATATTGCTGTCAAACAAAATGTTATAAAAATATTGAAAATATTAAAATATGGATCTTTTGATTTTTTTGTTTATAAAAATCAAGAAGCAAAAGCCAACTCATCATGAAGGCCATACAATGACAACTCGAAAGAAAAACTAGAACCCTTGTTACAAAAAAATAAAAAATAAATAGAGATTGGTCGTTTTCACTACTCATGCAGTCAAGAATCCATATATATACACTTTGAATATAACCTATTTGTGTTAATATTTAACGTTCGCCTAATCAAAATAATATTTGTTTGTTGCCAGGTCATAGCAGATGACAACGATGAAACTATTAAAAATATGGAGTATTTTTTGTCATAGAAATAAATTTATACGTATTAGGATAAGGTCACTCCAAGTGGATAATAATTCTTTTGTCAAACCTCAAAACATGATAAATCTAACATGTATAGTTTTTTCTTCTTCCTTTATTTTCTTCCATAGAATATTTACCCAACAAGAAACCTTGTTCCTTAGGCAACTTATTAGACCCAAAAAAGCCATCCTAAGAATAATTATTATATAAGCTACATTTTTGTAAAATGATATAATCTATATTTGAACATTTGTTTGTTTTAAACTTTTATTAACGAAAATGTGATATGAATATATATATTTCTAGCTAACACGCATGTGGACAATTGGGCCTTGTAATTGCTTGGGAATGAACCGGCATTGTACCGACAATTTTCTTGACCAGTTCGGCCTGAACCGAATACCAATCGAACTTCCCGCCTCCCGACTGGTCTCACCGTTGCGCATGATTCCGTTACCTTAAAGGAAGAACTCATTGTTCTAAATCTGAATCCAACCGAAACTCCCCAAACCAAAACCAAATCAACATATATAAATTAATCAGTTGGTAACGTTATATTTATATACCAAACAAACTGAATTACGGAAACCGAACCTAGTGCAACCAAACCGAACCAAATAAAATGAAATTCATAAAAAAGACATAAATAATGTATCTTTTTGAAATTAATTCTTTCTTTTTTATTTGGTTTATTTAATAATCCAAAACCCATGAACCCAACAACTAACCAAACGCCCACCCCAAGAACCGAGATACATAGCAACTTGATGAGTATCTTGTATCTAGTCGAGAGAACTTAGTTTTGTCGGCTTGAAGTAAATTTCACTAATTGAGAATTGTATCATCTTCAACATGATTATCTCAATACACAAACTCATCAATAATTTATCCATACCAATAAAGGACATAGGATGAGCATAGGGTCATCACATTTGTTTCTCTGAATTACAATTTTTTTCTATAGTATACTCTTGTTAGCATTATTAATTTGGAAATCTTTTAAAAAAAGGAAAAGGTACTAAAACAAAAATTGGGAAAATTTTCGTTATTTTCTTAATAGATTTTTGTACACATTTGTAATTTGTTATGTTCTTAGATTTTAATTTTTTTCGGATGTTTATTTTTGTCCATGTTCTACATTCATTGTTGATTTGGTCTACTTGAGAATCAGGAAAATAAGAATATTTTGGCATATACATATAAAAAATGTCCGCAATGCACCATTTTTAAAATTATTTACATCAGGATATATTCGTGTAATCTTTGTGAATATCACCATCTGTATCTATGATATATTCTTATCATAACAACTTTTGCTGTTTGTTTATAGACCGACCTAGGGTCTTAGGGATAGACCCCAAAAAACCTATAAATACTTTTATTGATTGTATAAGTTAATGCATAGAAAGCCGCAAATTAAAGTAGAAGCTATACATGGACGCACTCCTCCCGTCTCCTTGGCCGAATCAGCTAGACAATAACGAGCAATCCAAGCTAGAGATGGGTGTTTCAAAAGCTGCATTCATCGGAGCCGAGAGATTCGAAGCCGAATTAGAAGAAGACGGCGCCGGTATGGTCACAAGTATCAAGGGTTGGCTCTTCGTAAGTGTCTTCAACATTCTGGCTTGCGTCTTCTCACAACAGAGGTTCATGGAAGAAGATACCTCAATATGCAAGTACTTCGACGAAGAAACCTATTCATGGTGGGCTCCAGGACCATTGTCATCGATATATATCTTCTTTTGCCGCCATCTAGTCTGGGTGCAGATCTTTCACGCTGTCTTCATAATCCAAGCCGCCACGTACTTGATAATCCACCGATTATCAAGTACAAAGAATCAGACAATGATGGTAGCTTTTAACGTTTCCCTCGGTATTTTTTGCGGTTTACCTGGTAAGTCTACTGTGGACTCATGGGGCGGTAACGGCAAACTCTGGCTTTTTTTTTGGGCAATGTTTTGCCTTTTGCTTCTCGTTGCAGATGTTATCACATTGGCTATAGGGTCCAGGGACCAAATCAAGCAGTACTATGAGTGATTATGTTGGTGCTTAATTTATCCGTCGCATTATTATTTATCGTTACCATTGCATTCTTTTTTTTTTTTTGCTTTGTTTTTTTTGTGGGACTCGAACACTCAAGCTATGAACACGCTTGCGCTCCAGATACCTCTCATGCTTTTATTTTAAGTTTTTATATTATATCCATAAACGAGGAAACTTATATCCATATACCTTCCAACTTTTGGAGACGAGGAAACTTATATCCGTAAACAAATTTCAGAGTTGCTGGAGGCAATTGGTTGGTCTTCTTTTGCCATTGTAACAGTTCTTTTGGAAGGCTTTTATTTTTGGCCGTTTTCAATTTCTGCTACTGGTAATCCTATAACGTCTAGATTTGGTCTGTCTTCATTTTCATATATATAGTTTGCCGAAAATAAATCAGTGTTTTGTTAAACGAGAGACTTATGCTAATATTTATTATGTAGATGAGGAAAACTTGTAAAAATCCAAACTTAGGGGGTCCAAGACTTGTTAATCCATATATCTCGATAGCAGCTACATATCATATGAACAAATCAACTCATTTATTTAACAAACAACAAATGGAAAAATTTAACAAACCGGACTTCAAGTTTCTGACGAGGAACAAATCAACTCTTATTCAAAAAAAAAAACAAAATGCAGGTTTCTCAGTTTCTTCTGACGTGTCTTCTGATGGGTCTTGGGGGATCATTCCTCCTAATGTACCAGCCAATAAACCTGTGGCTCGCGATCATGAAAAGTGCAAGATAGAAAAATATTTCCAAGACAGTTAATAGGATTGCGAAGATAGTCTCCGAGTCTTTGAGTCCCAAAAGCTGATACTTGTCAGTCAAGCTGTGATCCAGAATCCCCCAGTTCCTACTAGTCACTGGCTGCTCGGGATCATATTTGTCAACAAGCTCAAATATGTAAACCTCTGAGGGACCTCCTTTCCTCAGTGGTGTGCCAGATCCACGTCTCAGATGACCAATCAAAGACCGCAAAAATTGCCCACTGTAATACGGCGTCGCATCAATCTCACCGGCATCGATTCCCGAGCTAGGCCAACCAGTCTCCGCCACAATCACCGGAATATTCTCGTGTCCCATGACGGCCATGGAGCTTATCACAGCGTCAACCATCATATCGAAGAGATTATGGTACCTAACTCCGGTGGCGAGATCCTCTCTGAAATTAAAACGTGAAGTTTCGAAAATGGCAAATCCGATTGTAATCGAAGAGCTGGATCTATACATCTGGTAGGGATCTATCTTGATCATGAAAGATGAGTTGGTTCTCTCAAGGAATTGCAGAATCGGCCTGATTATCGCTTCTCCGTTGCCCTGTTCGAACTGCGCCGACGACGGAGGGAAAGCCTTTGGGACGATGCTGGAGAAAGAAAACGTCGTGGATACCGATATCTTGAAGATTCCCAGATTCTCCAGAGATTTTTGAACATTCTGCATCGCCCTGAGGAGAAACAGAGGAGGATCGTCGGGCGAATACGACGAAATCACGTCGTCTCCGACGGAGATCACTGAGATCTTAGTGCGCGGATAGAAGGCAAACACATTGTGGTAGACCCAAAGCGACGCGAACGAAAGATTTGAAGCAAGGAGAGGAACCATCGGATTCGGAATTGAGAGGAAGATAGCGACGTTGGTGCCCGCGAAAGCGCGAATCATCTCCGGATTCGAGTCGAGAAGCCTCACCGCCTGAATATTCATCGCAACGACCTTCGCAGCGATTTTTTCCGGCGATATCGGAACGGAGCCGTAGATGGGCGCTGGATTCGAGTAGGTGACTCCGATCGTTGTGGCGGAGGTTGTTGACGAGATAGCTATGGCGGTAATCGAGATGAGTAGGAGGAGGAGATTTGACTGCATTTTTCTTCACTCGCTTACTTTCTGAGAGAGAGATTAGAGGAATCTTCCAGAATATGAGAATCAATCTGTTCAAGAGACGAGAAAGGTAGAAGACGAAGTTGGGCGGGATAATTCTGTTAAGAGTAGTTAGTGATCCTGTGTGCTATAGTTTATATTTGATACCGTAGATGTTATTGACGCTGATGTGACGACACGCGTCCTCCTCTAGGGTAGATGTTTGACTAAAAGTCTTCTTTTGTACAATTAAAATAGGGAGAATTAATAAAAGAGGCCAAATTTTATAGGAAAATTGAAGAAGTATGCCAAATCTTTTAAAACTAAAATTTCAGCCCTTTTTGTATGAAATGTTAATTAAATCTTTCTGAATTTCATAACAAACTAGAAAACATTCCCTAGTCTAACCTAGTTTTCGTCTTTCACTCTCTCATCTCCAAACTAGAAACATCAAGAATGAACATTATATGACTACATGGAAAAAAAAGTACATCAAGAGAGCCAAAAAAGAATCGATAAACCCATTTTCGTATAACACAAATGTATTAATTTCCTATTTCTAACAACCATTCATTGCTGCAGCTATAATACTCTTTGCTGCATGATTCCGTTACTTACAAGCGAGAAAAAAAAATTGGTCTCTTAAAACTCTTTTTAATATAGTTTAATCCATAAATAATTGGTAAAAAGGAGAAAAAATGACAGATATATGCTTGGCAAGAATCGAACCCAGTCAAACCTCTAACCAAACCTTCTTTCACCTCTTTACAAACTACTTGGACTAATTCAAACTTTGGAAAATTGACCCCAAAAAACTATTTAATTTCTCTGGATCCTGAAACACATGCTTCATTAGTCTGTGCTCAAACACGGCTCTGAATCCAATCGAAACTCTCCAAACCAAAACCAAACAAACATTTATAAATTAATCAGTTGGTAACGTCATAATTATACCAAACAAACTGAATTACAGAAACCGAACCTAGTGCAACCAAATCGAACCAAATAAAATGAAATTCATAAAAAAGACATAAATAATGTATCTTCTTGAAATTAATTATTTCTTTTTGTTTGGTTTATTTTATAAATCCAAAACCCATGAACCCAAAAACTAACCAAACGCCCACCCCAAGAATCGAGATACATAGCAACTTGATGAGTATCTTTGTATGTAGTCGATAGCTTAGATTTGTCGGCTTGAAGTAAATTTCAGTAATTGAGAATTGTATCATCTTCAACATGAATATCTCTCAATACACAAACTCATCAATAATTTATCCGTACCAATAGGGTCATCACATTTGTTTCTCTGAATTATATATTTTTTTTTGTTCAATAGTTTACTCCTGTTAGCATTATTAATTTGGAAATCTTTTAAAAAAGGAAAAAGTACAAAAAAGGGAAATTTTTCGTTACATATTTTCTTAATAGATTATTGTACACATTTGTCATTTTTCGTTATGTTCTAAGATTCTAATTTTTCCCGGATGTTTATTTTGGTCCACCATTTTTAAAATTATTTACATCAGGATATATATTCGTATGATATTTGAGAATATCATCATCTGTATCTAGGATATATTCTTATCATAACGACTTGTGTGGTTTGTTTATAGACCGACCTAGGGTCCTAGGGATAGACCCTAAAACCTATAAATACTTGTTATTGAATGTAGTTAATTAATAGAAAGCACAATCAATAGGAAGAAGATACAGAAGCACCATCCAAGCTAGAGATGGGTGTTTCGAAAGCTGCATTCATCAGAGCCAATGAGAGATTCGAAACCGAATTAGAAGAAGATACAGAAGGAGACGGCGCCGATATGGTCGTCACAAGTATCATGGGCTGGCTCTTCGTATGTGTCTTCAACATTCTGACTTGCGTCTTCTTCTCACAACATAGCTTCATGGAAGAAGATACCTCAATATGCAAATACTTTGACGAAGAAACCTTTTTATGGTGGGAATTTCCACTGATAATATATAAGCTTACAATCTTTCTTTGCCGGCATAAAGTGTGGTCGCAGATCTATGACGCTGTCTTCATGTTCGTGGTCGTCACGTACTTGACAATTCATCGTATATTAGGAACAAATCAGACAACGGATATAGCTTTTAACGTTTCTCTGGGAGTTTTTTGCGGTTTATATGGCAAGTTTAGTGTGGACTCATGGGGCGGTAACGGCAAACTCTGGCTCTTTGTTTGGACCATGTTTTGCCTTTTGCTACTCATTGCAGATGTTATCACAGTGGCTGTACGGTCCTATAAATGTCACTTGAGAGAGACCAAATCAAGCAGCAGCACTATGAGTGATTCTGTGATTGGTGCTTTATCTGTTTAGTGATCTCTTGCCATTAGCGACGTACCGAATCCCTCTTTGCATTGTCATTATTATTATTATTATATTGTTACCATTGCATTTGGAACTTTATCTTATGATTTCTGAGCTTTTTTTTGTTTTTAAACTGCCTTGTTAAAGTGACTTGGAGACGAGGAAAACTAGACCATATGTATTGGTAGTCTATCACCAAGTCTAAGAGACTCTTAACCCCATATTATTTTGCTATTAGTTTGATTCCTTTTTAAAATTAAAATTTAATAATAAATTTGAATTATATTATATCGATATTTATTTGTTGAGAGACTTTTGATAGACTCATGAATGCAGATGCTCTTATATCCATAATTCTGAAGTCAGGTTGGACTTGTTTTGCCTTTGAACACAAATCTTTTGGAAGGCTTTTTATTTGTGGCCGTTACCAGTTTCTCGTATTGACAATTTTATGCCTCCTAGTAAAAAACCAAATTTATTGGGTCCAGGACTTGTTGTTCCATATCTCGATATAGCAGCTATTTCATATGAATTCTTGTTTAACTAAACAACAAATGGAAACAAACCTGACTTCAAGTTCAAACAACAAAATGTAGCTAGGTTTCTCAGTTTCTTCTGACGTTTCTTCTGATGGGTCTTGGGGGATCATTCCTCCTAATGTACCAGCCAATAAGCTTGTGGCTCGCGTTCATGAGAGATGCAAGAGGGCAACCAACTGTCAAGAGAGCTAATAAGATTGCGAAGATAGTCTCCGAGTCTTTGAGTCCCAAATGCTGATATTTGTCTTTCAAGCTGTGATCTAGAAGTCCCCAGTTCCTCCTAGTCCCTAGCTGCTCGGGATCATATTTGTCAACAAGCTCAAATATGTAAACCTCTAATGGACCACCTTTCCTCAGTGGTGTACCAGATCCACGTCTCAGGTGGCCAATCAAAGACCGCAAAAATCGCCAACTGTAATACGGCGTCGCACCAATCCCTCCCGTGCTAGGCCAACCAGTCTCCGCCACAATCACCGGAAGATTCTCGTGCCCCATGACGGCCATGGAGCTGATCACAGCGTCGACCATCATGTCGAATAGATTATGGTACTTAACTCCGGTGGTGAGATCCTCTCTGAAATTGAAACTTGAAGATTCGAAAATGGCAAACCCGATTGTAGTCGAGGATCTGGATCTGTACATCTCGTAGGGATCTATCTTGATGATGAAAGATGAGTTGGTTCTCTCAAGGAATCGCAGAATCGGCCTGATTATCGCTTCTCCGTTACCTTGTTCGAACTTCGCCGATGACGGAGGGAAAGCGTTTGGGATAATGCTGGAGAAAGAGAACGTCGTAGATACCGATATCTTGAAGATTCCCAGATTCTCCAGAGATTTTTGAACATTCTGCATCGCCCTGAGGAGAAACAGAGGTGGATCGTCCGGCGAAGAATACGACGAAATCACGTCGTCTCCGACGGAGATCACTGAGATCTTTGTGCGCGGATAGAAGACAAACACATTGTGATACACCCAAAGCGACGCGAGCGAAAGATTTGAAGCGAGGACAGGAATCATCGGATTCGGAATTGAGAGTAAGATAGCGACGTTGGTGTCCGCGAAAGCGCGAATCATCTCCGGATTCGAGTCGAGAAGCCTCACCGCCTGAAAGTTCATCGCAACGACCTTCGAAGCGATTTTTTCCGGCAATATCGGAATGGAGCTGTAGGTGGACGCTGGATTCGAGTAGGTGACTCCGATCGTTGTGGCGGAGGTTATTGACGGGATAGCTATGGCGGTAAACGAGATGAGGAGGAGGAGGAGATTAAACGCGGCAGACTGCATTTTTCTTCAATCGCTTACTTTCTTCGAGAGAGATTAGTGGAAATTTCCAGAATATGAGAATCTATCTCTGTTCAAGAGACGAAAGGTGGAAGACGAAGTTGGGCGGGATAATTCTGTTAGAGTAGTTAGTGATCCTGTGTGCTACAGTTTATATTTGATACTGTAGATGTTATTGACGCTAATGTGACGACACGCGTCCTCCTCTGGGAGACTAGGATAGATGTTTGACTCAAAGTCTTCTATTGTTCAATTAAAGTAGCGAGAATTAGTAAAATAGGTCAAATATTTTAGGAAAATTAAAGAAGTATGCCAAATCTTTTTAAATTACAGTTTTAGTCCTTTTTATAGGAATGAATTTTATAACAACTGATATTAATTGATAGAAAACATTCCCTAATCTAAACTAGATTTCGTCTCCAAACTAGTAGCATCAAGAAGGAACATTCTAGGAATTCATGGAAAAAAGTTACATCAAGAGAGCCAAAAAAGAATCGATTAACCCATTTTCGTATAACACAAACAAATGATTTAATTTCCTGTTTCTAACAATCATTCATTGCTGAAGCTATTACATAGTCTACATGTTTTGAATCATACCAATTCCATCAAAAGTGGATCGCCTTTGGCCATCTTTTGTACCAATTTGATGAAATCTTGTTCATTCGAGATGCTCCAAGGATGAACCGCTGGTGTTTCCGCAGAATAAAAACTCAAAGAAGTGTTTAACGAAGCTGGTTCCATCTTCTTATATACCATCGAACCAAGAACCGGGTCAAAATTCTGAGGCGAATCCATCGACAGGAAGAACATAGGCAAAGCCACTTTGTAATGCAAATCCATATCCCCCACGAGATTAACAAGATCGGTAAAGTCAGCAACGAAGCGTCTAGGGACATAGAATACTTCCGAGCTGCAAACCGTTAAGACTGTTTCATGGCTGTTCTTTGTGGCTTCCTTGTAATTGACTTGGAAATTAACCGGCATTGTACCGACAATTTTCTTAACCAATTCCGCCTGAACCGAATACCAATCCGAATTCCCAGCTGGTCTCACTGTTGTCCATGACTCAGTAACCTGAAAAGTGTCTCCATGTATGTTAATAAACCAAACTGAGTAAACTCAAAAACAAACCAATACTGAACTACGTGCAATGCAACCAAACTGAAACTAAAAATCTCAACTTTAACTAAATCTATGGTACCTTGTTTGTAGTCCAGAGCTTAGTTTTGTCGGCTTGAAGCAAATTCCAGTAATTGAGGATTGTATCATCTTCAACAAACAAAAACCCGTCTGCGCTGCTGTACCGATCAAATATCTTCGGTAGACGCCTGAAATAGAAATAACAAGAGTCACAGTTTAGAAAGCTCGCTCACATTGTGAAAGAACAGGTTGAAACTAAGATCCAGAGGAGTTTCTTAGATTACTTGTAAATGTGATCGAGTTTAGCTTCTTCAACGTAAAGATCTGAGTTTCTCCGAGTGGACAAAATGACAACGGTTTTGAATATCCGCCCATAAAGCAACCTCCATTCAAGAGCTGTCCTTTCGACAGGTCCGTTACAGAACATAACAAGCACGACGTTTCCGAAATTCTTCCTCCACCTGATTAAATTCCCAATTTCAGAGCTCGCTGTGCCTATCTCCTCGACCCCGAGGTGAACCGAAGGCAATTTCCTAGGAACAAACTCTTTTCTATCTCCGTGTCCTATGGTTGCTCGCGGGCGATCCAGTTCAAGTGACATTAACCGAGGCTGTTGGTATCCGACAGTAAGCAAATCCTGGAGCCAAGCAGCTGTGAATTTCACATCCAGCTCTGTCCAAAACCCTTGCTCAGCCATAACAAAGCTCAAATCAAGAATCGTCTCGAAGAATCTATGCTTATCTGATCTCCAAGCAAGCAAGAACTTGATCAAACGACCGACATTGACATGGAGATCTTTCTCATCCGAGAAAGGGTAAGCTTCGACTCGATCGTACCGGTGAACGGTAGGTGGATAAACAACAACGTAACCACCAAGCTCCCACAGAAGCCTCTGTCCCCAGTAACCTCTAAGCACATCCGAAGCCATGGAACTAACCGAGACAGGAAGCATTAAACCCCAAAACGCCGAGGAATGGTACAACGTGTTAAACGAGTTCACAGGCACCATCATGCCTTGAGGCAACGCCACTTTAGGAGAATGCTCATCGAATCTGATATCAAACGGTTCAAAAGTCGTCTTCCTGGTGAAATAATACACAGAATCAACATCCGGTAAGCCGTTTGAAATCCCTTGCTGTATAAACTGCTTACCACCAAAAACCTCAGTGTAATACTCTTCGTGGTTGATCTCGCCTACGTTCTCTAATGGCAAACCTCTAGGCCAAACAGACCGTTGCCCGAAATGGATATAAGGATTCACCACAGTTCGATTCGGGTTCTCGTGACTATACTGCAAGATTGGTTCTTGCCTTGCGTCTTCACCTACCAACTCGACATCGAAATGTTTCCCAAGATCTCCATCGATCACTTGGCCACGATCATCCGCATCGTAGATCTTCTTTGCACCGTGCTGGATCGCGAACAAGTAACCAACGCTTTTGCGCACGAAGGAATCGTAAGGCAAATGATCCAGAATCCGGTAATTCAGGTCGGCTTGAGCATCGAGAGATAAAAAAATCGCACCTTTGAGATCCCAATCTTTAGGGGTTAAAGAGTTTCCGATCGCTAGAACTTGCCATCCTTTAATCTTGACCAAACCCTTGAGCTCCTCCGTTGGGTACTTCGTCACCGACACCACGATCCATTTCTCAGTACGGAAATTAGCGTACGGGGAGGTTTTGTCGGAGACGATCTGGATCGAATTCCAGTTGATTTGAGGACGAGTGAGAGACTGAATCGATTGAGTTGATTGGGACTGGAAGCAAAGGAGGGAAGCAGTGTCGGTGGTGTTGTAGAGGAAGAAGAAAGCTGCGACGGTGACGAGGACGAGGAAGAAGACAGCAATTCTATAGACATTGTCGGAAAACCATGACGAGAAATCTAGGTTTTTGGGTTCAGCGAATCGGTGGCTATGTTGCTGAATAGAAAGTTCTCTGATTCGAGATTTCGGCGGCTTAGGAGCCACACGGTCCTGAACCAACATCAGATTCAAGCCCTAAAACCTCCAAAACCCAGAAACCAAACTCTGAATCAAGTCACACACAGCCAAAAGATTGATACCGAGGATTAGTGTAATTTGCTTTCCCGGGAAAACATAACAGTGATTCTCTGCAAATCGGTTGTTGTCGGAATTGAAGGGTTGCTTATGCTTCAATTCAATGCAAACTGCGAAAGCGATGTTGTTCGTTGAGCTGGGAGGTCAAATGTCTTCGTCAATCTCCCTTTTTGGAAATTTCTTATTATTTGCTTCTTTTATCTTGTTGTTTACGTTTGATTACAGAACTGGAATTCCACCACTATCACTCATCTCCTTCTATATGTACAACAAAGAGACAACTAAAGAAAGAGTGATGGTTGCTGCTGATCTGTAGGACCAGACCACCAAAAGTTAGAAAATCAATTATCTTAACTTATTTATGTTTTGTTTAAAAAATTATCTAAATTATTTTGCCAAATATAATAACACATTTGTCCTTCAAGAAGATGTGGCAAATAAAGAATCAACGTATAGACTACAGAGACCAAATATGATGACACCAAATCAAAATTTTCGTTTTCTCTGTAGTTGAGAATCAGTAATAGTAAAAGTTTGTGAAACGATTCTGCAATCATGCTTTCTCAGTGACGAAGTTTAGCTTTTCTTGCTCAACTGTGTAGTATATAATAAGAAGAATACACGAATCAACAACACTTACAAGATATACAGTCAAGAGAGAAGAGACTTTTTTCCGTATCTTGTCTCTCACCAATAGTCTCCACAGGAGCAAGTTCCATTCTTGAAATGATGAAACCTCCTAACATCTCTCAAGATAATTTCTCTGTCAACAATCTTTGAGATGAACTTTGTAGCAAGATGACAGTCATTACAAACCCTGAGGTTTTTAGCCACCCTAATGACCGTTCCCGGCGACGTGTTAAGTATCCCAAAGGCAATTGCTAGCTTCTCACTGTGTCCACAAAGCAAAACCTCTTTTTCATCTTCTTCTACATTGTGAAGCACACAAGATGTGTCAGGTACATATCCTTCTTTTCTCATTTTCTCCCACAAGCTCTCCAGATATCCATGGAGCTTTTCGCTTTGCGGGTGAGACGAGTCACCGGCTACGAATTTATGTACCCCATCGCCATACTCGATCCAGCTACATCCAGGTTCTTTTCTCACACCTTGCTCTTTCATTTTTCTCCTTACCTCTGTTGCTTTATCCCAGAGGCCTGCTGATGAATAAATATTGGCAAGTAGCACATAGTGACTAGCTACTTTTGGTTCCAATTGAATGAGATTCTGAGCAGCGATTTCTCCAATTTCTTGGTTATTCTGAATCCGACAAGCGCCAAGGAGGCTACTCCAAGCTCCAGCTTTGTCGAAACCAAGAGGCATCATGTTCATGAGCTCATACGCTTCTTTAACTCTACCAGCCCTTCCAAGCAAATCTACAACACAAGCATAATGATCTGAGCTAGGTTCAACCCCGTAGTGCTTTTTCATATTGTAGAATATCTTTAATCCTTCATCCACCATGCCTGAGTGGCTACAAGCTGCAAATACTGAGATGAGTGTAACCTCGTTTGGTTTTACTTTCTGAACCATCATCATTTTGAGCAGCTCTATGGCATCTTGCCCGTTTCCGTGCATCCCATAAGCCATTATAATCACATTCCAAGTTATAACATTTTTTATTGGAATCTGATCAAACACTTTTCTCGACATGTGTAGGCACCCGCATTTTGCGTACATGTCAACTAAAGCGCTTCCTACAGCCACATCGGTTGCCAAATTGTTCTTGATAGCGTAAGCATGGATTTCTTTTCCCTTTGCTAATGCTGATAGTGCAGCACAACTGGGGAGGATTGTCATAAGAGTGATGGAATTAGGTTTCAGACCAACTCGGCTAACACCCTCCCCCACCTTTCTTTCAATGTTTTGCATCTTGTGTAGCACAAGAAGCGCATCCTCATGACATTCTGAGAATACATAACCCGTAATCATCGTGTTCCATGTAACTAAATCTCTATCTTCCATTTTACAGAATATCATCTCGGCGATATCGATCTTCCCTAGCCTCGAATACATATCCATCAGTGCATTCTGCACAAACCTGTCTCCGTCTAGACCTCTTTTCATAACAAATCCATGGATCGCTTCTTTTCTGGAGAATGCATTGGAACGGACACAAGCAGGGACAATACTTGCCATTGTGGTTGTGTTAGCCAGAAGCCCAGTAGTTTCTTCCATTTCAATAAACAGTGACAACGCTTCCTCGTCATGCTCGTTCTGGGCATACCCAGCGATCATAGCATTCCAAAGGCCAATCCTTCTATCAAAGATTACATCAAATACTCGACGAGCACTCAACACCTGCTTGCAATTGCAATACATGTCAACCAAAGCACTGCCAACAAAAGAATTCTCATCCAGAGAGCCATTTTTCAAAGCGTAAGCATGCATCTCTTTTCCTGTGCGCAGCATCTCCAAGTGTGAACAAACAGGAAGAACACTTGAAATAGTGAACCCATCTGGCTCAACACCTTTGAGCACCATTTCGCGCAAATACTCCAATGCTTCAAGAAACTGCTCGTTCTGACATAACGAGCTCAACACAGTGTTCCATGTCACCAAGTTACGGCCTTCGAAAGTTCCAAGTAAGATTTTGGAAGATGCCAATTTTCCCAGTTTACCATACATAGCCACCAACGTGTTGATGATAAACGAATTCAAATCACCTTTTCTCAAACTATAGGCGTGAACCTGCTTACCCATCATCAATCCCTCGGGGATAGGCAAATTCGAGCAAGCAATAGCCACACTCACCAAGGTAAACGAACTAGGCTCCACATTTTCATCCAACATACACCGAAATGCCTCTAACGCCATTTCCCACTTCTCAAAACTGCACAAAGAAGAAATCATAGAATTCCAAGAGACTTGGTTTCTCTCGGAAATTCTATCGAACACCTTATAGACAGCCCCGAAATCTCCACACTTTCTATAAAAATTCACAAGAGTATTAGCAACAGTCACGGAATCCACTCCGTACCCGAATTTATACACATGGGCATGAATCTGTTTCCCCAAATCCATGTCCTGAAGATCGGCTACAGCCTTGAGCAAAGCAGGGAACACAAAATTATCGGGTTTGATACCCAGAAGAACCATGTCAATGTAAGTGAAGACGGCTTCACGGAGCAAATTGGATCGAACCTTCGACCGAAGGGAATCAATCCACCACTCCGTAGAGCGTGATCGAGAGACAAGTTTCGAAGATGAGCCATCAATGGCGCCGGTGACTTCCGCTGCTGCAGAGGTTGGAGTGGCGCGTAGAAGATAAAGAGGTTTGTGGCGGGAAATGGAGAGAGGTTGAGAAGGAAACGGGAAAGAGACGGGAGGGAGAAGGTGAAGGCAAGAGGACATGACATCAAGTTTTTATTATCTGGAAAATGTCGTTATAGCGTCTCTCTATCTCTGTGCCTGTGCTACTCTGAGACTGTGAGTCCAGAAGAATTTCTATTGGGCCATAACTAGGGCCATTAATGGGCTTAACATAAGGGCTCGCCGATTATTGCTCCGCTCTATTCAATGCACGCTGGTATATAACAGAGTGAGAATGTGCGAGTGAGAGAGTAGAGAGAAATAGAGAGAGAGAGAGAGGGAGGAATTCAAAACTCAAGAGGAAATCATATCATCCCGCCATTAGCAGAAACTCAGAGAAACCTTGATTCGGAAGTAAAAATTAGAAGATGACGAAGTTTCCTTCTACGATAGAGAGAACCGTTGCTTCTTCTCTTCTCCTCCTGTCCTATGAACCGATGTTCTTCTCGCCTACAAGGTCGCATCGCACAGCCAATCTGTTTCAATTTATGAGGATCGCGATTCAGATCTGTGTTATCTTCCTCGTGGTTTTCTAATAATCGAATTGGGTGATAATAGGTCGGGATCTGTAGAGGAATCGAGCTATGTGAGGAAGTGGTGTGACGAAGGAAGCTCGAACCTGAGCTTGATGTTGGGGTCTACAGGATCGAGATCGTGCGTCTCCGCTCTGTCCAGCGACGGTTCGTTTGGGAATGGTAACGATCGCGGATTCAAAATTGATTATACTGGAAATCAATTTCATCTCTTGGATTTCAAGGTGCGAACTCTTGATCGCGTCTCTGTTTCAGTGTATTCGTTTTGCCGTTTTCTGGATCTGCATTTGTTCGGAAGAATTTGAAATACTGAGAAATTAGATTGACTAGTCTCTTGGTGGATTTGTTCTGTTGATTTCCTTCATTCGTTTGGGCTTTAGTTTTGATGTTACTGTTATTAACCTGAATGATAATCGCTAGTTCTGAAATATTCAAAATCTCCTTATGCGATTCTGGGTTAATGTAGAAACGGAACATTTCTGGAGTTTTAAATTTCGAATACATGTAGATATGTTCAAACTCTTGTGAATTTTGATCGACAAGCCTCTTCTGGATTTGACTTGTTGAATTCCTCTGTTCGAGCTAAATTTTGTATGTTTACTGTTTCGATTCTGGATTAATGATTATGATTTTACCATATACGGATCATTTGGAGTTTGAAATTTCGAATATCATGTGACTGTTGGATTTCTTATGCTCTGAATTCAGTGAGAAACAGACCTTCCAGATAAGAAACTTGGAGTCGGTGTGTAAATTGACGGAGATCATTCCTAATTTCAATGAGTGGTTTATGCAGACAGCAAGAAAACGCCGTTCTCAGGTTATATGGGGATCTTTCAATATTAAGCCAACACAGTTGATGATGGATTCTGTGTGTGATCTCTCCACATGCTCCGTTGATTCCATCGATGAGTCGTCATGCTTGTCAACGGGCTCAAGTGAAGTTTCCAGCATTGAGAGCAGACTCAAACTCAGAAATCAGAAAATTTACGATAAGATAAGAGTGGTAGAGAAGGAGAAGAAGAAAGAAAGTAGCAGGTCGATATCTATACGCCGTAGAGCAAAAGAGATCTTGGAGTTACTTTCCTCAGCCTCTTCTTCTGAAGTTCAGATCCGTCAGATTCTTGGCGACACCCCCGACACCAGCAAAGCTCTCAGGATGTATTCCCTGCTTCCCTCTCATACACACTTGTTAAACACTTTATCCATGAACTAGGTTTCATTTCTTAGATTAGCAAAAAAAAATTAAGCCTTTGTGCATGCTGGAGTCGACTAGAAGATATTGGTATTGGCTTTAGTAATGGTCAAATAATCGCAACCTTATGGCTTATGAACTTGATATCTTGATGCAGGTTGTTGAAGATGGAGGAAGTGAAGAGGGTTGGCACAGGAGGAAGACTTAATCCCTATATTTACAAGGTATGAAACTCAACCTTCATATTCTTCATTATAACATGAGATATTTGACTTTATCAACAACAACAACAAAAAAAGACATGAGATTATATGATTGAATAACATACAAATCGTTTGAAATTCGAAAGCTACACAAAATTTCCCTTTACACATTGCCTCCTTTTTTGTTTGTTTGTTTTGTAGATTGCATGAAAATTTAAGACATTGCTGGGAGCAGGTATGAGGTATATCCCTTTGCAACTTTATGGTTAAACACAATATATGTTGTCCTGATATGGACTAGGGAAATGAAAACTATATATATATATATATGGTCTACAACGCTAGAATTATAAGAAGTGGTTCTGTTACATTACATACACATAAAAAACTATAAAATTTAGAGCCAAGAGAGTTAAGACATCATGTTTGTTTTTGTGTGAATCTCGGACTTGGTTTCCCTTGTGAGCTGAAAATGGGTTGATGCATGGCTAATCTTATAAATCTCATCTAACTCCTATTGTGACAAATCTGATAAATGTGATTTTGCAAGAAGTTTAAAACTTCACTAATGAGCAAATCATCAATAAAATTGATAAGTGAATAAATCATGTCAGTTTGATTTGTTTACTTAAAGGAAATAAAGGAGGACGAGCTAGCTTTTCTTATAAGTAATTCAAATTCAATATATATTTTTAGATATATGTAAGCTATTATTGTTTTAATTTTATGATAAAATTACTTTATATTAAACAAATCTAAAATTACAATACTAAAGACTTACACAAACCATTTGACATACGCCAAAAGAGCAAACATCAATTGACAATTGTAATTTGCTGTAACAGTTATACAGTATTAAGTTCATAATGGAACGTGTCATGTTATGTTAATTAGGTTTGAAAATATTCTAACAAATACCCATACGTTACAAATGAAATGAAAGTCCAAAAAGTCTCTTAAAGTTAAAACTAGTCCAAAAAGTCTCTTAAAAGTAAAACTAGTCCAAAAAGTCGATGATATTAGTCCATCCATCGGCAATATGCTTAAAGTAAACGCTTACTTTTCAAGCGACTTTTGCGGTTTTGCCGCAGTCAAAAAGACGCGGCGACGGTCTGGTAGGAGTAATTGGTAGGGTCCTCTGACGCGGATTCATTAATTTTAATTGCTGTATGAGAAAATTCAAACAAGGAATCGTGTAATAAATTTTGTTAGTTAACCGAATAAAAATAAAATAAATTAAATTAAATGGAAAGGAAGCTGGCAAGAAACGCTAAATTTGCATCTCAGAATAGTATTTTCAAATTTCCCTAATTTCGACCCTATACTTTTATATATTGAACTATACAGTCCCACAGGTTTTCAATAAATTGCAATTTAATACCCTAATCGAGTCTTTGTCTGGTAATTAATATTTATGATTATTTATCTATATCATAGATCTAAAAAAATACTCATTCATGATGAACTCAAAGAATCTCATAAAGTAATAATAACTTACGCGGTATGTTAATTGTCCATTAAAAAAAGGAAACTTATGGTAAGGTAAGATTTCAAAAGAATAAAAAGGAAAGAAAGAAATAGACTTGAGGGGCAGATTTGAAAAAAAAAGATAGGAAACGAAGGGACAAGGAAAAAAATACCGAAAAGAATTATAAAACCCTCAAGATAAGAAAGCGGAGACTCGTTCGCTTTTTCGTGCATCCTATAAATTGGAGGCGACTTGGAAAATCATCACCATTGTCTCCGTCTCTCTCTCTTCAAGAGAAAGACCAAAAAAAAAAAAGAAGTAAAAATAAAAAAATAAATAAGAAGAAGATCTTTCAAAAAATGGGGAAATACACGGAGATGCTGGATGCAGGCGTGAGAATAGCGGCGAGATTTCATTCTCATTGTCCTCAGACGGCGCGTCTCTATTATCATCCTCCTTCCGACGGCCACCATCATCACGGCGTCACCGATTTAATCGGAGGTAGTGTTCTTGGTGGGTCGGGTCAAGATTCGACCGGTTTGGTTGGTGGGTTAGGATCCGGAACTGGTGGTTGTGGTCACAAGGCTCCTAATGGTTATGAAGACGCTAGGGATCTCTTGTTGTTCTCTGTTGTTTGATCGATTTATCAGAAAAAAAAAATTCATATAGAAATATTATTAATTTTTTTTGGTTTGGAGGAGAGATTTGATGAGCGATGTTTGATTTTTATTTCTTTTCTGTTGTTTTATTATTGAGAAAACTGTTCTTGTGAGGTTTTGTGATACATTTAACAATCTCTGGACTCCAAGTTGGATGTTGATGAGAAATTAAAATTGATTATTTTTTTGTTCTATTGTTTTTTTTCTTTGGTTGCCGCATCTTTGGTTTAGCTCCTAAAAATTTATTGACGAAGCCATTTGCCTTTTGGAACGATTCCTTGCTTACGTCTGCAACTTGATAATCTTTTAAATTATGTGCAAGTTGTTTCTTTTTTTTTTGTCGGATCCTTGAGAACATTATCAATATTGGTTCAAGCCCAGCATTGAACCACCACCACACCCGAAGATTCTGGAGTTAACAACGATTTGTCGGATTTTGGACAATAGAGTCAACTGTATCTTATTAGCTGTCCCAATGTTTAACATATGGACTTGAAGAACTGATAAAAAAACCCAACAAAATAATATAGTATTTAACACAACCAAGTGATAGAAGACCTTTTGATACCATTCTTATCTTTGCTCGACAAAAGCTGCAATCAACATAACTTATAATCCGTGTTTTTCAATGATAAAATTCTGTTTTGTAACAATCAGATGAATACAGAGTCGCATATAAAAATATCGTTTTTTTGGTATACGAGTGTTTGTGTGTATATCGTTGCAAAGAGTTTGGGACCTCCTCACAGTTTGAGCTGGCTGCATCCTTTCAACGATCCGTATAGAGGTCGAGACTTTCTGAAACCAACAATGTTTTCGATTTCTACGAATGGTGATACAACTTTGTCTTTGTCAGATGCCATTTCCTTCAAATGCTGGCTTCCATAAACGCATATGCTCAACGATTTCTTTCTTGGTGCGTCAACCTTTATGTATTCGTCAAAGAAATCTATCAATTCTTCCTTCTTTAGCTCTCGTAGTGCAGCCACCTAACCCACAAAGACAAACCACCCCCAAGAAGCTTTGTTAGTGGCTTGAACATTGCTAAAAGTTCTACACTTTGTTGTCTATTACCTCTGCATCTATGCGGTTGAATTTGAATGTCCCGTTTTGAATCTCTCCCCAGTAAAACCAAGATTCCTCCGTCAAGTTCTTGTGTTTCTCAAGCTTCATGTCTATCAAAGCCGTTACATTGCTCTGAGGAGAGTAAAGTCAATGTCAGTTAAATTCTTATAGAGGCCCAATGGTGAGACTGTGGGAAGCCTATTGTTATCTTAAGCAAAGCAAATATTGATCTATATAATATCTGCTTGTGTCATATCACCTTGAACTCCTCATCGCTTATCTTGTAAACTTTAGTCTCAAGATCCTTGAGTAGTGATTCGACCCTTGAATCAATATGTCCAGGACCCTATTAACGACAAACTCAAAAAAGCAATTAAGGAGATATGCAATAACTATACAAAACTCCGAGTAGCAGAGAGGCAAGAACAGTTGGTACCTTAACTGAAGACTGGATAATGAACTTTACACCATAGATACCAGAGTAGTTGCTGTGTTGCAGAAAAAGTGGTTATGCTTCAAGTATAACTCAGGGATATTCTAACACAGAGAAAAATAAACACATACCTCCGAGAAAGTGAAGTGATGTAACCAAGTTGCTCGACCGTTCTAAGCTGGTGAAAAGTGGCTTGCTTTGCGATGAGACAGAAAAGTTGAAGTTTGCTATTCATGGCACATTCATCTTGATGAACCTGTTCATTGCATATCAATTTCCCTTTAGTAAGAAAACAAAGATCTACAAGAAGAAACTCTCCAAACTCACAAAGAGTTGAAGTATCAAGTTCTACAAGACAATCTCTATAACACATGTAACTAATCTGGTCGCAAATATACCTGAATATAATGCACGAGAGCAGAATTTTCATCACTGGGGTTTGAGCCTTGTTGATGGTAGAAGTATTTGATTCCTGTTCCCAGCTCTGCAACCCTGTTTGTCAAGAACTGGGATGGGAATAAAGGACGACAAATAGGTTTTAGGTCGTTAAAAAGAATATCTTCAACATGCTTGACCATTGACTCAGCTTCATTCTTCTCAACATTTCCTGCAATGAGTGTCTAATTATATACAAAAAAACGACAGAAAAATGATTAGAGAGCAAAGACTACAGGGATGATATTCATACCTGCTATGTAGCACTCAACAAAGGTCCTGGATAATAGCATTGGAACGAAATTCACCAAGTCTTGAGCTTCTAAATGAGAAAGAGCATCTAGCTCCTCTGTCCAAGGCCAAGTGTGATCTTGTAATACCATTGAGCAGTAACTCGTGGCTTGTTGATATGGTTGTTGGAATTTGTAATTTTGGTATGCTTTGGTGACTGTTTCCTATATTACATGATAATAGATAAGGAAGTAGAAAATCACATTATATTATTGGATGTTGTTAATATCATACCAAAAATTGAAAAGGAGAGTCATGTTAATCTAGAAAGAGGGAGGAGGTCTACTAACAAAGGTTACCTTGATAACAGAAAATCTGTCAGGTTTAACTTCAAATTTTGCAATCTTTTGCATGACAGCTTCCAGCAAGATCCTCAATTTGTGATTGAAGCCAACAAGAGTCAGCTGGAAATGAGAAAAAACATAAGATTCATTAAGCAAAGGACAAGGAAACGTCAGAGTCCTTTTACAAAACCCACCTCAAAACCATTGTCCGAAAGACCTAATCCGTAGTGAAGACCAGCAGACTGAGCATAATAAGCTGAAACATTGAGGTAAAGATGACACAACAATGCTCATGATACAAACACCAAACAAGAAGGCTCATAACTTTTGGTACTTGTCTGATATTGTGACAGAACAGAACAGAAGGGCATCCAAAGAAAGTCGTTGTCGAATCTTACCATATTCATTCAAATAGTCCACCAGCAACCAAACAAACATATTTGAAAGAACTACAGCATCCGGAGATGTGACTGAAAGGGGACAGTTGAAATCCATCTTAACATAAGCCTTTGGTTTGAAGAACATTGTATCAGGTTTGTACCACAATCTTGAGAATGCTGACTTTCTCAACAAAACAGGATAGATGTCCTCCTGTTCCACAATTTGATTACCTAACATTAGATAACTGCTTCATGCATTTCTAACTCTAGGAGATACTTGAAACTAGAGTGATGGAACTGAACCTTATCTTTAACATCCTTTAATGACAAATCCGTAGGAATGAAGACATTAGGTATTGGTAGAAGCAAGTTTACATCAGGGGCAGACTGCATCCACTCCTGTAATTATTAAGCACAAATAAAAAAAATTGGACTTACCTCCAGAGTAACAGGAAAATCTTGAATCAAACAGGATACAATTTCAGTTAATATATCAAAAGCCAACCTGAATGGTGAATTCGGTTATCTTCTCAAAAGAATAAGCAGTGTTGTACCATGGCTCAACCTTGTCAGTTTCTCCTTCAAATTTATTTGATTTCCAGAAGATTCTACAAATGTAATGGTATTATATTCTGCGGCACCACGAGCTTACTTGGCAGTGAGTTATTAGGGGATTTCAATGCTTGGACTACATGTAAATTCTACACATTCAGGGCTGCTTAAAGTGAGACTTACCGAACATTTCTAGGAGAAAGCTCATCAAGAACCTTTTGTATAGTAGCTGGATTAAATTTCGAAGGCAGTGATGATCCAACGAGCCAATGCTTGGTTGGGTATATCTGAAGCACAATTGCAAAAGATCAAGATCAAACTTCATATGGGTGTAATGCTTGAATGTAATTTTTCAAAAAAATATGCTTAAATGTAACAGAGTTAAGCCCTGTAACTAAGCATCTATTCTACATTTTTTTCACTGGAAAGGCCACCCATATATCAAGCAGATGAAGATATATAAGAAGTTAAAACGATATGAGAAGTGAACAGCTGAAAAAGAAATATACTATTACCGTCATGTTTGATGAAATATCCTCTGCATAAGAAATTGGATCTATTTTGGCTCGATAATGAAAACTTGCCTCACAGATAGCTGAGAGCTTCAACAACAAATTAAAAAAAAAAAAAAAGAGTATTAAACTCTAGTGAATCAATAGGAATACTGGCAAGATTAATTAAAAGCAGACAACAACAGAAAAAAAGTCGTACAGCTTAATAATAATACCAATACCTCATCAAAAATCCACTGGGAAACACCAGACTGTTGTAATAGCTTAATGTGTCTGAACAACAACCCTAAAATATCTTCCATATGCTCTATATACCAAGCAAGAAAACAAAAACCATATTGAAGATATCAAGCACGTCGATATTTTACATTTTAGAAAGATTGTTTCAAGATGATGGGTTATAAACCCACCATGGCCAGCATCAGTAAGATTAATCGAAACATTGAAGAAAGAATAGTCCATAGTCCACTCTCCTTCGCCAGCATACAGTCCAGTTGCCCAACCTGTGCAAGTATTAGTAAGAATTAAGCAAGACTAGTATAGTAGATTGATTATATGGCACGCCAAAATAAGGGCAGAAATTTTATAGCTACTAGAACAAACAACAACTGTAGTTTCGAAAGAAACTTTTTTCTAAATTATCGGCTAGAAAACCTCACAAATCTTCAAAGTGGATAATTATAATGATCAAGCAACACCCTTGAAACTAATTCACAGGAAACAGCTAATCATTTTGAAAACAGGAAATATAGAACTGAAGACTACAAGTAATATCCCTCTTTCAGTTTCAGGTATAAAACATTATAAGTTTGGATCCAAAGAAGACCTACCCAAGATTTTTAAGGCATGAAACAAACTTCCTTCTCCTTCATGACCAATTAGATGACCAAGGTACCTGCATGGTGCTTCTTCATAATGATGGATGCTAGGCGTTACAGGCCATGAAACAGTAAGCTTGTGACCCTGCCTTATAGGTACAGCCTTTACAAGAACCTAAAAACCAATGAAATAAAGAGCCCTATTAGAAACATTTCTCGGTGACTGAAGTAATAATGCTAAAGCTGAAATAAGGTACAAAAACCTGCAAATGGTCCAGAGTACACGGCTGACCAGAAAATCTAGGGATACCCTTATTGGTGTTTCGAATTTCCTGGAACATCTCTTCCACAAGACCTTGAGTTTTATCAAGGTTTTCTGAAGATAGCAAAGAGATGTAACAAATGTTATATAAGGTTTTCTGAAAGTAAGAGAATTTGAGTTTTTGGGTTAGCTTCAAAACCTACCCTTGCCATAAACAACCAGATTCATGATGTTGGCAGAATAGTGTTCATCATAGAAGTTAATTAGTTCACTCCTTGTATCTATTCCTTTTGCTTGGGGTCGTACATGGAGAGTATCCATATTCCCTGAGGAAACACATCACTTTATAAGCGGGAGACCACTAACTTTTCTAATGCACCATAGCACGAAACCTCGTTACATGAACGCCAGTTAACACCAATCAAGAATAGGTCGAACATGGACCTGTGCTAAATTTGTGATATGGATGGTCTTCTCTGCTTAGATGCTTCTGCAGCTGTGTGAGCAAAAAAGGAAGACAAAAACACTCAACAGATGCACACTTAATTTCCGTAGATAATCAGTAAAATGAATCTTTCAGTGCTAATAACTAAATGGATACATATGACACAAATAACCCATATATTAAGATCTTGAGAACAGAGGAAAATACCTGGCGCATACGCCGAGAATCAGACAACAAGTTTTTCTTATTCTCTGGATGAGAAGGAAGTCGTTAGCAAACTGCAACAAGAAAGCTATCTGAGAAAGTGTTAAAAAAAAAAGGCTAACCAGAGTCGACAGCCTTGATCTCCCTCATGGTGGCATCAGCTGACATCAGCGGTTTGATAAAGAACTGTGCAAACCTGATTTACGCAATAAAGAATCCAACACTGTCAAATCAGAGCAGATTAGCTTTAGCAAGAGATTAAAACAAATGCGAGTGGTCAACCTGTCCAAAGCCTCATCGAAACAATCTGTGTTGATATCGAAATGGTAGTTTGTATCTTCACTGGATGTATAAGCATTTGTGCGCCCTCCATGCTACCAAAAAAAAAAAAACAAGATAATTCAATTAAGGACATTCCAGTTTCTATTTTTTATTCAAGTTTCGTTAACGTAAGACAAGAAACCGATGCAAGAAGAACATCAAATTATGATCAAAGACTTGTATTTGAACATTACCTCCGAGATGTACTTCATGTAACAATCTTCCTCTGGATACTTTTCACTTGCATAAAATAGCATATGCTCTTGACACACCCCCACATCCAAAATAACAAAACGGCCAGCATAAAAATCAGATATTATTTCTTCATATATAGAAAGAAAATGAGAAATAAATCACTGTTTATATCTCAACTCAGTGACTGAATACTGCTATGAAGAATATATATCATTAAACTAAAAGAAAGAGAAAAAGTAAAGTACCAAGGAAATGAGCTAGCCCTTCTAGTCCTTCAGGGTCGGAGAACGATCCAACGCTAACATTCATTGAAGCAGCACACTAAAAGCAAGGACACAGAGGAATCGTCAGAGGAACTAATATTTTTTCTTTCTTAAAAGGAGTAGAAATTAGAGCATGAATGAATCGATAGTTAGTAACCTTATCAGTCTCTGGATCGCTGATTAACAACACCTTAAGCGAGTTCTTGAGAACGATCCTCCGATACTCTCTCTTGTCCGTACGTGGCTTCACTATTACTTCTTCATCTTCCATCAACGTCGACGTCGCGTTTTCCTTTCCTACCGCCATTAAGTCTTGCTCTGAGTCTTGGTCTTGGCAAATCTGAGTCTTGGTCTTGCGTCTCTTATATGTCCAACGTCGTCCTTAAAATAAAAAATAAAAAATAAAAAACTGTAGTCTTTGTTTTATATTATTTCAGAGAGAAGAAAGTGTCTGGCGTGTGTTAAGGAGTCTACGTCTGCCTACTATCCAATCAACGGTGTGTATTTGCCACCTCATAGAGATCAACGACCCCGATAGTGCAGCCCCACAATATTAGTTACACACGTGCGGTAAATCATATGCCCACACGTTGATTTGTTGTAAAGTCTGTACTATGTAATATGTTTCTGTCCTCTTTTCTATTGTCGAACTGAATAAGATGTTATAAATATCTAAAATTTCGTAAGAAAATAAAATTTTATTTTAGTGAAAATATGTTTGTAATATACTTAACGAAAATAAGTTTTTTAGTTTTGTTAAATATAAAAACTGCACGGCGAATGACGGGAGAATTCTTTTTATGTAGGAAAGAAGAAGAATGTGAGCAAAGAATATACTCCAAGAAAACCATATGCGTTGAAAACCATATGATCTGTATGATTTGTAGGAGTATAATAGACAGGAGATTTGTTTACGATTTTCTAAACAAGAAAACCAAAACCGGTCAAAGAAAACCCGATCTCAAAGAATGTGGTGTTACAAAAAAATAAAATAACAGTGATACATACAAATCACACAAATATTAATCACTTGGGCTTCTCTGCATTTAAGCTTTAGAAGTGCCACGATGATCTCTATCGATATGCTTCAACAGATCCACCGGATCACGAAACCCTCTGCTGCATTTCGGACAAACATCAACCGTTACTTTGCCACTACTCTGTTTTCCATTCCTCTCCTGCCTTTTCTCTAAATTACCATCGCTGCCACTCCCAAACTGTAACTTCTGGCTAATATCGTTACCGAGTTTGCTAATACTTGCCTCCGCTGAAGCTAAAAGACTAGACCATCTCGATGATGATGTTGCGGGAGCTTCTTTTGTGTTTGTACTCAAGAAACCACCAATGAATGAAAAACTCGATTCAGGTTTCTTCGGTCCTGAACAACTATGATCAGGTCCGAACCTATGTTTCAAGCAATGGTCGACGCCGCAATCTCGACATTTGATTGTGTTAGAGAAAGTTAGCGATTCTCTGCATCTTGGGACAGGACATTTCTTCTTCTTGACAACTTTTTCGTAGTTTGATGGATCGCAATCTGTATTCACATGTTTCTCCCAAGTGATGTTTGGATCTTCGTCAGGGTTTAACCGAACTCCTTTAGCACATAACGGACATATAACCACAGTTAAATCTCCTCTGTTTCCTTTTGGACAATTGTGTTTCATATAGCTACGATGCTCCAAACAAAACACCTGATTTCTCAAACCCCAAACAAAAAAAATTAATCACAAGATTTACCCGTAAATCTTCAAAATGCCAATTATTAATGGAAATCTAAGAAACCGATCAAACTAGATTCAAATCAACTACTGAATTTGAACATAATGAAATGACAAAAATAAGCTTACTGTTTCAAAACCACAAAATCGACCAGAGATTTAAGAAGTCATGATATTTGAAAAATCAAAATGATATCATAGATCGTAGAAACTAGCAGGATCTATCTAAGAGAATGGCATTATATAAATTATTATTCTATTAAGACGGAATCAAAAAGCGAACCTGAATGCAGCGATCGCAGGTGAATGGCAAGAAATCGATCTGCTTGCAATAATCTACGGAGCAGTGTTTCCCCAGATCTGGAAATTCCGGAGTCCCCATTGAGACCGAGATTTCAAAAATACAGAACAATTCCGACAAAAAAAAAAATACAAAATTTATTGCTTGAAGATGTTCAAGAATAGACTAATAGGATTCGGAACAGGATAATTAAAACGAGTCCTCGACTCGAGTTTCCCGGCGAAAACAAATAAAAACTCAGATTCCTAGAATTTAGATGAAGAGAGAAAACTCGCTGAGCCGGGAAGAAAGTTGGAAGAATTGTAAAGGAATGTCAACGTGACCTCCATCTTCTGTATTTCTTCTTATTCAAAGTCAATATTTCCAAAAGTTCCAGTCACCAACCAATTAATTAATTAGAATTATAAATGGGCTGGGCCTTCTCAAGGCTTTATAATAATTCAAAGTTGGGCTTTCAACCCGATTCAAATTACAGTGATTGCCGTTTGATTTTGCTTATGTAAATCTTCTTATTTCTTAGTCATTTTGTCTCACGCAGCGTATTTGTGCAACTCCCAAAATTTAGAAAATTCGTATGATTGCATTGAAAACTTCAAACAAACACAACTTTTAAAAACACTATTTCAAAGACAGAGAAGCACATTTCGAACAAAAAGCTGACTCGGCTTGAGAATATACTCTAGGCTTGTTGGTCTTCAACTTCGGTGATTTGCTTGCTGCTGAGAGGCTTAGCCAAGAGATCAGTGTACTCTTGGTATGGTGATTTTACAAATCTTGTCTCTTTCCAAAATTCCGGTGTAAGGAACCCGTAAGTCTTCTGAAGACAATCGAACGTAGCCTGACCATAACCCAAAACAACAACCAAAAACTCATTACATTTAAGAAGAATCCGATCAAACAAGGGCTCAAATCCGATCAAATGCTCAACCCAATTACATTCAGCAAAAACCTAATGTCTAATATGAATTCACTAAATTGGTACTAGTTCGTAATGATACATACAATCAATTGCTTATCCACTACCTAATTTCAGCTGATTATTGAAGAAAACAGTTGATAAGAAAATGCATACCTTGACGAAGTTTCCCAACGTTTTGGTCGATCCTCTGGAAGAAGTGAAGACATCATCAATTCCGGCGAACTGTAGAACCTTCTTAGGAACCCTAGCCGCCACGATACCAGAACCTCTTGGTGCCGGAACCATCCGCACCGTAACAGAACCACATTTTCCGGTAACCTTGCACGGGACCGTATGTGGCTTCCCAATCTTATTACCCCAATAACCCCTTCTAATCGGAATCACAGACAATTTCGCCAGAATAATCCCTCCTCTGATCGCCGTCGCCACTTCCTTGGAACACTTCACTCCCAATCCGACGTGGCCGTTACTATCTCCGACGACGACGAAGGCCTTGAATCTAGTCCTCTGACCGGCTCTGGTTTGTTTCTGAACCGGCATAATTTTCATCACTTCATCCTTCAGCGTTGGACCGACGAGCAGATCCACGATTTGGTACTCCTTCACTGGTAGAGAATGGAGGTAGATCTGCTCCAGCTTCTGGATTTTACCTTCCTGTACAAGACGACCAAGCTTCGTCACTGGGATCCATTTCGTCTCCTCTTGAGCACGACCTCCACGGCGACTACGACCTCTCGGACCTCCTCTTCCACCACCGCGACCGCTAAATCCACGTCCGAAACCGCCGCGTTCACCACCACGTTCTCCATCACGCTCACCGCCACGTTCCGCCATTGTCGACGACGCAACTCGATTTTATGCGTAGATGAGCTGTAGAACCCTAATGGCGGTAAAATTACTCTACATATAGTAGCTCAAGAGTGAAGACGATGAAACCATAAAGGTGATTAGGGTTGTTGAGTAAATTGAGCTTGTTGGATTTCTAAGCCCAATATACTCAACTCAGGCCCAACAATTGATGTGATGTGCTGAAAAATTGAGCTTGTTGAGCAATTGCGTGATTTTCTTATAGTCGACAGATATTTATGGGTAGTGACATTTTTTTTAACATTATTGAGCTGACACATTGTTATATTAAAAATAAGAAGAGGCAGAGATAAAACAAGATGAACAAACCCCACCATTGATATCACCTGCAAAAACTTAACAGACAAAAAAAGCCAAGGCCACATAAATCTATATCAGTTACTAGTGAGTTCAAAGATAATGTATAGATATATATATGTATGTATTCATGATGATCACATTTATTTGTAAGAATAAATAATGTTTAATTGAGTCAAAGGGGGCTCAATAGAAAGACAAGAAGCAGACGAGAAGTGGGTAATTAAAGTGTGGTGGGGACAACAAAACAAACACCTCTTCGTTTTAACCAAATGCATGTGATTTTTTGGGTTTACAGACACTGAGGACAAATTGGGAATTGCAATTTAATTTAATCATATACTACATTTTAATTTTATTATAAAGTCGATCCATATAATTATTAATTAAACACACTCTCCACTTCAAGTCTTAAACCTTGGCTCCCACAAGCCCACCTGAAAGGCTCTCACTCTAACTCTCTCACTCTCACTCTCTCTAAACTCTCTGATCTCATGTTCCGAGTCACGGCAAAACTCGATGACCAACTCGGCACCACAACCACACCGACCACCATATACGTGGACCCACCTTCCCAAGACCAGCCGAGTCACAACTCGGACCACCGTTCAATAGAAACACTCGTCGTCGTCTTAGCCGTCATCACCATTTTATCTGTCTTAGCCGGCGTTTTTGCTCGGCTCTGCGGCGGCCGCCATTTATCTGACGGCGGAGACCACGACATCGAAGGTTGGGTCGAGAGAAAGTGCCGTAGCTGCATCGATGCCGGCGTTCCCACCGTTGCCAACGCTCCTCCTCCACCTCCACCGCCGCCTCCGGCGACGACAGCAACGGCGGAGGAGCAGAACAAGCCAGCAACTGAAGAGCAAAGCAAGAATTGAAGTAAAGAAAGGGTAACAACTACATTCTTGGATTTTGCTTTTTAACTTTATCTAATCTCATTAATTTTGAAGACACTTTTTATGTACCTTATTCTACGGACATTGATTTCGGAATTTCCTCAGATGTTTTATGATTTTTTTTTTAAAGGCTAAAGTTCTTGCCAACTTTTAAAGTTATCCGTTGAGATTTGAGACCAACGGCATTAAAAACAAAAAAAACAAAAAACAAAAACAAAAATTAAACACAAAAATTTGCATCAAGAATTTGAATCGATGACCTTTTAGAAAAGTAGGCAAATAAAGAGCTAGCTGAAAGTCAGTTTATTATGGGATTTATCATTTTTCTATTAGTGTATAAAAAATACATCAAGATTTATTCAAAGAGCTTTTAGTAAAATAGGCCACAAAGCAAAGAGCTCACTGAAAAACATTGGTTTATTTTGGGATTATAGTTGTACAACTATAAATTAAGATAGCTAGGCACAAATTCGGCCCATATGATTTGTATCAACAACTATTTGCGCAACATGTTTCTTTTTATAATATATTACTGTATGTTAGACAAAACATTAAATATTAAACGACTTTACGGAATTTTGTATAGTTTCCACCACTTTTGAATAGTAATACAAAATATTAGACAAATAATCTTATTCATTTATTCAGGGAAATAGAAACAATCAATATTACTTATTATATTACATATATATAAGACAAATTAAGACTAGTGTATGTATAATCCCATAATATCTTTACTATTCTACATATATCAAGACTCAATACGTAGAGTACACCATCTACATGTATATCAATATATATATATATATATGTATGTTATATTACATAAGGAAATAATTGGAAGAACACCGAGGAGAAACGGTGCCTTGATCCTGTACATTGGCATTTTTGCAAGAAGCTGTTCCTCCTTTGATATTAACGTTCTCAAGCACAATTCCCTTGCATGGATATTTCTCACTGCAATTAAACGTTATTGCCACATCCGTTGCACTCGTACCGCTTATGTTCCGGTACACCACATTGCTCACTTGCACCGCCGATTCCTACCCAAAACATATTTCATATTTCAATACGAGTGAAGCTAGCTAGTTTAGCAATAACAGAAAATGAAACAATTCTACTAAGTAAAATCAATCAGTTACCTGTTGCTCGCATTTTTCCTTGTCGCAGTAGTTCTGATCGATTATGATCGGATTCTTGACATTTTCCATACGAATATTTTGAAATTGAATGTTCTTGGCAGTTCCCGATCCTCCCTGAGATCAATAGTTAAGGGGGTTTTATTGGATGTTTCAAAACAAACGGCGAAAATCAGAGAGATTTGTAAAAGTGGGGCTGTTTGTGAAAAAAAGAATAAAATCGATCATCACCTGGTAAGTTTTAATTCTAACTCCATTGTCAGTAGAAGAGAGCTTAGCACCATCTACATTAATCCCCGAGACATAAGCTTTCGAATTGTCATCCCCCAAACTCCCAATGCTTCACATCAGAAAAATCAAACAATTATCGATATTAGTTATATATTTACTTATATTACTTTAATTTTAAATAATTACATTTATTAATTTTTTGTTTGTTAAAGATTATAATATTAGTTAAGAACAAGTGTTTCCTAGTACGATTTTGTAACCCTTAATTATTTTGGAATTCGAAAAACGATACTTTCATTTACCTGATCCCGTGACCGGGGCCGCAAGTTAAGTCATTGATCTGAACATTTTGGGATCCATCCTCAATGGATATACAATCATCACCTATATAAATACAAACATCCAAGAACATTTTTTTTTATAATGAATCAAAAAATGATAGCTGCCGACCTCAGTTTAGTCTTAGCTTCTTGTTACACATAAATGCATCACAAAACCTCAATTATGTAAATTTATGGATCATTACCTGTTCCAATTTCTGAATTGGAGATCTGAATGTTTTGGGTATTAGTGATGTGAATACCGTCCGTGTTGGGACTATCGTCAGGAGCAGTGATTGCGACATTCTTGACTTTAACATTGTTGCATTTCTCAATCGAAATCTGAATCTGCTGCGCATTTTTCACCCTCAGATTCTTCACATTCAATTTCTTTAAGTTGTAGAGAGTAAGAGCCTGCATATGCATAACACACAAACATGCCAATTTTATAATCAAACTTTCACTTAGTTTGCGTGTGAAAAAATTAAGTATATGCATATAAATATATATATATATATATGGGGCTTTTGTATTGTATTTGCGTACCGTTGGTGCTTTTGTGCATGGCTGCATAACACAAGGAAAAAAAAAAAAAGACAAACCAATTTAATTATATTGTTTAGGAGTATCTTAAATAAGTATATATAAAGATATTTTTGTGTGACACATATACATACCTTAGATTTGTCGATTTTGCATGAGTTTTGCCACCAGATTTTTCCGTTGCCCTCAATAATTCCCGTCGAGCCGCCATCGATTGATAGATTGTTAACGTCCTCCAAGATAAGCCAATGGTTTTTGTCGTTTTTATAATCCGATCGTTTTGTAGATGCTGATAAAGTGCCTAGAATCTGCAGTTTAATAAGTTAAAAAATCAAGTAATAAAATTTAGTAACTAACCGAATATTATTAACTAATGATTAGACTTACAGTAAAGAAAACAAACAAAATAGTACCTGAAAGTTACGTAGAGATTTGCAAGGGCCTCTGAATCGAGTAGACTTAAGGAGATAAGTCTTGCCTTTAGGGACTAAGAACTTAGAAACTCCATTTGTCGAACATGCTTTCTTCCATGCTTTCTTGAAGGCCTATTTAAGCATACATATTACACCCATGCATGCATGCATCATCAATACAAAATAAGAAAACATTTCTCTGCTGAATTTCTGATCCGTACATCTTTTCACACCGAAAACTACCATAATTTCCATAACTAGCTTTATAAGATATATAATTTCATATCTAACGTTTTAAAAATGTAGAATATACCTGAGTATCATCCGTTTTTCCATCTCCTTTGGCTCCGAAATCGGAAACACTAACAGTTGATGATGCCGAAGTGGTATTATCATCAGAGCTTATCAAGGTAAGGACGTCGTCGTTTTTATTGAGCTTGAGTAAGCTATCGGATTCGAAGCTTCCATCTTCATGGCCATATCCATCATCAACGTTGCTACTCAAAGCTTCGCACCACGAGAGCATCAAAAGAATACATAAGCAAATAGCAAGAAGTTCGGAACAACGGGCCATATCGAGTTTAGCCTTTCGAGGATTGAAACTGTATTCTTTAACAAAAAAGAATGTAGTGTTGATTCTTGTGAGTAAGATGAGACTCTTTGCTGTTTATTGAGGGGGTTTTGGAATATGAAACTGAATAAGTATAAGGTATGTGTACAATGTATTTATAGGCAAATTAAAGGAGATAAAAAGTTAGGTCTATCAAAGTTTTAATGGCGTTGGAGGTATGGAGAGAGATTGAGATTGATACGAAAACATCACTTTAAGCTTCTACCCTTACCTCCTCTCCCCCTATTTCAATTTATCTTTTTATTTATTTAGTTTATTGCTTTCTTGATTGATAGAGAGTTTTACATTTCAGTTAGTTTTTTTCTTCTTTTCTTTATAAAAAAGGTTTATTTTCATCATCGTATACCATTCGCAGTAACATTTCATCATGCGTAATTACTGAGCTAAGCAGTACGTGATGTATATCCATACATAAATATAAAAGTTGACAACATATAAGCAAAAGTCATAAGAAAACGTCGTCGTCTCCTGTCTCTCAAAGTTCGGTATTAGTTTTGGGTCTCTTTTAGTCTTTCTTGCTTTTTAATTTTTGTGTGTTGCTGATATTACCGTTGTAGTATTTTTAATCACATTGTTGTTGTAATGTTTTTTAAGTCTCACATTTCTCGGCGTTACATAACATATATGTATATAAATCAAGGGAATTATTTTCCTTGGATCGGGGACCAAAACATATTACGTTAGTTTTGTATTCGTTGCCTGTGCTCGAATTCGCGATCTTTCTGTCTTTCTCTTTGTGTTCGGGATTTTCCTCGGATCGGGGACCAAAGCCGGTTAGGTTGGTCGAATAGATGAAGTATTTTTTCAACCGTTACTCATGTTAGTTGGTTTCCTATATATTTCAGCTGGTTAGAGTTAGCTATAGATTTATTGAATCTTATCACCAAGTTGTGAGGTGTATCAGTGTATGGTGATGATGATATCTTCGATCCATGATTTGAATCTGCGAATATAAAACTAAGATATAAAATATTTATGCAAAAAAAAGGTATTTTATAAAAAAAATCTATTTGAAGACTAAGATATAAAATATAACTATATGTACAAGAAACAAAAAAAATGCATAATTTTCTTTTAATATAGAAGTATAAATTCAATAAAATAAAACACATAAATAAATCAGGTTTTTTCTCAGTAAATGAAAAGGTGACTTGCAATTAAACCGAGATTAGATTATTAGGTCGCATCGCACAAGTGAGATTAGAATTCAGTACATATGTGTCTCCCACTGTATTAAGTGCAGATTTTCTTACTAACTATAGTCGGGGTCAGGAATCAATAGTAGATACATTTGAATTTTAACACGAGGATATTTTTCCAAATATTTCAGTGTGTATATGAACTATGAAGTAGTGAAAACTCCTTTAATCTCGAATTAGAAAGGTAGGATTATACATAATGTGTAAAAATACCAAACTCAAATTAGAAATGTAAATACGTAAACGGCACTAGAAATGCCATATGTAATGAGTGACAAAATGTGTAATAATACGATATAATTAAATCATGAACGGGAGTATTATTGTGGAACTTAAGTCAATTAACAAGTTTATCCTTGGGAACGGTTTTAGTATTTAAATCAAAAGTGCCAAATGATTTTTCTAGTATGGAAGACGTCCCAAATGTTGAAAATTATTAGCCTGAAATTCTCTAACGACACGTCTCATAAGTTTGGTGGTTGATTAGTTTATAGGTTCAGTATTTATCATTAATCAATACCTTTTAAATTCCAGAACATTTCAAGAAAAAAAAAAACTCAGAAAACTTGTTAGGTTCAGTATTCTTTTGTCCACTAATTGTTTAAACGTGAGATTTAACTATCGACGGGTTGATTCAATATAAAAATTTACAATCTAGAGATTTGAGATCAAATAAGACTTCATAAATTGTTTGAGAGACCAGTTTACAAGTTGAGAAACACATTAAGATAATATTATAAAGAGTAATGTATTCAATCAAGTAAAATGATGAAGTGCATTATCCGTTATAAAGCAAACCAAACTGTGAATGGTGAGAAGCGTATTCGTCGTCTAATTAATGTGAGTCATGTGACTATATATATAGTTAGATGATATACATATGTATATCTCGTCATTTTAAGTTTTGATGTAATCATTAAAACAAAATATATTATATCTAGTCTTTTATTAACACGAAAAGTATTAACTTACGGCTTCAAGTAACCTAATATCTAAAAAGTACTATTATACATCAAGAACTACGATAAAGACTCATAAATATGCCCATTCATACTATGTTCTTATGATCTTATCGATTAACAACCACAAAAGATCACGTAATTATCCGTTACATATAAAATAATTACTTTGAATGTTTTGTGATAATTACCAATTAATTAGTACAAATATGTACATTTATACGTATGGTGCGAACTGCGAAGTTTGCTTGCCAGACTTAAAGGTATGGTGGGAAGTCTTTTGGAAATTTATCCAGTCGCTATTCTAACTTTTCCTTAGTTATTGCTTCCTTCTTTGAATTTATTTTGTTGTATTTTTCGTAATAAATGTTTAGGATTCAACTTGCTCATCATTTTCGTTGGATGTCAATATTTCAATTATACTTTCATTTTACTTTTTATATTTTAATTACTTGGTGTCGGTAAAAGAGCAAAGAAAGAAAAACTCAAAAACTGAAAACGATAGAAAAGACATGTACGTTTAAAATTGAATGCTTTGGGGTTTCGTGCGCCGTATCAGGTTTGATATATTGATGAGCTAACTAATGTTTTTCTGATTTTAATGTTGAGATATTAATGTCCTATTACGTTCGATGTAAATGCTACAGGTCGTAATCCAATTAATACCTAGTGTATGATCAAATAATCCAATTAAGTTTATTACTCTCTCCGTTGTTATTTTGATACATTTCACACAGATTAAAAAATTAATTAAATATATAAATATATCCTTAATTAATATGATTTTATAACATTTAATTACAAAAACTATTATCTTTAAATGAGAGATAAAAAATGAAATAAGAGTAAAAAATTACATTGAAAATGCAAAATGACATTCTTTTTGAAACAAAAAATAAAATCTAAAACAACACTTATTATAAAACAAAATGAGTAAATAATTGTACTAAAAATGAAACATAAACGCAAACATGACTGGCGTAATAAAAAAATACATAGAAAAATGACTAGTTGAACAGATAAAAAAGATACAATCATCACCAAGTAATCTAAGATCTTGAACATGTCTAATGTTTGACCAAAAAAAAAGAACATGTCTAATATAAAATATTTTAAATTTTACAAAGAGTAATTGAATGTATTAAACAATAGAAATTCCAACTTTCCGTTGTTATATACTTCTTCTGTTTTTTATTAGTTATCGTTTTAGAGAATTTTGTTTGTTTTAAATTAGTTGTCGTTTTCAGTTTTCAATGCAATATTTATTAGTTTTTTTATTTTTTATAATTATTTTTATTATACAATTTATTTTATTATTAGTTGAATTGTATTTAAATAAATAATTAATAATGTTTTTATATTGAAAAACTAATGCAATTAATATTTTCTTAATCTGTGTGCATAATCTTAAAACGACAACTAAATAAATCCGGAGAGAGTATGAAATTGAAACCAAAATTATGAATTTTACATAAATTCCAATTTCTTTTGTTTGTGCATTAAAACATTATTCCATATTTAAATAAGGATCAATTAAACAATATAAATGGTCACAAACATCAAATAAAATGAATTTTTGTATAGAAACTTGAAAAAACCAACAAAAGAAAACTTTTTCCAAAAACATTTCATATAAGCAGAACGGATGGAGTATTTATGATCAAAATAAGTAAACCACGTCTGTTATCAAAATATTAAACCTCTGATCAAATCTCCTAAAAACGATATCATTTACACACGTGAAGAACATTACAAAATATAATTGAACTTAAAATAAGAATCTACGATTAATATGCATGGTTGGGGGAAGCATGCCAATTAACGACCAACAGACCAAAACTGGAATATTTGCTCGACACGCAAAAAGGAAATTGTGGGCAACACATTCCATTAGCATACCGTATTAAGAAAACAAAATTATATATATTGACACAAATCTAAAAAATATTAACTACAACTTTGTTATTATAGTTCAGGTAAAATAAGAGATCATAGATGAGAAAATTTTGACGAGATGATGATGTAATCCTGAAATTTTTGTTGTTAAAAATAATATTATGGTAAAATCGTTGGTACTAGACGCATGGAATGTGGCACAAAGTTGATGATCGTATAACTGACTCTGTGAATTGTCATCATTATTCGTATTGACCCCTTAAATTACGTATTCTCTCTTTCTCTCTCTCTGGAAGTAATGTAATTCCTAACTCTTTCTATCTTTTATTCTTATCACCCTCCTTTTCTGTATATATATAATTAATTGCATATATAAATACTATCAAGGGTGTACATATAGTAAAAGTAAAGGTGTCGGTTTATCGATTTATTTGCCTAGAGGCCTAACTGCCTAATATTTTACATTTGTTACTAAACGCCCTACTAATTCTAAAAAGAAAAAAACATTATGGTTTTGGATTAATTCCTACAAAATAGACCTGATAACATAATTTAATTTTTGTTAGACATATCCGTTTCAGATAAATAAACTCTCAAGTTTAAGAAAAAATGCTTTTACCAGTGTTCGTTCTTCTTATTTGTGGATTTGCGGTTTGTCAGAATCAGACACTAAAAGAATAGATTTGGTTTTTCTTTTCTAGTATTCTTTTTATCATTCCTCAAACCAAAGTTTAAAGTCCAGTTTCATATGAGAAGAAAGAAAAACCAAAATAAAGATATGGAGTTAAGGATTAATTTTATTTTTAAAAGAGTTTATTAGTATAAAACTACAGAGAGACATCGGCTCCCTAATTTAAAAAGGTAACAACATTATTACATGCGAAGATACTACTACTACTACAACCATGCATGTCCTAAAATCTTAAACATCTAATACAATATAATGATGAATGTGAAGAAGAAAAATAACCCCAAACTATATAGATCTCGAGGTTTTTTCCAATTTTAGACCAGAATTTCTACACGCCATCTGAACATTTCCTCCCTCGTCACCGGCAGACTCAACGTCACAAGCCCAACCTCCGCATCGTATTTGAAATCAGTCTCGGTCTTATCTACGGTGCATCTCAGTGGACGCTGAGAAGAGTAAGCTCCAAAACGACCACAACCTCTAACACTTAGAGATACCAGAGCTGTTGGAGAACGGTTCTCGCTGAGCGCGGGAGAAGAGGAGACCTCTCCATCGAAGAGCTCTGCTTTCTTGTCGGTCACGGTATTGATATCAACGGAGTCGATAGCCCCACTTGAGTTGAACATGTCTAGTAGACCAATAGGTGCGAACGAGATGTTTGCAGTGATTTCCTGTATATCCAAATTTCAACCCAAAAAGGAAAAGATTCTTCATTTTCATTGTGATTAGAAAATCAATAGCAGTAGTATATAATAATACTAAATTTTTATACCTTCAAAGGAGAGATGTGGAAGAGTTCATATTCAAGGACTTTGAGAGTGAGTGGGATTGAGGCACCTTTTGGTAGTCTTACCACCTCCCCTGTAGAATTGAAACCAAGCTCGTGTTTTTTAAGCATTGCTCTGTAATGTTCTGAGTTTTTGTCTTGTCTGTGTAAAGTAGATTTTTTTTTTTTATTACCTGATTTGTAAGCGTAGACTATTGAATCTCCACTCCAATCTGCACCAGCAACTTGAGAAATGAGATCAGCATCATCAGCACGGACCGAACCAGTGAGTGTTCCAGGAGAAGTATCATGAATCCTGTTCTTCTTCGTTTCCTTGCACCAACCAGCACCTTGACAGTTGAATACACCAACCATACCAGTGAACTTATTCATGTTCCATATCTTGAGCAAGCTGACAAATAAAAATTCAGTTTTCGCAAAGTGTTAGGCTTAGGAGGGTGAAAATTAAAGAGGAAACGAGTTAGAAAGAAAACAAAAGCAAACCTTATCCCATCTCTAGCTGGATCAGCGAATAAGCAGTCACGGGTAGGCCTACCAGGAAGCTGAGCACGAAGAACTGATCCATCTGGAAGAACCAGCTTCCTCAACAGATCAAAGTTGTGGTTCCCTGGCTTATCACTGCTCATGTAATTTTACAAAACACATCTCTGGTTAGAACCTCGGATTAAACACTTACCAAGTCAGAAAAATAGTGTTAAAGACAAGAGGAAAGGTTTTACCTGACATAAATTGCACATCCACCAACAGCACGCGCTGCAGCATGGTACTCTGCAGTTGGGTGTAAACTCTGGAAACAACAAAGCTTCATTTATAAGTGATCTCATTCTTTCTAGACATCTAAAGACAAAATCTTTCTTCACTTACATGGAACATGTCCCAGTCAGGTTGCATGAATTCCCCAAGGAAAAGGGTGTTGTATGCAACCGATGCGATGTGGATGGTGTGAGAGGCAGGATCTCTCGGGTAGTAATCATCGGAAGCTCTAACAATAGCGGTTTGCTTAGCGCTATATAGTCCATCTGTGTTGTGACACATACATGAAATGCAACCATTATCTGCGAAGTTCCGCGCAATGGAAGCTTCTAAAGCCTGATGGTAGCTGCGAGTGAGAGAGACTCTTCCGCCAAGACCAGCACCAAGTGTTTCGATGATGTTCTGCACATCGACTTTGACTCCGTCTATACCACATGAAGCCAGATAGGAATGCAGCTCGTTGTAGAAGTTGTACACTTTCTTAGGGTTGACAAGACCGAGACCATGAACAGCGAGGCTGTCCATTACTATATCTGGTTGGTTCCCTAAGACACCTGGGGACTGAATTGGGTATGCTAATGCACTGTCATAGTGTTCCATTCCAGAGGCAGCGGGTTTAACTCCACCCCAGTAGCCAGCTAAAGCGTGCCACGCATAAACTTGCCTGTGAATAGAGTAGTCAAGCCGTGTAAGTATGCAAAGCTAAATGTTCTAGCTAATAAAAACTAACCAGCTTGAATAATCACAGAGAGTTTAACAAATTATAAGATGAAAAGACATACTTCACATTATGGCGCTGCTTCGCATTGTCAACTACACTCTTAAGTCCTGATGCTGGCGTATCCTTCTGATCATTCTTCTGAAATTTTGCATTCTCCTTGATACCAACAAGCCTGGTAGCAAACCTGAATATATATATATGAATGCAGAAAAACATTAGCATTTTCCATGCCAGTTTCGTCTCCATGAATACAAAAAAAAAAAAAAAATGACCGAGAGATCTTACTGTGCTCCTTCCTGGACAACGCAGTTTGTATCTTTCTCTTTGTTTTCTATCTGTTGCCAACCATCATCTATGATCAGAAACCTAGGAGGGGTACCTCCTTCAGAAAGACTGCAATAAACCAAAAGGTATCAGAGACTCGATCAACTTATAGAGCTTTGAAACAATTACCATTATATTAACAACATGTCACTCTACTTGGTATACCTTCTAAGGCCTTCATCAACGCCCTCGGCAGTCACGTCTGTGTAGAACGCATCCCATGTACACCAGCCAAACCAATCTAGGAAAGAAGGCAGCTAAACAAACAAAGAGGAAGAACATAAGGAGATCATATAAAATCTAAGTGAGCTCTTTCTCTGTGACCATAACCGTGGAATGTTTACTGACCTTCTTCTTCTCACGGTGATGAAATGTCTGCATGTGTCTCTCTACAGCTCTGTACACAACGAAGGATTACCATGTGTTAGTTGAGCACACATAACCTTAACATCCAGGAAACTCGAAACAAAACGTAATATTTTCGGCTATTTTCCAAACATACTTTACGGATTGCTTGATAACTTCAAAGGGATTGGTTCCAGCATGGACATAGACAAGGTGGGTTCCCTGGCTAGTTTCAACCGCCTTATCTCCTGCGAAAAGAAAATCAATCAAAACAAAATATCAGTTTCTTGAGTTCTGGAAGTTGTAAGATGGAACACCTGCAAAACTAGTTAGTTCACTTACCGCTCTCGAGACAAATCTCTATCTCATTCTTCTCATTCCCTTGAAGAACAGCTCTGAACTGGCCTTCAAGTAGAGGGAGAAAGACGGTATAGATGGTCGGAGCATCATCTCCATTTCCTTCAACTTCATCCTTGCTCTCCAGTAGCATGAACTGTGTCTCCAAAGGAATGTCTTTTCCACAGCTTCCCATTCTCTGAGTCATCCACCATAGCTTAAAGCGGAAACAACACATGAACCGAAGGCCCCTGAAAGTGAAAGATTTAGAAACAATAAGTTCCAACAACCATCTTAATTGCTCAAATAATGATAGAAAAACACTATCGCAGGGAAACTCAAAGTTTGGTACTTACTCCAAGACACCAATTGGGAACACATGGAGACTCTTGCTTTGTTCAAATGTTGCACCTATAAAAGCGCCGGAAACAAATCCAGCACCGGTAACCGGAGTTAGGATAATGTTGTCGGGGATTTTGGTCAGGATTGTCTTCCCTTGGACAACGAGGTTGTCGTTTTGGACAGAGATATTTGATGTAATCGTCATCTTCTCAAGACCGCTTAAGTTAACTGTTTCACACAATTCACAACAGATAAACCAACGTTAAACAATAATCTTTTGCGGTCTAATTTTATAATCTTAACATTTAGACCCCAAAAAAACAATAATCTTCTTGCTCTACGCTCTTCTTCAAAACATTCCATCGACTAAATACCTGATGACCAATATCCAAGCTTGAGCTGGATATTTTCTACATCCCTAAGTGACAAGTTCAAAAAACGAAAAACAAAAACAAAACAAAAAGCCTTCTCTTGGGAACAAATTCTGATTAAAACATTTCCAAAAATAGATTATTAATCTAAGAAAGAAGCAAACTGGAGATTTCAAATATCTCTCATTTCAGAGTGTGAATGGTAAGAAAATTTAGAGTAAATTAGACGAATTGCAGAATTCATGGATTGAAAGATTTACTCTCAGTTGATAGAGTAAATCAGAATTGTTTCATGTTTGTTTAATTTGTTACTTCCACCTATTCTTCATTTTTTTTATAAGAGGGAGAAAAAAAATGAGAAAACAGAAAAGACACGACGAATCAACGAAATCACAAATGACCTAGAAATGCAACAAAAAAATGAATTCGAATAAATCAGCGGAACTCACCGGATTGCTTCCCGTTCGTCCGAGACTGAAAGAGAGAGAAAATGCGGTGGTAAATAAGAAAGGAGAGAGAAAGTCAACTATGCAGGACCAAAATGTTGCTTCTACAGGAGAACACGGAATCGCCGCCCAAAGCTGGTGGCTCCGTCAATGGAAAGAATCACTGGTCAAGATTCAAGAATCGAATCGGTGTTTGTTTGCCGAATGATGGTGGTGGCGGAGAAGACGGTTTATATATGCGAGGAGATTTGGGAAGAGCCGTTACGATGTCGACACGTGTCGTGTTGCTTTTTCCGTGGAAATGGAAAACTCAAAAAAAGTGATAGAAAAATCATGATATTTTTCGTCTCTAGCTTATTGCTGAATCAGATACAACTCATTAAAAAAAAAACAATTATTAACTACTTTTCAATTTGTCACCTATTTTTACTGTCCTTTCATCTTTTGATTTTTTTGGGGGTCAGTTTTCATACATTAAACCAAATGTTTTTATATTCCTTAAAATAAATAACAATAATAATTTTATATGGATATAAGTTAAAAAATTCCAGTTAAAAAAAAAAGCTTATGAAAACAAATTGTTGTTAAATGTCAATTAACTCTAAAATGAAACCGAGATTATTTAAAATCTGAAATGTTGAAATCATGGTTGTTTTAAGGCTGTAAAAAAAAATCATATTAAATATTGAATCAAATCTTAATACGAAAACTATAAGCGTAGTTAATCGATCTCTTGGCACAAATGATAAGAAGTCCCAGATGTACAAGAAAACTTGTAACGTTGTTCTATACGCGTCTTTTTATATATATTTTGAATCGCGTGCGGCGTTTCTTATGAGAAGGCCAGTAGTATATACACATATAATCACCGATTCACCTATCAGTTTTACAGATATTTTAGTTAACACTATACTTTTTATATCTTCTATAATGATGACGTACATATTTGCGATAAATTTGGAAATCTTATGGGCTAAGTCAAGTCAGGAGTTCTGGTGCAATGGTTTTAAAGCACATGGACGGTACAGGTACTCAGGTGTCTTGAATTCACAAATTTTGGATATTCTTTCTTTAATTTCTCCATCTAACAGTACACCTACTGTATATTCTTCGTTTATGCTTCACAAAAATAATCTTCAGATATATAATAACGAAAACGCTACAAAACATATTACATATATCGTTCTTATCCCAACATAAAATCATTGTCTAGTTATCGCTTAATATAAGGTGAGATGTGTTTAAATCATTTAGCAAAAAAAAAAAAAAAACGAAGGAGACATCTTGTACATGTCAAATCTAACGGCTTGGCTTTGTTTTAGGATTTGCTCATCCCAAGGAATTGATGACTGAAGTGACTCTCTATTAAAGATTGGGTCACACTTAAAAACTGTCCGCAGATTCTCAGAATATTATTAATTTCATCGCTATGTATAAAAGCTTTGCAACAGAACGAGTGAACGACCTTTGTTATATACGCCCCCCAAGTCTATCTTTTTACGATAAAAAAAAAACCATGTTGGTTTATTGTTTTATGTTTCTGTATGATTGAGAATTAATAATACAAGTTGGGTTTTATTTTGACTCCTTTGCGGCGCATATCATAACAACGTAGTCGTTGAGAACTTTGAGATACAGACCGTCACACGTACCCACTTGATATGTCACTATCCTTATCCACTTATCTGGAACCATGTTTGTGGTCAACACTTGGCGACTCGGTTGTAACCGGGCTGGTTCACTTGTCTGCTCTTTCTTACTAAAAGCCACAAAATTTTCGTTATATGGATAATATGCCATTATTGAATCGGAGCGATACTAATATGTACGTATATATAGGAAGTTTAATATTACATCTCGTCTTCTCGTATATTCTGTATGCTCTTCGTATTATATTATTATTTTTTTTGCTAAATTGAAATTTTCGTGTTAATGTTAATTAACTAAACTATATATGTATATATGGTCCATATTCGTGACTCGGAGTCTCAAACCCTTCACTTCCGAGTTTCTAATACTTTTTAATTATTTTAAAATAGAGTAAAATGTTTGCGTAAAATTTCTCCTTTCTTTTTTGACAAAAGTTAATTTAATTTCTCCGTATAGAGAGATTCTTTAAAGCTTATACAAGTAGAGTGGAGGAGAGATGAGCGTGAGAGAGAGGAGATGATTGTTCTTAATATCGTATTCGTCCTAGATGCATTTTAATCAAGCGAAGATAAAAAAAACATAATCAAGTGAAGATAAAAAAACATAATCAAGCGAAGCAAAAAAAGCATAATCAAGCTTTTCTAATAATCTCTTCGCATACAGTCATCTACTCATCTCTCTAATAATTGCATTAAGTTCGAATAAAGAGAGACGTGTTAAAGAAGAGAGGATAATTATCCTCATCAAATATCACCGACTTACCATGTCGGTAACTTCTCTTATTATATTCATAATGTTTGCTATAAATATGTTGTTACCTTCCCTTGTAAACTAGTAGTTACACGAGTGAAATAAGAAGAACATCTCTTCTCTTCTCTCTCTACTCCTTCACTCATCGTCTTCTTCTTACCCCCACCACACAAAACAATACATATATATATACTCACCTATATAATATCATATAATACATAAAACGTTATCAGCACGAGCCATTCTTATACCGTTCCTATACCGAAAAGGTGAGGTTTAATTTATGTTCAATCCGTTTACTTTTATGTTTATATTTTATGGTCGGGATGATAGGCGCTGCCTTCTCCGAACCGATCGTTATGGAGGCTATGCCTTTACGATCATGATCATATGGTAGACTATGTCTCCTCAGATCAAATATATGGAGGTAATGATCTCATTGCTAGACCGTTAATATTGAGAACAAAGCTCCCAATTTCAGTATGGGGTCATGCTATCTTGCATGCAGCAGCATTGCTTCAGATAAGACCGAGTTCTTATAATAAATATTCCCCAATACAATTAGCATCTAGCCAAGAGCCAAATGTATCCCACCTACGTGTGTTCGGGTGTGCGGTTTATGTTCCGATAGCCCCGCCACAAAGATTAAAAATGGGGCCGCAAAGAAGATTGGGAATATATATCGGTTATACGTCACCGAGTATAATTAGGTATCTTGAACCGCAAACTGGTGATATGTTTACGGCACGTTTTGCCGATTGCCATTTTAATGAAGATGAATTTCCAGCGTTAGGGGGAGGAATTAAAGAAGTTCCAAAAGATGTTACATGGTGCACACCATCTTTGTTGCACCTTGATCCCCCTACGAAACAACGTGAACTCGAAGTTCAGAAAATTGTTCATTTACAAAATATGGCAAATGAAATACCAGATGCATTCACAGATACGAAAAGGGTGACAAAGTCATATATACCCGCTGCAAATGTTCCATCGAGAATTAATGTTCCGGAAGAACAAAATGATGGAAAAATAGCGAATGAACCCAAAGTTCAGTTAAAGAGGGGGAGGCCGATTGGCTCAAAGGATAAAAATCCCCGAAAGAAAAAGAAATTGGGAAAACAAAATGAAAATAGTCCAGAAGAACCACATACAGAGAAAGGTCTTGAAGACGAAAATGACGAAGAAAATCATGAGATTTCCATCAATTATGCCCAAGATGGGATATTATGGGCTAGAGATGAAATAGAAGATAATGATGGAATATTTTCATTCTCTGTATGCAAAGAAATTGAATATGAAATTGATGATCCAGATCCAAGGTCCATATTAGAATGCCAGAAAAGATCTGATTGGGAGAAATGGAAAATGGCCATAGAAACTGAATTGATCTCCCTTAATAAAAGGAAAGTTTTTGGACCGATTGTTACAACACCTAAAGATGTACAGCCGGTTGGGTACAAATGGGTTTTTGTGAGAAAAAGAAATGAGAAAAATGAGGTGACAAGATATAAAGCCCGACTTGTCGCCCAAGGATTTTCTCAAAGACCGGGAATTGATTATGAAGAAACTTATTCTCCGGTTATGGATGCAATTACATTCAGATTCTTAATGAGTCTTGCGGCATCCAAAAATCTTGAAATGTATCTTATGGATGTTGTGACAGCATATTTATATGGATCACTTGATAATGATATCTATATGAAAATCCCTGAAGGATTGAAAATGCCTGAAGCATTAAGTTCCAAATCGAAAGAAATATGTTCAGTCAAGTTACAGCGATCACTTTACGGATTAAAACAATCCGGACGCATGTGGTATAATCGCTTAAGCGAATATTTACTAAAGAAAGGGTATGTGAATAATGCAATCTGCCCTTGCGTCTTTATTAAGAAATCTTCGTCAGGATTCGTGATCATTGCTGTTTATGTGGATGACCTGAACATTATTGGAACTCAAAAAGAGATTGATAATGCAAAAACTCATATGAAAGAAGAGTTCGAAATGAAAGATCTCGGAAAGACAAAGTTTTGTCTTGGATTACAAATAGAGCATTTCCGAGATGGAGTATTCATACATCAATCAAATTATACTAAAAGGATATTAAAAAGCTTTTGTATGGATAAAGCGACTCCTTTGAGTACTCCAATGGTTAATCGATCTCTCGATACGGAAAAAGATCCGTTTCGACCTTGTGAAGATAACGAAGAAATATTAGGTCCTGAAGTACCTTATATGAGCGCTATTGGTGGACTTATGTATCTTGCAAATTGTACCCGACCGGATATAGCATTTGCTACAATTTACTGGCAAGATATAGTTCGTCTCCTATGCGCAGACATTGGAATGGAATAAAACATATATTCCGTTATCTTCAAGGAACAATTGACTTGGGATTGTTTTACCCTAGAAACTCCAAACTTGGTTTAGTCGGTTTTGCAGATGCAGGTTATTTATCAGATCCTCATAAAGCTAGATCGCAAACTGGATATGTTTTTACGTTTGGAGGAACTGCAATCTCTTGGCGTTCTCAAAAGCAGACATTAGTCGCCACTTCTTCAAATTATGCAGAAACTATTGCGCTTCATGAAGCATGTAGAGAATGTGTATGGCTCAGATCTATGACTCAATCATATACAAGAAGCAAGTGGAATAGCCATTAACAAAGAACCGACAAGATTGTTCGAAGATAATGCTGCATGTGTTGCTCAACTAAAAGAAGGCTATATCAAGAGTGATAGAACGAAACATATTCCTCCAAGATTTTTCTCTTATACTCAAGAGCTCGAGAAGAATCAAGAAGTCGATATCCAGTATGTTCGTTCATGTGAAAATGCGGCGGACCTCTTTACAAAGGCGCTTCCTACTACAGTATTCAGAAAGCATATTCAAAGTATCGGAATGCGTCATTTACGGGATTTATGAAGAGAACGTTATATCCATCATTCCAGGGGGAGATTACGTTACTGTACTCTTTTTTCCTTGTCATGGTTTTTATCCCATTGGGTTTTTCCATGATAAGGTTTTTAACGAGGCAGTACGTAATATATTAAAGATGATGGATAATTAAGGGGGAGTGTTAAAGAAGAGAGGATAATTATCCTCATCAAATATCACCGCCATTGACCGACTTACCATGTCGATAACTTCTCTTATTATATTCATAATGTTTGTTATAAATATGTTGTTACCTCCCCTTGTAAACTAGTAGTTACACGAGTGAAATAAGAAGAACATCTCTTCTCTTCTCTCTCTACTCCTTCACTCATCGTCTTCTTCTTACCTCCACCACACAAAATAATACATATATATATACTCACCTATATAATATTATATAATATATAAAAAGACGAGTATTTTTTTCCAAAAACAACAAAAAAGAAAGGGACACAGGGGTCAAATAAAGTGGGTCAAGTTTTTATGTTTTTGCAATTAAACGGCGCAAGTAGGTCCCGGACACGTCAGCTCGAGTTCATCGATCAGTTTAGCATGTCATTGTCTCTATTCCTTTTTCACTTTCGAGTTTTTTTTTATCATTAGACATTAGGTGTGTGATACGATTATAAATTTTGTTGGCTGCATGTATTTCAATATTACCATTAATTATGATATTAATGTCGACTCATTTAATCATGATTAGTATCCTTCCAAAAGCATATTGATTGTTTTTCTACTACTAGTACTACAATACAAAGTCCACATCGGACATGTGCATCGTTCGTGGACCGTTCGTCCTCACACCTTTTGCATGATTGATGGTTTTAATAATTTGAATCAAATTCGGTAAAAGGCCACGTAAGTCTCCCGTGTCGATGAGACTACTACGACGTGGATATTCGTAAGACGTTTTAACCAAAAAGCAATGATCCGATCTTAAACTGCCCTTTTGTTCTGTGATTGTGATAAATATATAGAATAGAAGTGCAGTGATGGTATAAGAGGGCAATTTAACTCGGATCCACTTGATGTCACACCTCACAATCCTGAACAGTTGTAAACTCGGCTAGTAATAAAATGATTTAAAATCAGTGATTGGTACGTAACTAAAATCTATGTAACAAACAGTTTTTTTAACCGCTTAATTTAATGAAAAAAGAAGATGTTTCATGGAAAAAAATAAATTTGATTCAAAATTACTCCACTACTATTTGGAATAAGTATATATATATAGATAATATATATATATATATCTATATATTTTAATGGGGAATGTTGGGTTACTGGCTGGTTAGTTGTGGTTCAGAAAAAATAAAAATTTGATTGGTGGTGTTTGTATGCATGATGACAATAATATAGACGACATAAAATTTAGTGTACTTGTGTTGAGATTCGATATGGCGATAAGCAAATAAAAACATTTCTGTGTATTGGTCTGAATTTTTGTGGACTCAGCGATAAATGATTTGGGAAAAATGTCCAGGCCATATGATTTTTTCTTATGCATTTTTCTTATAAGAATTTTACGTATTTTTAAAGAGATCCTAACAAAAAAAACAAAAGTGAAGAGTGAAGACAGAAAGTCGTCCCTGAGATACCTTTTCTAATAAGAAAAAAAAAAAACTCGACCATGAAAAAGAAAAAGATCATGGATTTACATCGTGAAATTTGTAAAGCAAACTCTCATGGTTAAATTTTCCTGACTCATCTGCTTAACGAGTTTTGAAGATATCACTGAGGTTTGTAAAGTTCTTGATGATTATGCAACCGTACACTTTCTTCTCCATTTGTTATTTCACTCTAGACATAAACCACGTTTAAAAAACATTGAAAAACAAGTTTTATTCCTAAGTATCTTTCAATTTTTTTTTTCATATAGCATTAATGTAAATTTTAAAAGCAAATCGGGTTGATTTTACAAATTACACAATTTTCGATCAAAATACTTGAAGTTCTAACTTTCTTTGAAAAAATCACCAATATGGCAATGTTACATATAAACTTAAAAAACAAAAAGCAAAGATAAAGTAAAGAAGATTTCTATCATATGCGTATATAAAATCTGACTAATAGGGTAGAAATGATAAAAGGCTATCTTCTGGATTTCCCATAAACAAAAGAAAAAAAACAAATCCAATCTCTCATATAATGCTTAAATTGTTATAGAAAATTTGATGATGATCTTTTCCAGATACAATTATACAAAATATCTACACACAGGCACAGACCACACTCTTTTTCTCTCTTGATCCGTACACACTCGCTCTTTCAGCTAGAAAAATCAAACACACAATTCGTTACAGCTTATATGCCTACAAAAGCTTTAATCGTGGTGTAAGGAAAAAAAACCCAAAAAGATAAAAAAAAATAATAATAATAAAGAAATGAAGAAAGATTTGCATCTCTTTGATTCAATCTTCTAATGCCGAGTGACAGATTAAGCCTCTCTCATTTTGTATCGCCATTACCCTGCAACGACGCATCTTGCATCAGTTTGAGGCTGATACTGTTAAACCGTTCCCTCGAGTATTGCCTCGAAGCTTTTCTCCAATCTGTTCCCGTTTTCATCATCGTCGCAAACTCTTCGTAACTTATTCTTCCATCCTGCAAAAAGAAAGAATTTGACCATGTTTTAGTTGTTTCTCAGATTTTTGTCAATCAATAAAAGGAGTGAAAATGATGAGGCTAACCAACCTTATCGGTATCAACATCGCGAATAATGGCATCAACAACCTCTTCGCTTGTGCCAACTTCATCAGACAAAGCTTCCCTTAGCTCCTCTATTTCGATATATCCGTTATTGTTTTGATCAAAGAACGCAAACGCTTTCTTGAGATGCTCATCATTGCCCATTTTCCTGAGATGCACCGATATGGCAATGAACTCGTCACAGTCCAAGTATCCATCTTTATCGTTATCTCCCTGCAAAACAAGTGCATTGCGTTTATAGTACCTTCAAAGCTGGCATTTGTAAGTAATGATAAATAAAAAAGCTTACAGCGTCCATCAAAATTTGTAAATCGTCTTGGGGAATGGCATGACCAAGTTTCTGCAACCCAATTTTTAGCTCATCGATGTTAATCTTCCCTCTCTGGCTTGTGTCCATTATTTGGAACCCTTCTCTTATACCAGAAGCTTCTTCATCCGATAAATGCTCAGCAATAACCTACAGAGAAAATGTAAAAAGAAGAGTTAAAACTACTGCTTATGCTTTTAAGATTCCAAGAGCTATTTTTTCAGCAAGCTATAATATATATATATCTTACCCTGAGTGCTCGTTTCTTAAGCTTGTTCATGACGGTGAACTGCTTCAGCCTTGCTCTCACTGTTTCACCCAATGATACATTGGGAGCTGTCTTTGCGTTCTGTAGCCACGGATGATCTGCGCAAAAGTGAAGAAAAACCGATTATTACTCTTTCTCTATCTAAGATTCCATCTGACAAACATTAACAAATTGCTATCCTTGGAGAGTGTAAAAGTGTACCTAGCACTTGCTGAGCTGTAAGACGGCGCTTTTGGTCAGGATCAAGCATTTTCCTGATAAGGTCTTTTGCATTTTCGGAAACCTTGGGCCATGGGTCTCTTCTAAAGTCTACTACAGATCGAATAATAGCTTGTGCAACTCCTTGTTCAGTCTCTGTAAATGGTATAAACAAACAAAAGATAAGGTTCGTTATTCTTATGATCACTTCAAATATGTCCCCCTAAAGGAACATTTGCCATAGACGACCCAAGAAGAAAGAAATATAGACCGAAGAAAACTAACCTGCCCAGAAAGGCGGGACACCACAAAGCAGTATGTAAAGAATAACACCTGCGCTCCAAATGTCAACTTCTGGCCCGTAATTACGTTTTAGCACCTCGGGAGCCATGTAGTACGGACTACCAACGATTTCGTTAAACCTCTCGCCTGCAAAGCAAACAACAGTGTGGGTTAAGATTGTTGCCATTACCGCAAAGGAGTAGAGAACAGAAAAGCAAACAGAGCACAATACCTGGTTTAAAGAAAACAGAGAGACCGAAATCAATCGCCTTGAGAGGTGCAGTCTCTTTCTTATTTGCAAACAAGAAATTCTCGGGTTTTAGGTCCCTATGCATTACCCCATGCTTATGACACACCTACAGAGATCACGTGGAAACTCGTTTTAACTCAAGGCCAAGAGAGTTTAGATTTGCATAAATCCAAAACACACAAAATGTCAAGAAATGTTTTTTTTTTCTCTTTTAGTCTCTATGCAGCAAAAAAAGAGGTACTCTTCAAGCAATGCTACATTGCAACAATGTCCAAGAATCCAAAACTAGAACCAGCAGAAATGGCAGTACACGAGAGCTTAAACTGAGACAGAGAACAATGGCCGATTCTAGACAAAAATGACTCTAAATCCTATGCAAGAAAGCAAGAGACGAACCTGAACAACTTCCATGATGGTCTTAGTGACAGCAGCAGCAGCTCTCTCGGTGTAATGACCTCTGGCCACAATCCTATCAAACAATTCACCTCCTTCACAAAGCTCCATAACAAGATGCACCGCATGCTCATCCTCGTAAGTCTCCTTCAAGGTGACGACATTTGGATGCTCAGGCATATGCCTCATGATCTCAACTTCTCTCCTAACATCCTCTATATCCACAGCCGTCCTCAGCTTCTTCTTCAGGATCGATTTACAGGCCAAAACGTCGCCGTTTTCTTTGTCTGTACAAAGGTAGGTGACACCGAATTCTCCACGGCCTAGCTCTCGACCCAGCGTGTATTTCTGCTCGATCTCGCGACCTGTTGGATCGTTGAGCACGATTAGCTTAAGAGCTCCTCCGCCTCCGTGGTGAAGACCGTAATCGATCGAGAATGGGTTTTGCTTCTTCCTTCCTTTTTTCGGCTTATTATCGTTCTGAGCCAACGATCCCGCCGTTCCACAACAATTACCCATGATTTCTATCAATTTGACTGATCAAATCGAAATTCGAATAAGAACCCAAATCAAATCCGCCGCAGCTTGAGAGGAAGACGAAGCTTAGGCACAGATTCACGACAGAATTCCAGGAAAATGGGAAAGATCAAAGGATGGTACTTGGAAAAGAAATGTCGAAAGGGCACGGATATATATGAGAAGAAGACGAAGAAGACGAAGATGATAAAGGTGGGTGGAAATTCAACGCGTGAAATCGAAGAAGATGGATCGAATTAACGTCAAAATTATTTTCTTTCAAATTGTTCGATGTTTTTGTTCTGAAAAATACAAATAAAGAAAAAATTAGGGAAAATTACAGAGAGATGAAGGAAGGTCAAATGAATCTTCCCTCCCTAATCTCTCTTCTCCAGCTCTTTGATTGTTTTTCGATTTCTGTATTTTTTTGTTTAATTTTTTTTTCCTCATTCTTTCTTTACTATAATTTTATTTTTAGGACTATTTTCCTATTCTATTCTTCTAATAATGCGAAATCAAATGCCTTATTCATTTTGTACCCTCAGCTTTACGAGAAATTACAACACTTCTCTGGCAACAAGTAGCTTTAAACTAAACAACCTGAGAATGGTGTTTACGTCATTTCGTTAATAGAAAATAGTCAAAATGCACAGTAAACAGATAAAAATAAGAGCGCGAGTCTGTGTCACGTTCTAAGCTTCGAATCCTGAAACATTAAAGGGTAAAACTGTAAAACAAAAAATAAAAAGAGCGACCTTTATTTTTGGGATTTTTGTGCTCCTCTTTTTTTATTTTATTAAAGGTCAAACTCGGCGATTTTGACTCTTTTCCCATTTCGTCGGACGCAACTAACAATATTTTATTTATTGCCTGGTCCCAACCAACAATACAATTGAAAAAATGCCAAATTGCATATATTAACTAGAATTTAATTTTGCTTTTGGAATTGTGGACATTCATGATTATTGTGTTAAACACACCAACCAAATTTGTTTTCTAGTAGTAAGCTCTATTTGATAGTTAATAATTATATGATGATATGGGAATTTCATTATTACAAGAAGAAGAAAAAAATGTATAAAACGTTTTTAATAAGGGAAATAATTATTAAAACTTACTTATAAGTTATACTATACAACAAACGAATATATAAAAGAGCAAAGTCAATGGAGTAGGAAACAAGAAAGCGAGAGGAATAAGACTTTGTCAAATGTGTTAGATTTTATTTGAGAGCCAAAGCTCGATGATGATATGAACCTTCCTTAATCCTTACATCGTTACAAGATTGTTTTTGCTAATCCTAGATTCCTAGTTCCTACCCAGTCAATGAATTGTTCAATTTGTTTTCTTACAAAAACATTGAAAAAGGACAGTCGTCCTATTAATAATAATTAGGCATTAAACTGAGAGATTTATACTCTGTTCTCTAAAACTCTTTGATCATTAGTTGATTGCTAAAGACTGAGTCTTCTTATAATCAATTATTTACTTGAAACAAATGAAAGAAAAATCAGAACGAAAATGTAAGACTTTAACATAGATAGGCTCTCTCTAACCATAGAAAAAAAAACATAGAAAGGCTCTTTAGGCCCATTAATCTATTATGGTAGAGGCCCAGATGAGCAAAAAATACAGATGATCGAAAAGGAGTACATCATGTATTTTCACATGTCATACGAAACTTTTATTTTTCTTTTTATCGATCTCGTAGTTGACTGTAGTATTACAACAACAAAAAAATGTTCATACACAAACTCGAGAGTGCTGACAGGTAAATTCAAAACCAGGCAACTCAAAGTTGGATGAAATCCCCAAACTTGTATGCTCTAGTAATGGACTGACACTTTCTTAGCTCACAACATATTATGAGAATCTAATCTCATATATTAGGAAATACTATCTCCTCAATTACTTCTCTATAGCTGTACATATCGTTGATTGATATCTCTTGTAATTAGGCATTTAAGAGTGTAGCTTCCTTTTTAAGACTTGTACTTGTATATATTTCTGTTTCCATGGCTTGTCAATACACACAACTTTCAGTCTCTTTTTGTTCATGGTATCAGAGCCATCACGACAAATAAAACAAAATGAATGACCAAGTTAACAATGGTGAGACTGTGAGGAATGAAGCAACTGCTGATGTCGTGAAAAACAACTCGGCATATCAGCTTTCTGCAACTGAAAACCCCGGAGGAATCATTGCTCAAGTGCAGTTCACCGGTGATAACTTTGACGAATGGGCGCAAGCAATTCGATCTGCCTTGCGAGTGAAGAAAAAATTCGGCTATGTCGATGGGACAGTGTTGAAGCCGAAGGAAGATGCACCGGAGTATGAAGATTGGATGTCGGTCAACTCTATGGTGGCGCTGTGGATCCTTAACACCATTGAACCAAAGGTGCGAAGGACTCTCGGTAACAAAGACGATCCAAAAGATTTGTGGCAGGAAATCAAATATCGATTTTCTGAAGGAAACGGGCCAAGGATCCAGGAAATCAAAGCAGAATTGGCAAACTGTCGTCAACAAGGCATGAGCCTTATTGATTACTTTGGTAAATTACAGATTCTGTGGGAAGATCTGTTAAACTATGATCAGGCACCGACTTGTCATTGCGGTGGTTGTACTTGTGATTTGCGAGGTCAATTGGAGAAGAAACGTGAAGATAATAAGGTGCACCAATTTCTTCTTGGTCTCGACGATGCGGTCTTTGGAGGTCTCCGTAGCACAATCATAAGCACTGAGCCATTTCCAAACTTGAATCAAGTCTATTCTAAGGTGAAATCGGTGGAGCGTGTTCGTACGGTATTACGAAACCGAGAAGAACAAGGAGTACAAGCTGCAGCTTTTGCTGTACAATTTTCTCGACCTACTGATGCGGTGGAAGACAAAAGCAAGCTCCTTTGCTCCCATTGCAAACGCCGTGGACATATCAAGGAGAACTGTTTTGAAATCATTGGCCATCCTCCATGGTGGGGAGAAAGGGGAGGGAAATCTGCTCGCGGTCGAGGATGTGGTGGAGCCGTGCGTGCCAACGCAGCTTGCGTACTCGGATCTGAAGGGCAAAGTAGTGAAGCTGCGAGAAACGGATTCACTGGCCTGAACAATGATCAGTGGAAAACACTGATTCAACTTCTAGAGGATCAGAAAAAGGGACCAGAACCGCCTAAACGGTAAGCCTGATTCTCTCGACTGGGTTCTTGATACAGGGGCTTCCAATCATATGACAGGTTGCTCAGATTTTTTTAGTGAAGTGACAACGATTTTGCCATGTAAAATTGGTCTTCCTGATGATCATGAAACTACATCAGATAAGAAAGGGACGGTTGTCTTTGATAACAGCTTTTCTCTTCAGAACGTGTTGTTGGTTCCAAAGTTGCGGTGTAATCTCATATCTGTATCACAACTCGTAAAGGACTGCGATTGTGTGATGCAAGTTGCTAACATCGGGTGTGTGTTACAGGACCGTACAACGAGGACGTTGATTGGAGCGGGTGAATTACGAGACGGTCTCTATTTCTTCCGACGCGTAGGAGTTTTTAATGCTTTTCGTACGAATAAAGACGGAGCCGAGGATATGTGGCATCAACGGCTAGGACACCCGTCGAATAGAGTTTTTGATTTGCTTCCAGTTCTTAGTAAAAGAGTTTCTGATTTTTCATCTTGCGATGTATGTTTGCGAGCTAAACAAACTCGTGATATGTTTCATTCAAGTTCTAATAAAGCGTCGAGGATTTTTGAATTGATACATTTGGATGTATGGGGACCATATCGCGTAGCAAGTACCTGCGATACACACTACTTTTTGACAATAGTTGATGATTTTTCTCGAGGAACATGGGTGTATTTGATGCATGATAAAGCACAAGTACGCAAAATTGTTCAAAACTTTATGCAACGGTTTTGAGGCAATTTGATCAGAAAATAAAGAGGATTAGAAGCGACAATGGAACTGAGTTTCTGTGTATGAGCGACTTGTTTATTGAACAAGGAATAGTTCATGAAACGTCGTGTGTCGGAACGCCGCAGCAAAACGGCCGAGCAGAGAGAAAGCATCGTCATCTCTTAAATGTGGCGAGAGCTCTTCTTTTCCAAGCAAATTTGCCTGTGAAATTTTGGGGTGAAAGTGTATTAACGGCAGCATATATCATCAATCGCACACCGACTCAGTTATTACAAGGAAAGACACCATATGAGCTCCTCTAAGGGTCTGAACCAGAGTATGATAATTTGAAGGTCTTTGGCTGTCTTGCTTATGCACATAATCAACGACGCGGTGGTGATACATTTGCATCTCGCAGTAGGAAATGTCTCTTTGTCGGGTATCCATTCGGAAAGAAAGGTTGGACTCTTTTTGATCTTAAAACAGAGCAAATATTTGTTTCTCGTGATGTTGTTTTTGTGGAAGATGTATTTCCATCTTTTCTGGAAAATCGAGAAGCTCCACAAGTTAATGTAGAGCTTGATAGTGATTGGGTTTTGGAAGCACCACGGATTGGTCCAAATGTGCAAACTGCAGTTTCGACTTCTGAACATGGAGCCGCCATTGTTGGTGAAGAACCGATGGAACCTGCAACAAATATTTCAGAGGTTGGGCCAGAAACAATAATAAATCCAACTGCAGATAATGGGCCTGAAGTCAGCCCAACAAATATTACATTGGATCCAGGCCCTAATGAAACACATTACGTCATTGAATCTTCATCCTCCGAAGTCAGGGAGGGTTCTGTAAGAACAGCCGACGAAGCTATCACAGAACTTGGTCGCGGAAAGCGCCAAAAACAAAAATCGATCAAATTGAGAGATTTTGTGGTTCGAACAGTGCAAGCTGGTCCTATATTGCCACCAACAACTTGTGCTTTTCCGATTTCAGATGTTGTAACCTGCAAGCAATTCTCCCCACAACATCGTGCTTTTCTTGCGGCGATTACATCTGGAGTTGAACCCACCACATTCAAAGAAGCAATTCGCGATAAGCGATGGAATTCAGCAATGGGATCAGAAATGAATGCTCATGAAATCAACGGGACATGGGATGTTACCGAATTGCCGCCAGGTGAGAAAGCCTTGGGATCTAAATGGGTTTATCGAATTAAATACCTGGCAGATGGCACCATTGAGCGCTATAAAGCGCGACTTGTTGTTCTTGGAAATAATCAAAAGGAAGGGGAAGATTATACAGAGACATTTGCACCGGTGGTCAAGATGACAACAGTTCGAGCTACACTTAAGGTTGTGGCTGCTCGCGGCTGGTCCTTGCACCAAATGGACGTGCATAATGCCTTCTTACACAGTGATTTAACAGAAGAAATTTATATGAAACCGCCTCCTGGATTTCGTGCAGCCAATGACAACCTTGTATGTCGACTCCACAAATCATTATACGGTCTCCGCCAAGCACTGCGATGCTGGTTTGAGAAGCTGCAAACGGCTTTAATCAAGTATGGTTTCACTCAATCATATCGTGATTACTCTTTGTTTACATTACATAAGGGAACAGTTCGGATATACGTTCTTGTTTACGTGGATGACTTAGTAATCACGGGGAATTGCTTGGATGCAATTGGAAAATTTAAAGAGTATTTAAGTACTTGCTTCCATATGAAGGATCTTGGAGCACTTAAATACTTTTTAGGCATTGAAGTGGCACGAAGGAAAGATGGAATTTTCTTAAATCAAAGAAAGTACACATTGGATATTATAGAAGAAACTGGTCTCTTGGGCTGTAAACCTGCAGCATTTCCTATGGAACAACAACATCGGCTTGCTCTCACCGATAGTCCACTACTTTCAGATCCTGAACGGTATCGCCGCTTCGTGGGATGGCTGATATATCTTCTTGCAACACGACCAGACCTGACTTACTCAGTCCATATATTGTCGCAGTTCATGCAGAAACCGACACAAGCGCATTGGGAAGCAGCTTTACGCGTCGTCCGTTATTTGAAAGGCTCACCTGGGCAAGGCATCCTTTTGAGCTCAGATGATGATCTTACACTTAAGGGATGGTGCGATTCAGATTGGGCAGGTTGCCCTCTGACTAGAAGATCATTAACAGGCTGGTTTGTCTCTCTTGGTAACTCACCACTTTCATGGAAAACGAAGAAACAAGACGTAGTGTCTATGTCTACCGCGGAAGCAGAATATAGAAGCATGTCGCTAACACTGCGTGAACTACAATGGTTGAAAGGATTGTTACAAGACTTGGGCGTTAATCATGATGCTCCTATTGACCTCTACTGTGACAGCGAAGCCGCATTACACATCGCAGCGAATCCGGTGTTTCACGAACGCACTAAACACGTAGAAATTGATTGCCATAAGGTTCGTGATGCAACTAAAGCAAATATCATACGACCCTGTTTTGTACATTCGTCATCTCAATTAGCCGATGTGTTCATAAAGGCACTTGGAAGAAGAGAATTTGAAGGAATCATTGGCAAGTTGGGCATCCTCAATCCACATGCTCCAACTTGAGGGAGGGTATTATGAGAATCTAATCTCATATATTAGGAAATACTATCTCCTCAATTACTTCTCTATAACTGTACATATCGTTAATTGATATCTCTTGTAATTAGGCATTTAAGAGCGTAGCTTCCTTTTCAAAACTTGTACTTGTATATATTTCTGTCTCCATGGCTTGTCAATACACACAACTTTCAGTCTCTTTTTGTTCACAACAATTTCTTACTTTTTTTTGTGGTATGGAAGAAAACATACAATTTACAGTACCTTTATAGCTATTACATTCTATATACATTGATTTCCAAAAGAAGATGTCCGTTTGTAGCATATATAACCCACATGAAAAATTTGGAGAAAATATGATGTAATGAAAAGTAGCTAGGCTTTATAGCTAGGAGATAGAGAAGAAGGAGCGTTTGGCCGGAGGTCGTCCAACGGCTCTCATGAGATTAGAGACTTCAAGAACCCTAGCAACCTCCGTCCCTCTTTTCGCTTCCGCCGTCGCTCTCCTCTCCTCCGCCTTCCTCTGAGCTTTTGCCACTTTGTTTTGTGTTTTCTCCATCGCCTTTGCTCTCCTTTCTTCTAATTTCCTCTGGATCCGATCGTCATCATCAACATTAAATCACATTACATATATATATATACCATTGTAATTGATGAAGAGCTAATTGATTAAGAAGATTTAAGACGTTTTATTTCTATGTAGTATTACTAACGTTCCAACTCCACTAAACTCTAACATCATCATGCATTAGAAGCTAAATATAAAGCTAATAATGCCTTATATATAGTACCTTATTTTTAAAAATAAACTAACTCTATAGTACAGCGCGACCAATTTACTTTCGGCCTATTATACTTGTCTTGATGTGCTTGCGTTTCCTTTTGTTTTTATGTTTATATATATATGCTGTAAGAGTGTTTTTATACTTCAAGCGATCGATTCCACCAGCAAAAACAAATTTTAATAGCAAATTAACTTAAACAGCAAATAGAAAGAATAAGATTTTATTTATCTTTGTGTTTAATCTTGCAAAAATGCATGTTTTCTAACGACAACAAAAAAACGAACAAAATGTTTTATTTCAATTTAAGAAAAGATTTTTTCCGAGTCTGAAACAATATATAGGTCCATATATATATCGTCTATGTCAGCTCATTATACATAATGGGATATAAATAACTAACCTCGATTTTCTTCATCCAAGAGTTAGCTTTATGGACTTGCTCATTCAACCAACCGTTAATAACGGCGTCTTGTCTCTTAAACCTATTATTAATCTTTGCCACTTTCGCCGTTTGCCACGCCGTTATCTTCGCATCCACCTCCTCCCTCTTCACCCTCTGCACCGACGCAGTCGTCACCATCCGATTCTGACCACCTGACGACGTCGTCGACACAATATTATTCTCCGAACCGGCCGTCCGGTTATCGTAACCATCCGGTACGATCGCCCACGGATTCGTATCTTCCTCAGGCACCTGATTATGATGTTGATCACCACCACCACCACCAACGTCGTCGTTTTCACCGATCCTAGCCAGCTCGTTTATGACGTCACGATGGTTATTTCCGTTGTTGTTGTTGTTGTCCATGGAAGAGCCGGCGATGACTAGAGCGTTGAACTCTCTGCTTACGGTGGTGAAATTCTCGCCGGAAGAAGAAGCTCCGTCGCTAAAATTCATCGACCTCGACGGAGACAAGTGTCCTCCTCCCCTTTGTTGTTGTAGCCGTGGAAGCTCCGTCGTCGTCATCGCGTGAATATCTCTCACGACTGGCTCCGCCGGCGGCGTCGCGTCCCGGCGATCGGAAACATCCGTATTCGTGGTGGTGATCTCCGTTGACCTCTCTTGACCATACAAAGTCAACATCAGAGTTGTAGCTAGTAGTGGTATTACTCGACTGTGTAATTAGAAAGCTGAGCTCTCTGATTATAATTAAACGATGGGAAGAGAAGAAACAAGGTAGGGATAAATAATCAATGATTATGACTTAATTATTTGGGTGACGAATTAATTAAAAGTTTGTTATACATGCGAGGTAAAATCATTACAAGTGTATTTCCATGAAAGCTACGTTCGTCTTGTAAATAAGCGACTTACATTTTTCTATTCATGAAGACGTGTTCTCTTAAAGATATTTTAGCAAGAGAGTGATTAATTTATAAGGTGGAAATTAAATACTAGCTTAATAAAACCCAATGGTAACACTTGTAACCTCAATTCGGTGTAATGTTTTTTTTTTTTCCTATTCAACGTCAGAGATCTTAAATATTATGAAACTTTCACAATACAATAAAAAAACAAAAAATCTTTCTTTGTGTCTTTTGAAAAAGAAAAAGAAATAATAAATAGTCGTAGTGAAAGGAGTGTCGGCAAGAGAGGACCCACCACGAAAAATGATAATGCCTGTGGACCAAGCCACGGACTAATACGTATCTTCTTGTAACAAAAGTTATCTACGTGGCGTCAAAAGAGTGGTAACGCGTTCCCGCCAAAATAAGCTACCCACATCAGCTTCATGAATGTGCGTGGAGATCCCACTAGGCACATGCCACGTATTAGATTTTAATTCAAATTATACATGTCTTATTCTCATTACTCACTACTAAATTACTAATTACTGTATATGTTTTTGACAAAATCTTCTTACAATCATATTGTTTTCTTGTGATATTCTCAACCATTGACCAACAAAATTAATATACTATTTTATAAAGAGTTAAGAGTAATGCTACTCAAATAGCTTCTAGGTGAAAGCAAGAAAGATATTTAAACTTAGATTGATACAAAGTTTTTTTATAAATATAGTAGATTAATACAATGTTTCGAGAAAAAATGATTGATACAATGCAGAATTAATCGTAGCAAAGAAGAAAGTCATGTCAATAAAATATGTTTCCGCAGAGCCCCCTAACAAACAAAACAGCCACGTATCAAATACCACGCGCCATACCACACGCCCCTAAAAAGCGATCTTCAAAGAGACAACCTAAATTTTTCATTCGATTTTCTCAACGAATCTGCCGTTACGGATTGTTGCGCTCTTTTAATCTCGTTCTTCGCCTGTGAACTACTTCATAATACTTCCTCCATCATCTCCTTCCCATTATGGATTTACAGAACCCAGATTCGTCAAGTTTACTTAAAAATTCAGATGAGTTTTCTGGTCATGCCGCTGCAATTGGAGATAGCTCCGGCGAAAAACCCTCTGACTCTCTGGACCCCCGCTGGCCCTACCTGAATCGTTGGACTGCGACCACTATATCCAGCTCTCCACCCTCAATCGCTACTCGTCCTGCTGTCCAACGATTGCTTCCTCCACCGTCTCATCTTTCCCTTGCGAGCCCAGTTGCGTCTTTGGTTAATCCTCTTCAATCGACAGGCTTGGCGGTCGTCTGTTGTGCCGAAAAATTGTTGAACGAAGGGAACCAATCAACGATTCTGACGGAGCAAGCTCCTGCTACTCTGGGTAAGGAAGTTGCTGGTGAAGAACTCCTCAACCATTGTCCCATTCAATCTCCTGCTTTAAAAGGTGCATGGGCTAAAAAGCTAAACTTCTCAATTGCATCGTCATCTCATCAAGCTCCTCCAATTTCCAGAGAAATGTGGCATACTCTTTCTGTCTCAAAGCCTAGTAGAAAGCAGCAGGCTCGTGAACAACAGGTTTTTTCTAATCCAAAACCAAAACCAGCGGCTGTAGAAGATCCTATTCGGTTTCCCTGGACAGCAAAAATGAATCCAACAACAAGGAATCTCTACAGGGCAACTGAGCCAGAATATCTAGAAGATGGGACTCTTAAGGTAACAATTCCTCAACATGTCTTGTTACAAGGATTAGAGAACCAGATAGAGTATGTTCTTGGTCAATTCTATAGATGCTCTCCTCCGTCAGGTGGATTAATATTTTCTGTCTTCAACAAGTTATGGGGAAGAAATTGCAGAATAACCATTAGGAAGCTTGGTGAATCAAATTACTTATTCCATATACCAGATGAATCCACTAGGATTTGGGTTCTCCAGCGAGCACTATGGCATGTTGATGATTGCCTAATGTTTGTAGCTTCTTGGACCCCAGAGGCTTCCCTTGCTATTCCTGAGATTAAAACCATTCCGGTTTGGGTAACCTTAAAGAACATACCCAATATTTTATATTCTACCCCGGGAATAAGTCATATTGCTTCGGGTTTAGGTGCTCCCATGGCAACTCACAAGCCTCGGTTGGATCCCATTCTCATGGGTGAAGCAAAAATCTTGGTTGAAGTTGAGTTGAGTAAAGCTTTTCCATCCCGAATAGCTGCTGATGATTTAAATGGGGTTATTTCAATGGTTGATGTGGAATATGCATGGTTGCCTTCTAAATGCAGCAGGTGTGGCCAATTGGGACACAAAGTTAAGTGTTGCTTACAAGAGGAAAACGGCCCAAGGGTTGTTGATAATACAACTAAAGAAACTGTGTTGATGGTTGACATGGACGTGGCTGGAGCTTCCAATTCTGTCCCGATCTCTGCTCAAAACCACTCTAACTCAGCTCCTGCCATTAGTATTGAGATACCTGCTACTAACAACTTCACCGTTGATTTAGTTAAAGCTTCCATCATAGAAGATATCATTCTGGTATCTACAGCTTCGACAATTGTGAATGCGACTGTCCTCACAGCATATCAAACCTCTCCTTCAGCTACCAACAATAATGTCATTGAGTCTTCTTTTTTGGAGGCTGCTCGTTCTTTGTACTCCACTGTTACCACTAATGCTCAAGCAAAACCTACTGTCGAGAAGGAAAGTATGAGAATAGTAGTGCCTGATTTGGGTTCTAATAAGTTTGCTTCTCTGATTTCTCCGGAAGAAGAAAAAGACTTGTCGGATTCAGACAAAGAAATGGACTCGATGGATCTCATGACTCCTTCGGGGAAGAGAATTCTTCGAGAAAGACCAGTGAAGCCATCAGCAAAGGCTAAAGAGATGAATTGGCAATCCACAGGTCGTGGACGTGGAAACCGAGGACGTGGAAACCGAGGCAGTCGCAGCTAATTTTCTTGTTAATCTAAGCACGAAAGTCAATCGAAGCGGAAGATTCGATTGTATCTGGTTCATTTTATGTACCCCTCACTTTTTCTCTTCTTTTAACCTACTTTTTAAAAACTGTATGATTTCGGTCATAGTTGTAAGGGTTTTTTTTAATTAAAAGTTGGTTACCTTAAAAAAAAAAAATATATATGTTTCTGCAACAAGTTGATAAAAACTCGAGTATCCAAAAAGGGACTAAGGTAAAGTATGTCGCCGATTGATTCCGTACGGTATGGAATGATTCGTCGAACCACGCATCGATTATAGTTTTTGGGACAAGGGTTGCAATTTGTAGAAGTCGGGTTTTTAGATTGCTATAAAATGCAAAAGCTACTAAAATGTTTGTTATATATATATAAGGCGTAAGGGATTACTAAAACAATTGGGCCGAGGTAAGCTACTTACTTAGTAACGCATTTTCAGCAGAGCCCAAACAACTGACCCATATCATATCATATATTATATGGGTTGACATACCATAGAATGAAATTGACGGATACCAATAAAAATTAGGAAGGTTAGAAACTTGTCAACGTAACAATAAAATAAAATCAAATGCTTGAACCCAACGTTGGAAACACGTTAACGTAGCATCCATAAAGAGACCAAGTCCTACTCCACGACGTTGTCTTGTACATTCATCTAATACTAACAGTGTATATTTTGGTGGAACCATCTGTATCGATTCTGTTTGACTTGCTTACAAAAAAAAAAAAAAAATGATGCTCAAACCACTTTTGCAAAAGAGTCGGCACATATATTTAAACTTTGAAAAATAAAAAAATACACTACATTTTTCAAAAACTTATATAAAAAGATTTTAAAAAAGTCTAACTATTCAAAAGTAAATACTGCCCAATTCACTGGATTTTTTAATTATTTTCAACAAATCTAAGCATTCCGTAAATTAATTGTAGATATTTACCTTACTCTTTATTCAACCGAATTATATCATCTTAAATCAGTTGGGTTTTTTGGCACTATTTATAAACATCTTTTTCTTTTTTTCTTGTGTTTTTCTTTCAAATGATTACCAACATTCTCCATGTTCTTGGAGATTGATATAGGCCTAATTACTTCCTTTGATTTTAGGTGACGCAAGACTTCGACTACATGTTAATTTTATCCAGATTTGGCAGTTTGGTTTGTGCCTATTGTGTGTTTATTCCACTATTTCCCGATAATTCGAGCTCCGGTTAGGTACGGACTTTGGCTACGACGCACTAGTACATGTACAATTTTAAATAGACTTCATCTTCTTCTTCTTTTTTTCGTGGACTTCATCAGCTACTCTATTCAAAAAAGATTTTGGTCAAACCTAGTTTTGCAATTAAGCATCCTGCTTCAATACCACATATTCTTTAGATTTCTGTGTATATTTGTTTATAGAAAAAAGCTAAGTTATAGCTGCTGCAAGTTCTTGGTGTAATTCTCATTTTGCTGTTTAGTAAATTTTAAAACATTACCAACTATTTTTGTCTACGTTACTACGTAATTGAAATCTCAGTTTAAATATAAGTTCGGTAATTTGTATTAGAGATATCGTATTTTATCCTATAAAATTCTTTTAACAAAAAAGTAAAAAATATCGCAGCCGTTGGAGCTTGAGTCTGTCTGACCAAACTTGTTTGACACGCCACATATGATATAGCCGACGGGTTTCACACGTCTTGGCTTATATATTGATTCCAAAAGTGTTTAATGATCGATCATGAATAAAATTCTATACCCAAATGGTCATAGTGGACTCGTCTTTGAACAAAGTATCGGAATAACGAAAAAGAGAATGTTAAAATACAAAAAGAAGGATGAGGACAAATTTTGTTTTGATGTCCTTATCCACTTTCCAACATTCAAAATTGGAGCATTGACTGTTTAATTGGTCAAAATGAAGTTTGAATGGAAGATTGAATTTTGGGGGACAAAATCTCATGTTTCTAACCAATCCCATATGACCTTTGTCTAACTTTATTGGTCCAATTTCACATTAATGTAAAAAAAGTAAATATCAACCTCTTCTCTACGTTAACTCGCTATAATCCTTTTTTTTTAATTCGTCTAAAACTCTTTTAAATCCTACCGTTTTTGGCTTATCTTCCAAAAAAGCTGCTTTAAATCAGATTCATGATTTACCTATAAAAGTTTTGAATAGAGAAAATGATTGTATCAACCATCTTCGTCCTTTATGACGATGCGATAACTAAACTAAGTGACCGTATCGTCTAAACTGTGAAAAACCTAACTCTTAGAACTGCATGATTCATGGATCAATTTTTTTTTTCAACCCGAAATTCTGAATAGTGGATATATCGACGAAAATATCTGCATTAAAAATACCAACTCGCTATAAGAAAATTGGGATAAGTGGTGTGACTATTGACTGATTTCTTTGTTAGTTTGTAATATATACACCTACTAGAATACTTTCCAGCAAACGATATTTTTTCCCCACATTTGCATCAAAATGGTAAAAACACTTTTAAATAGCTAATTTCTTTCAGATAAAAACCTTAAATGGCTCATTTTCTCAAATAAAAACACTTTTAAAGCCCCTTCATAAGATTTCATCAATTAAGTATGAAAATCCTAAGAAAATAAGCCATATTTATAGTTTTATACCAAATAGTCTGTGCTCAAGGATACAGCTAGCAGCCTAGCACAACTAATTAATCATATTATCTGTCGCTAGTCTCATCTCTAAAACTTCGGTGATCTAATGCAAATTTGGTTTACTTACGATTAAGTTTTACTCTCTACTCAAATTTTTCTTTATATTTTTCATGTTTTTATATATATTCTGGCGAAGAATAAAATCTCTTTGTATAGGAAAAAAAAGTCAAATTTGTAGGAAAAAAAGTCCAAATCCATTCTGGCGTATTACATTACATACAGTTGACGTAAACTCTATAATGGTGCAGTCTCAGACTCTCAATGAGAATTTTCCACAAATCGATTATGTTAGTTTTTTATTATTATTTTAGTTTTCTTTACATGATTAAAGTAAAAGAGAAACGTCAAAAAAAAAGTTAAAGAGAAACGTAAAAAAATAGAAAAAAATCTATTATATAAAGAGTGAATTGTGTCTCACAAGTTTGACATATCAGCTCTTCTCCTTATGACACATCAGCTTTCAATTTATTATGAAAAAAATTTTAACACCAATATTAATTTTGTTTTTAATCCCAAAAATAAAAAAAGAAAGAAATATCCATTTTTTGTCATTAGCACTCACTATTATCTCATTAATCTCATTCCTAAAAGTTAGAAAGATGAAATAAGATGGTTATCACGGTGATAGTTTTTAAATTTAGTTATCACGGTGATAATTTTTATAAAGATAGTAAACTTCATCTAATGAAATAACTTGGTAAAACTGAAATGATTAATTTGCTGTGAATTATTTACTATCTTTATAATTGTAATCTCTTAACAAAATAGAGATCTGAGTTATTTCCTAACTAAATAATTATTTACGAACTAAAATAGAGAATCAAAAATAAACTATTTAAAGCTCTATTAAAATTCTTTTCTTCTAATTATATGATTATGTTTAAACATAACCAGTTGAAATGATTGATAAACATTTTGTATTTTTAAAGTTGAAAATGTTACAACTACAATTACGAATGTAACTATGTAAGTAACCATTTTGGGAACAAACTTTAATACAATTAAAATTTACAGATATCTTACTATATTTTCATGTATTGTATAGTCTTTCCAGAACAATTTTATAATTGTAGGGTTTAAAATTTTAATATTTTTTTTTAATTCAAATGTTTCTTCGTCTAAAGTCATTGATTTGAGCTTATTATATGCTAATTTTCAGTACCTAAATTTTCTACTTCTACAGAAATCATCCCAACAAGTGAAAAGATGTCAAGAAAATAGAAATGTGCGACCAAAGCCTAGAAAATATTTTAAAATCATGCAAGTCTTCTTACCTGATAGCATATTGTAATGGAACTATAGAATCATAAGACGTCATTTTGAGAAAACTTGGGCTGATGGTTTTTGAATCTGAACTCAACTGCATCAATAAGACCGGTGCTGCGCTTATTGAAAGTGTGAAGATTGTGATTCAAAACCAGGCGGAGATGCTTAAAGTTGACATGTTTCTGATTCCCACAAGAGTATTGGTGGCTCTTTAGGCAAAAAAATCAAGGATGGAGAGTTCCATTTGTTGTTTAGAGGAGACAATGCTAATATTATCTGTTACTTGACACTCAAGTTGGTAAAGTTTCACTCTTTTATCGTTTGTAAAGACTGCCCCAAAGTAGACGGCAATGCGTACTAAATTGAAGGTTATTCCATCTTTTTTTCCATGAATAACAGAGTAGAATTTGCGATGATATCACCACACCAACGGTAGTTTCTGTGTAGTTCAATGCACAGAATCAGAAGGATACAAAGAGTTGCTTGTGTTTATACATATGTGGTGAAGATTGTGTGGTCTACGGAAAATTTGATTCTAGAAAAATTAAAAGAGAAAACTGCAGCATATACTAGCTATTAATAAGGTACTTCGTTATCTCCATTCTCATAATTTTTTTTTTTGCTGCATTTTTAAAATTTGTGTAAAGAGAAAAATAGAAGAAGTAAATGGCAAAGAGAGAGTCAAAACTTACAGATAATACACCAAGGAGATGGCTAACAAAAAGAATGAGAGAGCGAAGGATATTGCTCTCTCCTCTAGGATGTACAAGAAGTTTTTTTGTATAGGTTTTGATTTTATTAAGAAAAAAATAATTAAAGAATTTAAGTTCTTATAATTATAATTAGAGTAAACGAAAAGTGTTTTACATTAAAAAAAATCAAGTAAAAGAGAGTAAAAAAACTATTATGGAAAGTTTATCAAAAGATTGAATAAACAGAATCACTCAGAAAAGAGAAGAAAAAGTTATAACAAATCACATTACTCTAAATAGTAAAAACATTTTGTCACTTATCGAATAACTAATCCTCTATCTCGAATTAGGTTGAATTTGTTAAAGTATATTTCCTACCAATCAAAAATTAACTCCTAAACACTAAATATATATGAAATTTATCTTATTATATTAAACACAACTTAAAAAATTTAAATAATATACAAACCTGCGTGTACACGCGGGTCTTCACTTAGTCTTATATACAAAAAATGACCAACTCTCTCCATATGAGTGACACCTCAGCATTTTAAAGTTAATATAGAAATGACATGTGTTAATTTTTAATTTAAAGTTATAATTTTTTTAAAAATTAATCAATAAATTTTCATATTAAATTTTTAACCATTCTTATATATAAAGATGACCAACTCTCTCCATATGAGTGACACCTCAGCATTTTAAAATTAATATAGAGATGACATGTGTTAATTTTTAATTTAAAATTATAATTTTTAATTTAAAGTTACAATTTTTAAAGAAAATTAATCACTAAATTTTCATATTAAATTTTTAACCATTCAAAGAAAACGAAAAGTTTTTTTTTATTAATTGATTCTTAATTAACATTTATGTCAATATTAAACAAGAATTTATGTTATAATTAATTAAAATATTAATGATTTTTTGTATAAAACTTTTGATTTGTTAATAATAAGAAAAGATTTTTTATTAATTAATTTTCAAATAACATTTATGTAAATATTAAACAAGAATTTACGTTATAATTAATTAAAAATATTAATGGTTTTTTGATGTAAGACTTTAATTTTTAATGATATTATATTTAAAATTGATTGATTTAAAATAATATAGTAATTGATGATTATGTTTTTTTTAGAAAAATAAAAAAATTATAAATTGGAAATAATTGAAATAAAACCCGCACATACGTGCCGGTATTCACCTAGTACCAAATTAAATTTAAGCTGTAATAAAAACATTTAAATTAGCAGCATATACGGTACAATGATGGCTAGCTAGTACACGTGACTTATAGAGACAAATCAAAATTAATTATGTTTAGACCATAATTATTGTAGTGCGTCAAAATTATAAAAAGAACTTTTAAAAAAGAAAAAGTTGTTGTCTTTCCGTGAAGTTAGCACCACTTAAGACTGAATTTATTCACAATCAATACGTATAGTACAGTATATATATACATAGTTGACACAGATTTTAGGATACAGTACTAGTATTAAATACCCTTTCCCTATTTATAACGGATGTGTTTAAGAAAATACTGAATTTTCGATAGAGATATCGGTTTTCTGTCCCCTATAAAAAATTTGTGTGATAATATTCCATATCTTTACCTATTAGTTAGAGTAATAATTGTATAATAGATTTTGTTAAAGTTATTTTTTTATTTTCTTAAACCTAAATATAAATTTATGAATATCTTATAAATTGAATATAAAATGTGAAATTTCTTTTTTTCTTTTGAACTTCAGATGTGAATTTTCTTTATATAATAATTCGAAGAAATTTTTTGGATTATGCTGTGTCATTGGTTCAATATTAACACTACTATTTTTAAATTATTCCACAAAAACGTCAAAATAATAATTATTGCTTCAGTGATGTGTAATCTAACTGGCTTCATTGAGTACTGATAATTTAATTTTAGCTTAACAAAACAAATTTACTTTATTTTTTTCAATTATGTTTCAACCCGTAGACAATTTTGTTTTCATCCCCCATCCAACTAAAATTTTTAATTTTTTAAGGTCTTCACCAAACTTCTTTTTATCATAATTAAAACTTTAATTAAATATTATTATCTCCATAATTTATATTTAATTTTGTATATTAAAGAAGGGCCTCCGAGATTTCCTAGAGGTAACTTTCCTCACACCGTCACGGCCGCTTGTCTCCAAGTTGTCTTGGGACTCGTCGACGATGCACAGATACATATAACATATATATATTCTTCGCGTAGCCGAACGAGAAAATTCCAGAGAAATATCGATTGCCAAAAAACTGAATCTTGTTGTTGTAAAAAGCAGCTAAAACTTGTTTCTCAATTCTCTCGTCTGCCCCTTTTTAATAATTTGCCGATATAAATACACATCCTCTCGTCTGCTTTAGCCAATTCGATCCAAAAGCGTTCGTCTTTTCTCAGCGTTTTCCGGTGTTCATATTCGAGGTAAGAGAATGGGTTTTGATTTCTTTTGTTTTAAAGGTGGTTTTGTTTTGTTAGTTTTCATTGTTCTATGCTGAGATCTGTGTTTACGTTTTCAAAGTTTTATGTTTTATTTTGATGAATCTGCATTTGGGTTTTTGACTGTTTATGCAGAAAACACGAAAAAGGTCTAACCTTTTTAATTTGAGATTTAGAGAAATGTTATTTTGTCGTTTGTTTGTTTTGATCTCTTATTTTGTGATTGTGCCATTGCTCAGGCTGAGTTGTGTCTTCTTGGAAGCATAGAAAACCTCTATGGTGAGCCTCTTTTGGCGCGATTCACTTCGTTGCTCATCTTTGTTCATAGATTTCTCACATTTTTTTGGGATGATTTTGATTTATTGTTAATAGGGAGAAGCACCAGCTTTCTTTGTGGATCATCTGGAGAATGGACACACCAATGGGTTTGGTGTAAAATCCGAACCTAAAAACAGAGATACATCAGTCCAAATTGGGGATCGATCCGTAAGCCTCTCAATTTTTGATGTTTTATAATGTGAAACTGTTGTTGTTTCTTCGCCCTTGGTTTGATCTTGAGGTTTATCTTTGCAGTATGTGATTGGTGGAAGTCATGAAGGGAACCCATTGTTCCTTGGAGTTCAGATTTATGACAATATCACTAACAAGTGGTGTGTGTTCATTGATGATATTTTGATCAATTAGTTTCTTCCATTAGTTTGGAATCTTAAGGATTTGAAGTCAATTTTTTGGTGTGTTTCAGGTCGAGTCCTACTGTTCTTGGAACGGGCCCTAAACCCTGCAAGGGTTACTCTGCCATTGTTCTTAAACAAGGCCGGATTTTGGTTATAAAAAAAGGTTCAGCTTCTGATGACTCTATATGGTTCCTCGAGGTTAGTATTTCGAGATATCAATGTTGCTAGCATTGAATTTTGGGGTTTTTTTTATTCTAATATGTTTGAACATTGATATAGGTGGATAGTCCTTTTGTCCGGGAACAAAGGAAATTGTTAGGAAAAGAGGTTGTTGCTTGGAGTAAAGGAGTGAGAGGAAATGCAGAGAAGCCTATTGTTATAAGCGGTCCTTCTGGAGTTGGAAAAGGAACGCTTATATCGATGCTTATGAAAGAGTTTCCTTCAATGTTTGGGTTCTCTGTGAGCCACACAACTCGATCTCCGAGGTGTATGGAGAAGAACGGTGTTCATTACCATTTCACTGATAAAACTGTTATGGAGAAAGAAATCAAAGACGGGAAGTTTCTTGAGTTTGCTTCTGTTCATGGTAATCTATACGGAACCAGCATTGAATCCGTTGAGGTTGTAACAGATTCAGGAAAGGTAATAAAAAGATAATCTTTTGTGTCATCTCTCTTTCATATCTTTTGATCTTTAGAGTGATCAATTTGTATTTGTGGTGTGTATAGAGATGCATTCTTGACATTGATGTTCAAGGAGCGAGGTCTGTGAAGGCGAGCTCTCTTGATGCGATATTTATATTCGTTTGTCCTCCATCAATGAAGGAACTTGAAGATCGGCTTCGTGCCCGGTAAAAATCAGACTTTTTACCAAATGAGTTGTTATTTCTTCCAGATCTTTCATTGTAAAGTTCAAGGAGATTATCCTCAAATTTCAAATGCTGAAAAAAAAACAGAGGAACCGAAACAGAGGAGCAGATCCAAAAGCGGCTTAGAAACGCTGAAGCAGAAATCAAAGCAGGGAAATCCTCAGGCATTTTTGGTCATATTCTGTATAATGACAACCTCGAGGAATGCTACAAGAACCTTAAGGTGACTTAACCCGCCTTTTGTTTTGAAAAAAATCCTCTGAAAGCACTTCGATGATAAACAACTTCATCACTCTGTTTCAGAATCTCCTGGGGATAAATGACGACGCTCCTGTGAATGGCGTCGAAGGTAATAAAATCCAAACCGAAGAGTAGACACAATGTATGCGAATTACGTAGGAGGGTAAGTTTAATGGTTTTTGTTTGTGTGTGATTGTTTGATCAAGCAGTAGAAGGGATCAATCTTCCAAAGGAGCACGCAGTAACAAAGATGGAAGATAAAATCTTGATTCAAGAAACGGGAGAAGCGACCAAGAACGACATGTAAAACTGATTAATGTTCTTGTTTTTCCTTCCTATCCAGATGATGATCTATCTATACAGTTTTCTAATGAACCGTCTTTTGGTGAGCAGGATCGTGTTGGATTTATCTTCAATTAACGGGGGAGCACCGGGAAGAACAAGAGGGATCGTTCTGGACTCGGTGAAGTCCAGTTAACAAAAGTGTCATTATCCTTCATCCGCTGAAAGCTAAAGAGGGAGACATTTTAGATGATGATGACGATGAACATTGCTCGTTGTTTTTTTTTGACTGAAAAGAGTTAAGGCTTTTTCGCGGTTGAAAGGTAGTGTTATGCGTTCACTAGATAGGCACTGATGATGATGATGATTATGGTTACTATGATTATGATGTTTCAAAAAAAGACATGATCTCTTTTGAGAGGTGATGGAATAAGATTTTTTTGTTCCTTTTACTGGTAAAAAGATTTTGTTTAATATGAATCATGAAAGAATCTATTCTTTTGGTATTATTAGGACGTAAAAAGTATCAAAAAGGTTGAAATCGATGCAATGTTTTTTCTTGAGATTCCCCACAACTCGAATAGCGGAATAGGGCAGACAAAGAAAATTAATTTCGAACTTGGGGATATAAATGAGATTGATCCCACAAAACAGTGTTTAGTATTCGTACATGTCTCGAGATTTTCTTGGACAAAAGGATGACAGTTAGTGCCAGTTTACAGTTGAAAATGAGCCAATGAAGTAAAAGCAAAGCATCTCAATAAGAGAAGAAGAAGACAAAGTTATTAAAAAAAAGAGAGCAACTTGTGGGACTTTGGAATTAACTCGAAAGATTGCAACTTGCATAGATTCGTGGGTCCAAAAGTCGGTGACAGTGTAATTGAAGGAAGGTTCGTTGTAGCCTACCAGAGTGTTACTTTACTTGAAGAAGACGACGATGGTCCATCTCTCCCTCTCACTCTCATATCCTGCTCCACCACACACTTGTCAAGTGACACTGTAATCTTTAATACCAAATAGACGCGCGTGGCTCTCACACGCAGTTCACGTATCTTTCTGGGGCCAACCCCAATCATACCACGGCAACAGAGTGACAGAGGCCTCTGTATAACGCTTTGGATTCAGCAATTCCCTGATTGGGCCAGACCACAGAGGAGAAGAAAATATTGGGTACAAAGAAAGCCTAATAAGGAATTTCAGGCCCAACTAAGCTGGAATCCTTTCGCTGAGCTGAATACGAAAGCAAGCAGTAGTTGTTGTGTGGAGGTCGAAACAGATAGGGAAGCTATGTTACGTGACTTGTGAGATATCTGTGAGATTTTACAACATTTTTTCTATAAGTGGGCAATTTTAAGCAGCACAAGGTGTAAAGTTGTGTTCTTTGCACATCTTAAATATAGTAAGCCAGGAAGCTTGGTAAACAAAACCGGCGTCTGCATCATGATCAGATCACAATTCATGATGAAGCTAGCCTAGCTACGTAAAATCAGGATTTGGCCAAAGCATGAAGGATCTGAAAAATGTTCTTGGATGTAGTCATCTGAGCAAGAATGTGATTATACCAATTAACTTGGAGCGGACATGAGACAATGACATGGCAAGAAAGATCAATCACCATTGTTAGCTAAACTGATATGTCAATGATGTTCCTTCCAAAAGACAAAAGGTCGAAAATGTATACTAAGAAACATAGCCAAAGATTTACTCAGACAACTATTCTTACAACAGCTCATTCTCTCTAAAAATGTAAACTTTCAAAGACCAAGGACCATCACTGAAACCGGAGACATCAAAGTTGCAGATGCAAACCCAAAAACTTTTTAAGACTAGAAAGAAATGATTTTGACATCTTAATGGCCAAACAGTGGGGCATTCTCAAATACAAAGAAAAAAAAAACTGAACTTGATATTGATGATCGATCACCCATTTTAAAGCAAAATTATCCAGTAATCATAGTTCCAGCTCCTTCATCAGACATAATCTCATGAAGCAGAGAATGTTGTCTCCTTCCATCAATAATACTCGCCGTCTTCACTCCTTGAGCAAGAGACCTTATACAACACTTGACCTTTGGAATCATCCCACCAGCAACTTTCCCTTCTTCAATCATCTTTTTCACACCTTTTATATCAATCTCCTTCACCAAGCTACTCGGATCCTCTTTGTTCTCCAAGATTCCAGCCACATCAGTCAACAAAATCAACTTCTCAGCTCCAAGCGCCGCCGCAAGCTCTCCAGCCACTGTATCTGCATTAATGTTGTAAGCTTGACCAGCTTCATCGGCGGCGACAGAGGCAATCACCGGAATATAACCGTAATCAACAAGCGGACGCAACACGTTTGGATCTACTCTCGCAACCTCACCGACGAAACCTAACTGAGCTGAATTGGGGACAGGTCGTGCAGTGAGAAGACGACCGTCGTGTCCCGATAGTCCCACGGCGGTAGCACCGGCGGCGTTAATAAGAGAAACGAGATTCTTATTGACTTTTCCGACTAAAACCATGGAGACGATCTCCATCGTTGTGGCGTCGGTAACGCGAAGCCCGTCGCGGAACTCAGCTGGGATGTTGAGTTGTTTCAGGTAACGATTGATATCGGGACCTCCACCGTGAACGAGGATCGGACGAAGACCGACGCAAGCGAGCAGAACGAGATCGCTGACTACAGAGGATTTGAGTTCCGGCGAAGTCATGGCTGCGCCTCCGTATTTGACAACTATGGTTTTCCCTCGGAATTTCTGGATAAAGGGTAAGGATTCGGAGAGAATCTCGACTCTGTAATCCGGTGAAGGTGCATTTTTGGTTTCGATTGACGGCGGTGCAGAGACGGAGGCGTTTACCGATAAACGACGCTGATGGATCTTGCGAGGTGGAAAGGAGAGAGATTGAGAATTGGGGATTTGAGATTTCAGAGGATTGGAAACGGAGAAGGAGAAGGGTTTAGGCGGCGCATTGGTTGTTACGGTAGCCATTTCAGAACTCACCGGAGGAGGAGGAGGAGGCGGCGGCGAATATACCGAAGCGAGAGAGAGTCTCTCAAAGTTTTCCTTTTTATGGTTTATGTAAATGAACCAATGACTACTATCCACGCCGTTAAATGTTCTTGACTCCGTCTTAGGTTACCTAAACGACGCCGTTTACAGTTTTATTATTTGCAGTCGTCTCCGAGTAATTGCCGATTGTTCAGCTGGGTAGGAGTGAGATGGAGCGATTGGAAGAGGAACTGATACGAAGATCAGAACCAGAGTCTATGGTTTCTGTCACGGTGGGGAGGTTCATGAGTACGCTTCTCTCGGCTCGTCCTAAAAAGTTACTGGATTCTCTTTCTCGTCGCTCTCTTGATGATTCTCAAAAGGGTTCATCAGGTAAGTCTTTGCAAGTTTTTTTTTTTGTGTGTGTGTATACATGTTTGTACATGTTTGCTTCTTATCTGACGGATTTTCGGTGGCTGCGTTAGGCTCCGTCGATGAGGCACTCTGGTTTTTGCACAAGTGCGTTAGAGACGCTGCTGAGAGAGAAGAAGCGATGGATGAAATTCTTGTACCCATCATAGAACATGTATATTCTTAAACCCTGCTTGATTGTTGGAAAGTCCAGACTTTTATTTTGTCTGTTCTTACGGGTTGATTTTCGTTTAGACATTAAGGTTCAAGGATGCTAAGCACAGTAACCCAGCTATGATACTTCTAAATTGGCTGTTTAAAGATGAGCTTCTCTTTCAAGCCGTTTCAAGGAATCTTTCGGAAATCATTTCGAGGAACGAGGACAGGTTCTTAGCGCTTGGATGGTGTTTACTTATCCGAAGACTTGTAGAAGATACTGGTGATCAAGGCTTTTGGAATGGTGAGCTTTGTAATCATTCTTGTTTTCATTACCGGTTATCTCTCTCTGGGGAAAAGGAAAAGCTCACCTTATTCTGAGCTCACTTGGTTTATCGTTATGTACTTGTATAATTTTATCTGTTGACAGGAATTAGGGAGAAACATTCTATGTTTGTGGAGATTGTCTCATCTTGTGTGCCTCACTTGTTAACGATTGTACGCAACGGAAGGTATAGTTTTTTTTAATTGTCAGTGGATATTACTATCATCTCACGTTCTGTTGATCTCTTTTGATTTTGGCTATCTATTTTAAGTTTTAGTAAATTACTCAAATTACTTTGTTCATACGGAGCAAGTTTCTTCACGTGTATACATAGTCGTTTCCACCTAGTTCTGAGCTGTTATTGTGTTTAGCATTTTGCAGGATGGATATGAGGTGCCGTCTCGTCTTTCTCTTTCTGCTGCTGATTGCTTGCTGTCAGTTACGGGAGCCTTAGCAAAGAGGGGTGATACTCTGGTAAATAGACCGAAGCCATCAATCATTACGGGGACTCATCAACCGGCTGCTTTGATGCCTAATAGTAGCGAGAAGAAAAAAAAGCAGGTTTCCCAACCTGAGGACTCAAACAGTGAGACAAATTGTATACTGTGGAACCACCTAGAGGAGCTGACGCGTCTTGTACAGTGTCTCTTTGCTGTATGTTCACTGATCCATTAAAATATGTGTGATCTGTGGTTTACATTTTAAAGTGATGAAGTTATCCATTATTTGAGTTGAGTAATATTGACAAAAATTTATTTCTAGTGGAACAGAAAAACTCGACTACTGCATGCTAAGGGGTTAAATAATGTGCTGAAATGGTTAGAGGAGTTAAAAGAGCATCATGGTGGCTCTCAAAAGGAGGCAGGTCTATGACTAATGTTACCTGTCCTTCATCTTTTCCGTTTCTGTTTCTGATTCTTGCTTATAATTGTTTTTTTTTTGTTTTTGTTATATTCCTGGATTCCAGGCACGGAGGTATCTTCGGGTGGAGCTCTACTGCTTTCTTCCTGTTGGAAGCATTACAGTGTCTTGCTTCACATGGAAGATAAAAAGTTCTCAAAGATTAGTAAAGAACTGCTCGAGCAATATTTGTCTGGTATTAAGGTCAGACATTATCGACAATCTTTTTTGGTTTCAAAAATTAGTGATAGGGATAAATCATTTTATACAGTAGCATTGTACTACCTATGGGGGATTACTGCTGCATATGTTCAAGTACTTTGATCCGTCTTTGTCTAAGGGTAAACAGATTTAATTTCATTGCAATCTACAATTTTTATTCTTTGTTAAGAAGATAGAAATGTGGAAGTTACATATCGTAGAGTCTGCTTGAATTTAAATGGAATGTGTTTGCATGGTATATGAGTGGGATTATTTGCTCTTAAGTCTTTATTCATGCGGGAAACCTATATAAGCTACACAGAGAGAAGTTGTATGCTATATTGGTAAAAGGCTGCTTTACTAGCTTTCGTATTGAAATTTTTCTCTTATTAGTGTTTACCAAATTGATTGGGTAATTAGATAGCTAATAATGATAAAAACGATGCAGTATTATTCAGAAAGTTATCCTCAGGGATGTGCTGACTCCAAGACTGGTGGTATAGAGACACAGAAGTTTTTCCTAAATTGTTTATGCCTTTTGTTGGGCCGCTTTGAGGGAAAGAAATTTGAGAGCATACTATCAGAATATGGAATGAAGCTTGTGCCTTGTCTTTTACATCAGGTATCTTTCCCAATTTTTATTGAATAGCGAGTGATGACACACTTTACAGGAACTTTTATGCAGTTATATAGGCTACTCTGATAGTAATGCTAGAACTTATACAGAAATAAAAACAAATGTGATTATTTCAGTACTTACATTCTTCTTTTGCCTTCGAAGCTTCGCAGCAACAATGAAGAGATATCAGAAGGCGTTGTTGCTATATTTAAAGCAGTTATCTCTAAACTACAATCTCAGTCCGGAGACAGCTTCTCTGATACAATGTGCATGGACGTTGTGATACCATCGCTGCTTCACCTTCTTGATGAGAGGGATGGCGCAGCCAAAGCTGTTAGTGTCCTCCTGGCAGACTATTGTTTCAAGTATGTCTATTCTTCCTTTCCCGTTAATCCTAAACCTTAAATATAGCTTTCTAATTACCAGTCACGGTTCCTAGTTTGTCTTCTGACTTAAAGAAACATTCACCAGAAATGCAGATAATAACTGTCTCAGTGAAGTTCTACAACGCCTTGTTTCTGGAACTACTGTGCAGAGGCTGAACTCTATGGATGTGATATCAGAAGTAATCCTTATGTCAAGAGATTCATTTCCTTCTCATATGCCCTGGTATACAATCATTTATGTTTTTCGTCTCAGTTTTCTCTCTTTCTATCGTTTCTGTATCTTCTTTAGTTCCTTGACATTATTTGCATTCTCATACCCTCCGAAGTCAGAACTCATTTTCTGCTCTTATTTCAGGAAAGAGATTGTGGGGTGCTTGTTAAAGTGCCTTGGAGACGAGGAAGCTTATATCCGTAAACAAACTTCAGAGTTGCTGAAGTCAATTGGTTAGTCTTCTTTCGCCTTTGTAGACAGTTCTTTTGGACGGCTTTTATTTGTGGCCGTTATCAATATTTGGTATTGGCAATCTTATGCCTCCTATAACCTCTAGATATAGTCTGTCTTCATTTTATGAAATGAATTTCATATAGTTTGCTGAACATAAATCTATGTTTTGTTAAGAGAAAGATTTATGTTAATAATAATTATTCAGATGAGGAAACTTGTAAAAATCCAAATTTACGGGGTCCAAGACCTTTTTTTCCATATCTCGATAACAGCTATATTTCATATGATAACATTTCTTTTCAGCTTCCCCATAGAATCAAGCCATCAATTGCATGATTTTTTTTTTTCTTCTTCCAGAGCCATCTTTCGTGCTACCAGAATTAGTAGAACTCATTTGTTCAACCAATGGAAAAGTACAATCACCTGCTACTAAAACCTTGCTTGGGGTCCTTAAACATCATAAGGAGGATTCTGATGTTATATGCATGTCGTTAACCTGTCTTAGGTATCGTACTTTGTCTCTTTTTCTCCTTTTCCCTCGTGTCTACATAGTTGTTTGTTTATTCCCATTTACCCCAAGTGAGAAACACACATTATTCTTAGGTTAAGTTTGTAAAATGTAAATTCACAAATGCTTCATACATGATATTGACCTGCCTACCGGATTTGGTTTTCTATTCTGTTTTCGCATTGTATCACGCTACAATTCAATAGGCCTTTCTGCATCTGATTTCCACTTTTCTCTTTCTAGTAATACTCAGGCGTTGGATACTTCAGAAAGTAATGGACATCCCACAGAAGGTACTCGGTTTCTTATCTCATTAATACATAACTTGTCATAATACTTTATTTTGTTGTTTTCCGTCCAATGTTAAACATTTGACATCTACAGGGGCACAATCCAAAAGTATTGTTATATTTAAACAGTTGAAACGAATAAGTTTACTGGAATCTGAAACGTGAACGAGAAAAAAAAAATATGTGCTAGTTTGATGCTGAATTACTAATTGGACGCTATTAAGTTTTTCTCTGGCGAGTACATGCTTATCATCTTCTTGTACTGTTGCAGGTTCAACTTTTGACAGTGATCGAGTGCTAAAGCTGATCCCAGAGTGGGCTAGAAGTGTAAGTACAACAATACGTCATGCTTGCTAATTATTTGTTATCTTTGAAACGAAATCCCATTTAGTTTCCTAAGTGCTTCTACAGGCACGAATCACTTACGAACTGTTTGTAGCTTTTAACTCTGAACCTTCATTATTTATGGTCCACGAATACGTTTTGATGAATGCAACTTAGAAAAGTTTGTTGAATAGATAGATAGAGTGAAAAAATCATAACTAAACAAAAAAAATACTCAGAAAAGTTCACATATTTCCTTTATTCCCTTCCAGTCCTGATACCTTTTAAGTATCTAATTATTTACTTGTGTTTGTGCTGTGCAACTCTTCACATGGGAATTACTGGAATGATCGACACTTGTCCAGCTATAATTAGGTAACTAGAATATTTGCTTGTTGACTGAAATAAAATTCTTACAGGTTCACAACTGGAGTTCACTGATTGGACCTTTGCTCGACAAGATGTTTTTGGAGCCATCCAATGCCATCATGGTTAGGTTTCTTAGTTGCATCAGTGAACATTTGGCAGATGCATCGGACATGGTTCTTCTGCATGTACTATCACATATGAAGGAGCAAAACAAGTAAGTAAAGCTCTATTAATCTGATTTCCAAGTAAGAAAAACTTTAAATTTTTTCAAAGAATGTTAGATATTGATCACCAATAATGTCCTTTTTATGGTAGGATGGATGAGAGCTTCATATCCACATCCGATACTAAAATTTTCATTGACAAAACTAAATTGGATAATTCGCTCTTTGACCACCTTTGCCCATTGCTTATATTAAGGCTGCTTCCCCAAAGAGTGTTTGATGATATTGAATCCTCTACAATTTATGGTAAACTCCTCGGCGGAGACTCTGTGAATGGTATGTATGCTTATGCTATGATTCTCTTTTTCTAATAAGAGAAGTGTGGATGTTTATCATAAGGTCGTTTGACCCTTATCATCAATTAGAGAAAAAAACGCTTTAAGCTTCTTTGGATAAAATTTTAATTAGCCGCATGGTCCAGAGAGACAATCTTAGAGTTAATTCTTTATATCTATTTCTTTTCATATGGAACCAGAGTATCGAGACATCAAGTTTGAGGATTGTAAATGCATCGCTGCCTTCCTTTTGGAAAGGTTATTTTACTCCACAATGATCATCAAATGCCATCTACTTTATTACTTATTTGATATATATAGCTAACTAACACTTATAATTCAGAGCATTTTCTAAGTTCGAGTTCGAAGAAGTTCGGAAACTCGCGGCCGAGCTATGTGGACGTATCCATCCCCAGGTGTTAATTGGTTTCTTTCCTGGACCTTGTATTGTTGGTCAATCTTCTGTAAATATTTCAATATGTCCTTAGCCTTTGTTTTACTGCGCATCAGTCAGCATAGGTCATGTAAAACTAAAGTAAAATATCTATAACCAAAGAAACAAGAGTAGATGCTCATTAATAACTTTCTTCTCAAGTTCACTTTGATGTGACGGCAAAGCGTACACAAAATTTCCAGTCTTCATTATAGGTCCTGTTAGTGAGAAGAAAGGCTTGCTGCGTTAGATATCTAAAAAAGTCTAAATGCTCGACTTCAGGTTTCTTTAAACAACAGTTTAGCTTACTCTTCTTTTTCAAAAGTTTTAATATGCTGGCACATTTATTCAACAGGTGCTTTATCCAACTGTTTTGTTGCAACTTGAAAAAGCCACAGAGTTGCAAGACTGCCTCAAGATTAAAGCTTGCCTATTTTCTATATGCACATCCCTTGTGGTAATATTTTCGTCTTTCGTTTTTCTATCTGTGCCTCTGCAGTGATCTCTCTTGTTGCTGGTTTGATGTATTACTGGTTGAATTATTTCCGTACCTTACAAAGTTTTCATCGCTTGCAGGCTCGGGTCTGGGAGTCTTTCTCACACAGTGTGACACCTAAGATCAGGAAAGTCTTGGAAAAGATTTTGTTGTGGCCTTCTGATGAGGATGAGAGTAAGACACTTGCTACTCAACTTTGGTTACTTTTCTTCAGTTTCTCACTTCATCATGGCTACTATTTATCCGTGCAGTTTCTAAAGTACATCACGGGTGCATAGATTGTCTGGCACTGATGATATGTGCTGAACTGCAATATCCAGAATCTTCAAACACACCCAAAGGAGAGAAATTACGTACAGCAGAGAAGGACGCATCTGGTTAGTTTTGCTGTTGTATGTCTGTGGTGTTGATAATAATTTTTTCCTGACTTGCATATAAATTCTATCCTGATCTGTAGGTGTTAATGCGTCAAGTGACTCTGTCCTAGATTACACGATCCATTGTCTAATTGAAGAGAAAAGTGACTGCTCGTCTATCCTGAAGCCGAATACTGAACACACAAATGGTGAAAAGCCCCTTCCTATTCCATTTCGTCTATGCATGGCAAATGTTCTTATCAGTGCTTGCCAAAAAATCCCTGAGTCTGCCAAGAAAACATTTGCTCGAAAAGCTCTTCCGCCTATTGTTGATTCCCTCAAGGTACTTTTGGCTACTTAAAAATCTTTTCAGGTTTGGTTTAATCTGTTTGTATATTGTTTAGTTTTCAACAAAACTCCTGAATCTGGTGCAGTTCATATCTGCGACTGAGGTCCGTGCAGCTTGTATCCAGGTCCTGTTCTCGGCCATGTACCATCTAAAGTCCACACTCCTCCCTTTTTCATCTGATCTACTGAAACTTGCCGTGAGATTTCTCGAGCAAGGATCCGAAAAGGTATCAAAAGAAAACCAAAACTTAATTTCTAACATGTGAACAAACGTAATGGAAGTAGACAGAAAAGCTCTCGAGTATCATCTTCATATGGATTGCAGAGACGGTGTTATGAAATGTCGTATTCGTTTCACATTATACTGATGTTGTGTAGGAGAAGCTGGCTGGTGCAAAACTGATGGCATCACTCATGGCGAGTGAAGACGTGATACTGGAAAGCATATCAGAGGGATTGCTCGAAGCAAGATCAGTTCTGTCCAAAGCATCTTCGTCAGATCCTTCTCAAGACGTACGTGAAGTCTGTGCTAAGCTATTGGCATGCATCACGCCTTCGTAATGTCTTTTTCTCCAGTGTGATCAGATTTCTATATAATATTATCTTTTACTTTTTCTCACTTTTTGTTTTGTGCTCACGTGAGGGTAGAAGTCGGTATGTAGATGTGTGGCATGTTGTAGCAAGTGATGGGCCTAAATTTTTTTTGTATGGATTCTAAATGCTGTGAAAATGCATGGACCAAGTAATGTGCTTTGTTACTAGTCTCGTAGACCAGATTCCATACTAATTATCGGGCTTATCAGTAATGAATGGTCCGGTTTAAAAGAACCAATTTGATGTTATTCTTCTCGTGGAAAAACTAGCTTTTAAGCAAAAAAGACAATCATTTTAAAACTTTATTTTCTTCCAAGTCGTTCAATCTTAAGAATGTTTTAAGTAATTCAATTTGAGTTATCTATATCTTGCTAAAAGTTGTTACAGAACTTGAATTTATTTTGTTTTCCAAAAAAAAAAAAGGTTAAGAGTTATCTATATCTTGCTAAAAGTTGTTACAGAACTTGAATTTATTTTGTTTTCCAAAAAAAAAAAAAGTTAAGAGAGTCTCGACAAGTCGACATGCAGTGGAAAAACTAAAAGCGAATGTTTATTAAACTGAATAAAAAGACATAGTTTTTATATATACTTATAAACCCCCAACTGCTATACACATATCATTTTATACAATAGCAAAAATTAATATTTTTTTATATAAAACTGCATGACTCTAGTGTATAAAGTAATCGGCCAAATTTTGAAGTGTTATGTTTTTTTTTTTAAGTGATATGGAAGTTTTTTATTTTCAATACGGGATCCCTTTTCAATACCTTTTGTTTTGTTTATAATTTAGAGATTTAAACTTCTATTTTGGTATTTTGATTTGGCACGTTTAATGAGAGATGCAATAGAAGAAATAGTTTAGAGCTTGGGTCAACACAGTGAAAGTGGATTACAACTAAAGTACTCGTAATGTACAAAAAAAAATAAAGCACTTTATAGTAAAAAAAAAAAAAAAGAACACTATAGCACTTGATTACATAGACCAATTATTGGAGCAAATTCACATAGTCGAGTATAAGCATACGAGTGTATAAAAAGAGTTGTGTTTTTTTTCTTGGGTGGGTAGTTTTCAGTTGAACAAAATAATTGGTCTAATTATGTATAATCAAAATTTTTTAATAATAAAAAGGATTTGTAGGGGACAAATGTGGTGAGTTAAATGTGAAGGTAAGAGGGAATGAGCATGGGATAAAGATGAAGTGAGCGGTGCTTAAATCTGAAAATCTCAAAAACACTTAAACTTGGGTCTAAGGATCTGAACACGTGATTCTTATGTAGTTATGTGTGTTGTGGCTCGTGACTTTTGCCTCTCTTTTCTTCATATGTCCCTCCAATTCTCCTTCCTCCTCAAGAAGAGGACAACGAAAAGGATAAAAATTTATAAAACCCAAAAGCTTTAAAGTGTCTCAAGAAACTCCTTTAACTTGTCTCACTAGATATCGCTTTATCATATTAGAGCTAAGCCATATAACCCAACTAATCCAAAACCCCTTTTCTTTTTTAACGATTCGATTGGTATTATGCTTTTTATTCATACCGAAAAAAAGGTGTAGGCAACAGAATTGAGCAAATGAAATTTATTTACATAGTTTTTAAGCAAAAATAAGAATTTTTTTTTGATCAAACATAAATTTTATAAGTAGTTATTTTAACTAAAAAATTTATCGAACTGAAACCGAACCAATAACAAATCAAAATTTGTCTACACTTTTGTTTTGTTTTCATTTCCTTACAATTTTGATTAGTGTATTCTTTCTTTCTTTACACTTTTGTTTTGTTTTCATTTCCTTACAATTTTGATTAGTGTATTCTTTCTTTCTTTTTTGAAAAAACCATGTGTATTCTCTCATACCAAACAAATATAATTGTAAAGGTATTAGAATTCACCTTTTTATTAAAATATATTAAATTATGCCAAGCTTAACCGAACCGGAAGAAAGTGAGTTCCTAAATGAACGCAAATCGAATCGGAATCACAGAACAATCGTGTCTAATGCACGAAAATTATAATTTTTTCTCTTTATGGGATTGCCATGTGTGTGAAATTTTTATAGCTATCATCAAAAGTGGTAATAATAAGGATTACGACTGTTTGAAATGTAGGGGACACTAGGATTAAGTATGTTATAGTTTTAGCCTAGGTAGAATTAGTTAAATACTGTACGAGGTTGAGATCAAATGGTTAAAACTTAAAAGTCTCTTTTTCCGACAAAAAATAATAAAATGAAAGACAAACTTTTTTTTCCCTGAAAAAAACAACAGATGACGAGAAAAAAGCAACGGTCACATGCGCGGGTGAAAAAAGCAATTCTCTTGGAAGTGAAGGGAACCGTGACAATATTTAAACACTCCATTCTTATTATCAATCATATCCATCTTCTTTCTTTCTTTCTTCACTCTCAATCTCCTTCTTTGCAAACACAAAATGGAGAAACCATCCTCAATGAAACAATGGAAGAAGGGTCCTGCTCGTGGTAAAGGTGGTCCACAGAACGCTCTTTGTCGCTACCGTGGAGTCAGGCAAAGGACGTGGGGCAAATGGGTTGCTGAGATCAGAGAGCCCAAGAAGAGAGCAAGGCTCTGGCTTGGCTCTTTTGCTACAGCTGAAGAAGCAGCCATGGCTTATGATGAAGCTGCTCTCAAACTATACGGCCACGACGCTTATCTCAACTTACCTCATCTTCAGCGGAAACCAGGACCTCCTCTGAGCAACACTCAGAGGTTTAAATGGGTACCTTCAAGGAAGTTTATCTCTATGTTTCCTTCTCGTGTCATGCTTAATGTGAATGCTCAGCCTAGTGTTCACATTATCCAGCAAAGACTAGAAGAGCTCAAGAGAAACGGACTTCTATCTCAATCCTATTCTTCTAGCTCTTCCTCTACAGAATCGAAAACTAACACTAGCCTTCTTGATGAAAAGACAAGCAAGGGAGCAACAGACAAGATGTTGGAAGGTGATGATGATGATGATCCGAAGAAACCAGAGATCGACCTGAACGAGTTTCTTCAGCAGATGGGAATCATGAAGGATAAAAGTCAAGCAGAAGCAAGGGAAGTAGCAGAGTGTCATTCAACTCCGCCCTGGAACGAGCAAGAAGAATCTGGAAGTCCTTTCGAAGCTCAGAGTTTATGCTGGGACACAATGATTGAGATGCCAACAAGTGAATCCTCAACTATGCAGTTCGACTTCAGCAATTTCGGAAGCTATGATTTTGAGGACGATCTAGGTTTCCCTTCCATCTGGAACTTCTGCGGAAGCTTAGATTGAGTGAAAGCTACTTTACTGTAGAATCAGATTCAGAAGTACACATATGGATTTAGGTTTAGCGTAGTGTTTTGGAATAGTGTAACATGATAGCTGCATGGGTAGAAAGGGATATGCTCAGAGTGCAGTCTGTGCAGCAATAAAATGAGTCAGTGTACTTCTGAATATGAACGAGTTCTGTTTTTGGGATATTAATTAAGCATGTTCGTTCATTTTTTCCTCAAGAGTTGAAAAAAGTAGTGAAAGTCAGTCCTAAAAGCGTGTTATATGTTTTGTGCAAGTAATCATGCAAAAGCTTACCTGCCATATCCCCTTTCATGGAGAAAAATCAAATTTTTTGAAGAAATAATAGAAGAAACAATATATAATGATCATGGTGGTAGGAACAGATCATTTACCTGTAAACCAAGATGTGCCTTCAAATTGACCAGCACAAACATTCTGTCGAGAAAAGAAAACGACAAAACTGAATAACACAGAGCCGCATCACATGATGCTTTACACCCCTCAAAGAGCTTCACCTGCCAGCACTAATCAGAATCTGAACAAAATCTAAGGGATTTAGGCATGATCACCATGACCCTAAACGTAGAAGCTGGCTTATATTTATTCAGTTGATATCGTTTGGACCAGGTCTAAACAATATCTACAGACCTAAAAGGATCGATTGCTTATCCATGGAAGGAATATAGTAAGATCAATTATGAAAGCGTAAACTTCAAGAATTCAACAAACTCACTGCTTAAACACAGAATTCCTCTTCATTCCAATATAAGAAACAATGCAACAGATACACTTTAGTCATTCCAAAACGAGTAACAGTTTCCAGTAACTTGATGCTTCATCAATTCTTTAAGACTGTGGAGGAGCCAAAAAAGCCTAGCCTAAAAATCATTTATATATAAGGGCATCACGGCCGGGCCCAATACCAATGTAATGAATGGGCACACCTACGAGTTCTTCTATCCTCTCAACATATTGCTGTGCAGCCTTTGGAAGATCAGCGTAACTTCTGATGGAGGAAATGTCAGACTTCCATCCAGGTAAGACTTCATACTCGACCTACAAACATTTGCACAAATAAACAGAGTTATTTATCATCCTTACAATAACAATCAAGGACCCTTTTCTTAACAGTAAGAGGAAACTCTGTTTTTAGGACTTTATCAGATACTACAGCAACAAGTAAAAGTAAATGATCTGCCTACACTAAAGGAGACAGTCAAACATACGTCAGCGAAAAACACTTACTTGCAGTTCTTCGAGAAGACGAAGATCACCAGGGAACGATTCAACACGGGTGCCATCACTTCTCTTATAAGCCACACCCAGCTGGATTTCGTTCAGGTCCGAAAGTACATCAAGCTTAGTGAGATTAAGCGATGCAAATCCATTGATTTGGCAAGCAAATTTAAGCGCAACAATGTCAAGCCAGCCACACCGACGAGGACGACCTGTCGTTGTGCCAAACTCCTGTCCAGCCAACCTAAGAAGGTCACCACCTGGACCCAAATTTTCTGTAGGGAATGGGCCTGAACCAACTCTTGTAGTGTATGCTTTTACCTGACAAACATAATCATCACAACGCTTTCATATCTCTTTCATTGCTTGCACATTAAGTTTATAAGGAGTAAATGCCAATTTATGAGCAACATCAATGCTATCAAAGTCCTAACAACATAGGTTAAACAATTTAAAGACCAGTGCAGAAAGAAAAATCTATGAGTGGATATCATGCTTACCACTCCAATCAGATCACCAACAGCTCTGGGTGCGATACCAAGACCTGTGCAAATCCCACCGGCCGATGGGCTTGAAGAAGTAACAAAAGGATATGTACCAAAGTCAATGTCCAACATTGTGGCTTGACCACCTTCGACCAAAATCTTTTTCTTCTGAGAAATTGAGTCATTCATGAAATGAACGGTGTCAGTAATGTAGGGCTCTAGTCTCTCAGCATATCTCTTGTATGCTTCGACTTCTTCCCGAAGCATGTCTGGAGTATATTTAAACCCTTGAAATCTTGCAGCTGCATCTGATAATAAAAGGTCGAGCTTCTGAGGCAAAGTGTCCATGTGCCTGAGATCACCCACTCTAATACCATTCCTTATCACTTTACTAGAGTAGCAAGGACCGATTCCTCTCTTGGTGGTGCCAATGAATGATTTCGCAAGCTCAGATTCCCTGAGCCCATCAATTTCTTGATGGAAATCGAACAACAAGTGAGCGCGATCAGAGACCAAAATCCTTCCTTTACAGGACACGCCATTGGACTCCAGACCATCAATCTCTTTAAAGAGACCTGGCAAATGAACCACAACTCCGTTGCCAATCACACAAGTAGTATCCTCGTTCAGTATACCTGAAGGCACAAGGTGAAGAGCAAATTTCTTTCCCTCTGAGTTGTATATAGTGTGTCCAGCATTAGCTCCACCCTATGTAAGCCAAGTCACAAATTCAAACAAAAAAAAAAACCTTAATCTTTGCATGAACTAATCAATCAGGAATAGAAATTGACTTAACTCTTTTCAACTGCAGTCGATACAAATTCAATTCAAATGTACAAACAAACTACTAGTAACAAAATCTCAGCTTAAATCGACCCCAGATAATGATTCCTTAAGAAGTTAAGATTAACGAAAAATAGTAAGAATCTGCTGAGAAATGTCAACTTTACCTGACAGCGAGCGACGATGTCAAAGTGTTGGGCTAAAATGTCAACGAGCTTGCCTTTACCTTCATCGCCCCATTGGCAACCTAGCACACCCGATACTTGACTCAGTGATCCAATCCGTCCAAGAGACTCAGTGGCGGCTGAATCAGCAGCAACGCTCAGTGACGCCGAGACAGCTGGACGTTTAGCAGAGCAAGCGACGAAGCTCCGAGGATGGTGAAGCTGAGGATAACGGCGGTAACATGGACCGCCGACGGCGAATCTCGGATTGGAGTCGAGAGAGAGGGAAGAGAGAGACATATTTGAAGAAAGAGGGGATTTCAAGTCTTAGGGTTCGCCGGCACTCGAGTATGGGGAAACAGAAGACCCTTTTCAAACTTGAGTTCAGGTGAATTTTAAAATGACCATTTTGCCCTCCACTTGAAATATGTTCTGAATCAAGATTATACCGAACCGGGTAAAACAGATGGATTCAACGAATAAAACCTTTCAAACCGATCCATAAGAAAATTGGTTTCACATCTGTTGAACCAAACAAAACCGAAACCCAATTGAACAATTCATAATTTCTAGTTCGAGTCATCGATTGAACCGGAATATGGAATGAACTTAATGATTTGGTTGAACCGAAATATGGAATGAACTTAATGATTTGGTTGAACCGAAATATGGAATGAACTTAATGATTTGGTTGAACCGAAATATGGAATGAACTTAATGATTTGGTTGAACCGAGACCAAAACCAGACCTTGACAAGACAAAGCAAGAAACTACAGTATAAAAAACAAAAAACTGCGTGTTGTTTACATGATATGGTTGATGGTGTGTACCTAAAATTCAAAACCCAAGATTATTCCTTTTCAAAAAGAATCAATGGCAATGATTCTGCCAAGTATATGTTGTATATGCTTCTGCAGCTCCTGAGGTATTTACTTACAAAGTTCCAACTTTTTTTTCTTTTTTTGTGTGATTTTGATCAGCTGGTTTTCTGGAGACATTCTTGAGGCAATCCGTATTCTTTAGTCCGGTTCACGACTTGCTCTCGTCTCCATGGATCGTTGTGTAGCTTGAAATGCAGAGTTTGTATGAAAGTAGCAAAGATATCGTCGTGTTTCAGTTTAGAGAACTGAACAGCCCAGTCTTCTTCATGTCCAAAACTAGCTTTCTGTCTCTCTGCTTCGAGCAAGATCGAGTCTCGGAACAAGAATCTTTGCCATATCTTCTTTACATTGGCCAGTCTGAATTGTATCTCCGTCTCATTGAATCCCTGTGCGAGATTTCAGATTAAGTCAGTCTGAGGCTAGGAGTAGTAAGTTGAAGACAAGATCGCGAGAGAGAGTGATGAAATTGATTACTCGGAGAGTGTTTATGAGACTTGGAATGTCGTCTTCGCTAACACGAACTGCAAAGCTTTCGTAATTGAGCATGTTCTCATAAGGTAAGTAGATTCCATCCTAATAGAGAGACATCAATGAAAAGAAAGAGAAAAAAACAGTCATTTTCAGATCAGATAGCTTAAGTTTTTGGAATATAGAGAAAGTGGTAAGGTCAAGGTAATACCTGAATGATGACTGGGACGCATCCTTGTAAGATACTATCTTCCATGCGACCACTCCAACCATCTCCAGGGAACACACCACAAAAGATTGAAGTGGCTATGTCGTTGTGGTAATTGTCAGAACGCAATGGAGTGACAACGACATCGTCTGCGTGCTGCTTCCCAAGCTTACCTTCTTTGTTAGGACTCGAACCAAACTCTTCTGCTAGCTTCTGCCTGATTCCCATGCTATACCTGCATTAGATGTTATTTAGACCATTATATACATCTCCACTGGAAATGCTGTTTGAAGCACAGCTCTGTTTACGCTTATTGGTTTCAACATGATTCTTTAAGAAGAGACTTACGAATCTTCAGGCCTTCCCTTTTCATAAGCAGGTCCGAGATTACCATTGAAGTAAAACAGTGTTTTCCGCTTCTCCCGTGGCCTAATGATGAGGAACAAAAAAGCTTTCAGGCTTTGAGTTTTAAGCGATTTGACTGAAACAATGTCCAAGAACCACCAGAAAATATACCTTGCCCAGTAATTGGCACGCATGGAGAATGGATCAGGAACTTTCCAAGCTGGAATCACGAGATCTTTGCGAGGGTCAAAGCAAGGATGATCTCCTCTCCTCTCATTAGATATCTCATCCCAGTTATCACCCCAATAAGCTGTTGTAGAATGGTTATGCTTAGAGTTGGTGTTGCCCCAATGAACTAGCATCATGCTATTCCATATCTCCTTAGGAGCATAGCAAGCACCTTCATCCCATGAGAAAAACTGCCTTTTTCAGGCGTCAGAAAGTTTAGCCACATTAGTGTGAAGAAATCCGTGTAAGAAATCAAGAAACAAGCTTACCCAGATATGGTCTCTCCCAGATGAGCGGTTCCAGTATGGATATTTCTCAACGATGTGCTCATAAGCTCTTTTGTAGAACTCTAAGGTAAGCGAGCTTCTCAATCCAGTATGATTCTGAAAGTGATAAAAACAATATATAAGCACTAGATTTCTGCAAGCAGAGAATCAACAAGGCTAGTTTCTCGACCCAACCTGCATGCTAAGGTGAGGTGCATCATCAGCACGAGTTATAATGCACGAATCAAGAACTGGAACAAAGAAGAAATCTGCTTCTTCGCCATTCAGTGTACGATGAGCGGTGGCCAAAATGTTCTCATAGAATGCCATCTTCAGAATGAGAAAATAGGTAAAGAAGGGGAAATGTTTTATCTTTCATTTTAAATTCTGGAGAAAATTGCTGAATTATTTGGCATTCAACTCGAGTTTAGGGAAAACCTGGGAGCCATATAGATAATCTGTCCATATTGTTGCATTCCTGTCATCATAAATCCTATTAACACACTCAAGTTTAAAATGCCGGCCCTGCAACATCAAATTCCAACCAAAGGAGATTAAAAACTTTATAGTAAAAGCTAAAAAAGGCAACTTTATTTAGAAGAGAAATAAAAAGTTTGGATTGTGACCTCAAGAAGTAAACTGTTGAAGTCTGGGGGTAGATCATAGATGTATATAAGAGGCCTCTTTTTCTTCACCACAGCACTTATATTACTGAGATTTCCAGGGACATTTTTATCACTTGGAACTTCGAGATGAGCTGGTCGAAGCCATTGTGGCCACTCTCCAACCGTCGAGAGAGTGGATGGAATACTACAATCTGTTCCAAACCAGCCTTTATCACACTGAAGCGCACACACAGTTGGGAACATTTAGATTCAGAATATGCAAACCTCTCAGTACAAAGATGATAAGCTTGTGACAGTGGATACGGTATTTTACCTGGCAGAAACCTCCTCGGCATTTGCCATGTCCAGAGCACTGATTAACACAGGTGCATTGTACAGGCACTTCACAGAACCGTCCCCAAAGACAATCATATTTACAGTCACATTCCTCTTTGATTTGCACCTTTAAAGCATATGCATCTTCTGGATCCACATTGCACCATCCTTGTTTGCTACTATTTGTTGTTAAAATATCCAAGTCTGGTTTCGACCAATCTGTCATTTTAGGTTCATCAGGATTCACCGGTGAACTGAAAATATGAGTGTATGTTAAAGAGGTTGATTTGAGAAACAATAAGACTAAAGAAGGAAAGAATCAGGCTAAACTTACTTGATTTGAAATCCACATGACTCTGGCACTGGACGATTTGGATACTTTGTGCCTTCTCCACAAAAGCACATGGCCCTTGTGGTATCACAATGTCTAGAACAAATCGAAACAACCCATCGACCATATGGCATCTCAGGTGTTTTCTCATAATTGCACTCTAACCGCAGTTTTTGTGAACAATCTTCGCCTACACAGAACCGGTCAAAGTAACTTCATTTAAAAACACCAATGGCAATGATTGTGAAGACTAATAAAGAGATCAAAAATCATTCCTGCTGTTAATTATTTTGCAGGATTGTGTTTGACTTGATCATTTACAAAGCTATCAACTTTGGGTTTAGGTAGATTCAAAAAGCATAAATACTAACCAGTATATCCATGGAAGCAACGGCAAATTCCAAATTCATGGTTACAAACACCTTGACTACTACAATCATTCAGACACTTTCTTCCACCAATTGGCTGCCAAGAAGAAAAGAAAAAGACAACCTTTATAACGAAACTGAGAAACAACATTGTTTCAAGTTTGCCAAAAATAATAAGACTTACTTCGATGATGTCAACATCTTTGGCAACTGCATCACAACTAGAAAGCCATTGTCCGATCTCGGCTTTCCATGAGGCATTTCGATAAACTACTGCACCGTGTAAGTCAGCAGGAAACCGGCGATCAAAGGCAACAACTGTTTTACTTGAGTCTTCACTCACTTGTCTGATTGAATCATTACTAGTACCAGAGAGATTCTGAGCTTGCCTTACACTAACAGAATCAAAAGAAGGCACCACAGGGCCAAGAAATATATGAACGAGTGAAACCAGAACAATCACAGAAGCAACAGTGGCTATCTGAGACCATGAGCACTTCCATTTCTGGTGTGAAAACATGGTCTTCAAATAGTTTTTAAACTTGCCCTGGATCACACAAACAAGTCAATTATAATAGATTAGTACCTGTCTGGCACAAAACCCAGCTTCTCACGAAACGTAAATTCAGGATGATAATTACTAAAACAAATATATTTCACTGAATCGTCAAAGAAACTGAGCAGAAATAAGGGGAAGATAGCCTAGAAGGTTAGGCAATAACCATAATTACAAGTCGGCGCAATTATTAACATAAGTATAAAAAAAAGCAATAAACTTTGACCGAATAACAATGGAGATTTGTCTCTCCATGAAAGATACCAATTCAAACTCGAAATGCTTGAACACTAATGAATGGCTCCCAGAAAATACCTTAACTTTGAAACCGATTAAACACAAAGAGAATCATGGGGATTTCAACAGAGGTTTCCGTACATTAACCGGATCCGAAACTGATTTACATGATTAAAATAAAATAAAGATAGCTATAAAACTAAATTACAAGAATAACGAGAATGAGACAGAACATTTTAAGAAAAGGGAAGGAGAGACAGAGAGAGAGAGCGACAAAACTCACCAGCTCTGAGGGAGAACGTCATGTGTTGACAACTAAACTCAACCATGGGAGGTGTTGGAGGATTTATATGATAATTATCAGCTAATTAAAAAGAGATTTGAAAAATAATTGTTACTGTATGAATGATGATGATGCATCTTGGAAATATATATAATTATTAGAGAGAGACGGCCACGGGGTGTGATCTCTGGAAGAAGAAGGAGAAGAGAAAAGCAAATGATTATGGAAATGGTCGTCGTGTGCGTCATGTTCCCCTTTCTTTCTATTAATTTAATCACCTGATTCACCTTCCTCCTTTCCCGGAATATTTTGATCTCCTTAACCGATTCGAACCGGCTTCTTCCTTTTCTTTTTCCATAGTTTCCCATCAATTGATTATGTACAGTTTTTTTTTTTAAACCAGTCAAAGCAATCTTTTGGTTTCAATTTGTGACCATTTCTCCGGTTATCACTAGTAATCGAATTGAACCGGATTTCTTGAAAACTTAACTCGACGACGAAGACAACAACGGTGATTAAAAAATGAATTAGAGTTTTTGTTTGTGGAATAATTAAGGGGGCGTTGACGGCTGAGGGCAATACGGTAAATTTGTCTCTCTCTGCCTGTTTTTTAATTCTCGCTTCGTTGTCTGAGAAAGACCGTGGTGGCGGTGGGTGACGCATTCCTCTAACGGGGAATTGCGTAATTTACCAATTTAGCCCCGGTGATTGCAATGTGTTCGCTTTTTGAAGCATCTTTTTTATTTTGTTTGTATTTCATTAACTAATTGAAAGCTAAACTCACGTGAGTTTGCCTACGTACCGCTTTATAATTGGCTGTGATCCCAGCGATGACTCCGCCAAAGTAAAGTCTTTTGCCTTTGAATATTCTTAATTTTTGTAACAAGGGTTTTTTGCCTTTGAATATTCACAAATTATTATTCTATCTTTCTTTTCCTTAATTAACGACATTTTTTTTCAATTTATCTTTAGTTCATTGGAGGATCTCACATCTTGCATTTCTACATCCTACTAGTCTTTTTGAGAAAGACTGATCCATTTAGGTGGTAACCATTTATTCCCTTATTTACGATACTAATACATAAATTATATTTGACGGCCTCAAAAGTTTTGTGTAGTTTGAAAAACGGTTCTAAAATTAGATACAAAAATGATCATTTTGTAAAAAATATGTACTGCAATTGAGATTCTCTAAAAACAGGCAATTCATGTTACTCTATTTATATTAGATGGGGCTGCTAAATTTGCTCACAACTTGTATATTCAAAACCTTGATTTAAAAGAGAAAAAAATGTATTTGAGAACTCATTCAAGTTGAAAAAATTCTGCCACTTTTTCAATCAACCAATTAAATAAAATCTTGACAGAATTTGTCAAGCTGTCGCCATCCATCATAATTCGCTGTTAATAATTGGAATCTAGATTGAAACAGAGATATTCCATTGAAAAAAAAAAGAGCGAGAAGAGAAAGCTCATGGGATGAGGTGAAAACGTGAGAGAAGTTTGAATGTTAATGAATTAAAACTGAAAAAAAATGGCGATGCATACTGATCTGAGCATGATACTGTAATGTTACTGGACGATGATATTGTTATTCAAAACGTATTTAATTATGGAACTTTGGTTTTGATTTTTCTTTTTATTTTAGTTGTAAGGTGAAGGTCAACGAAATACCGCTGGTGTATATTCCACAAAGAAGGCTTCCTCTGTTTATAGTAGTAAGATTGCACACGTTCTCTTTGCCGTCGAGAAATTTTTTTTTTTTTTTTTTAAAAAATTTTAAGTTAAATTGGACAAAAAAATTTGGGGGCTTGAAACAAATGTTTCAATTGGCTTGGCCCAAATCCGGCCTTGCATCGAGCATTTATTCGACCACTTTGGCATGCAATACGTGTTAACCTTTATGTACTACGTTTACAGTCTCTGATTTGGGAGAAAGCGTATTAAAGAAAATGTCTTAAGTTCCTTTCCCACTTGCACCATTTTTTGGTTGGATAGTCAGTCCCAAAACAACATCCAACCAGTTTTATAAAGTTGTTATACCACACTACCACTCACCGTAGATGGTATCGCTATATAACATTAATACCTCTTCTCAGGCCCTTTACACACAAAAAAAAAAAAAAAATCTCTCTTTCTCTCATCCGGCTTCGAAACAACCTCTGTTTTTTTTTCCTTAACAACGGCTCGGTCTTCTTCTTCTTCCACCAATCATTTTCTTATTCTCATTCTTCTTCTTCGAACCAACCTATTTTTGCTTTAAAAACAAGCGGCTCATGGCATGGCAGTGTATAAAAATTGTTATTTGTCGAGAAAAAAATCAAAACGTGTGATAATATCATTGAAGTAACAACGTAAACGCCTTAATCCGCTTTTTCTTTGTTATGGGCCTTATTATGGGTCTTAGAACACCCACATCCATGTTCTCTTACATGAGTCTTTCACAATTCAGAACTGAATAACCCATAAATATTTTTAACGAGTAGAATAATCCACCGAAAAAGTTTTATCATTGAATGGAGAATATGGCGTTTTTATTGAACAATATATCCCACATTGCCAAAAACAAACAAACGAATAAATCATGTGTAAGTATGCATGCGTCAAGAAGATATACATGTCTCTTACCAGTTTTTGTCTGGCAGTCGACTATTTGCCGTGAATATGTAGTTATATACATTCACATATAATGAACTGCATGTGACTATGCTACATGAATCAAGAAAAATGATCTTACATAAGAAAGTTGTAACTAAACTCAACAACCCTTCTTTGGTTCTTTTGTTATCTTTTCCTCTTTTCTGCAAAACATATTGTATAATATTAATAAAGCGGTGAACAAAATGCAGCTAGATATAAATAATATGAATATCAACTTTTTCTAATAGTTTGTTTCAATTTTTTTCATTTATTTATATATAAATTTTTGGGGTTAGATAGATAGATCAACCACTTCAACAATATTCTTTCTTTTTACCCCAAAAAAAAACAATATTCTTTCGAACATTCAAAAATTTTATTATTTTTAAAAATGTTTGAACTTTACTTAAATGAACTTTCAGTGTTAAAGAATCAAACGTATTTAAGTCTCATTTAATTATTACAAACGAAAGATTCTTATACTTTACACGGCACATAAATAGTCTGTACCATGCCAATTATGTAAATAGAAATAAATGAAATCCACAAAGAACAAAAGAAGTGAACTAGAAACATATGGAAGAAGGTGCAAAACTTAGACTAGGGCCAGGCATGGGAAAATAAATCGCAACATAATTAAGGATCGGATCTTAGCGACATTTTTTGTTTTGTTGTAAGAAAATAGATGTAGTTAAGAAGAGTATACAGTTAGTAATATTTGTTTTGACAAGATGCTATTAATACCAAGCGATATTGGTAAACTTATCTGGAGTGGGAACACACGTACACATAAAATGTTTCTTGCATGTTTGCCAGCTAAATCACAAAATCCACAATAAACCACAACACAACACACCATTTTTTATCACATCCAAAAGTAATCATGCACATGGAAACTAACTCAATATTTTCATATGCAATACAAACGGACCGTACAGATTACTTAAATCATGGTTAAAATTTAAAAGTGATGGTAGTGGACTAATTGTAGTGGAGGATTACTCTGCTGATCGCGTCTAGAAATCAACTCCTCCTATATGAATACTTTTAATTGCCCAATTCAGAATTCAAGGAAGACAGCAATTAAGTTGGTCGATTAAATCAACTATAAGAGAGAAGGGACGTTATTAAAATATGAAAACAAATTGAGGGGCTATACTGAAATAATAAGAAAAACGCTCATTTCGTGTTCGAAAGTGTTTCAAGTGTCCTCGTGATCGTCTCCACACACGCATCTCCGTATATAATTCAATCAACGAATAATAAAATCCGGTAACTCTGAAAATTTTCAATCTCTCCCAATTTTTATCTGCTCCCATTAAATCGCAAAGTTAAATTTTGCGATTTGTTTCTGGTTGGCTATTAAATTTCTCCTTTTAAATTTTCTGCAAGCTGTTTTGGAATCTGGGCTTGGGGTGAATTGCGCCATTGCTGATCTCGGAACGAGTTTGGGTTACCTACTCGCTGTGTTGGTTCGTTCCCCCCACACTAGCTTGCTGGGTTTTTTGTAGGCATTTCCATGGTGATGGCTGCAGCTGTAATTGTGCCTTTGGGCCTTCTCTTCTTCATATCTGGTCTCGCTGTGAATCTCGTTCAGGTGGGTTTTTCTAATTTCGAAGCTTTCTATGTTTAGTCCTTGTCTGATTCGTTTCTGGTGTTACTCGTCTTAGATTCCGTTGATGTTCTGCATTGTAGATCCTCTTCTTCTTCTTTTTTTACCTTCTCCGTGTTGATTCACTGCTTTTAGGGTTTCCGTCGCCGAATTGGGTCTTCATTTCTGTCGGTGCTGTTAGAATTTGAGAGAGCGTGTGAGAGAGAGTGAGACTACACAGTCTAAGCTCAAAATCCATTTTTGTAGATCTTCATGCACTGATCAGAAGAGTGTTGTTTTAATTCAGCGATTTTAAGTAACAATTCCTTCAGATTTATGTTGATTCACTAGATTAAGATGCTAAACCTCATTTTTTCTAAGGCTTAGAATGTTTGTCAACAGATTCTAAGTTTTGGGCTTGAGGAAAGAAATCTTCATGCCTAGGTGTCAAAGAGCTTTCTCTCTGAATTTCATTTCCTTAAGTTTGATGTTTACAACATTTTATTTCAGGCAATTTGCTATGTCCTCATTCGTCCCCTGTCTAAGAACACATACAGAAAAATTAACCGAGTGGTTGCAGAAACCTTGTGGTTGGAGCTTGTCTGGATCGTTGACTGGTGGGCAGGAGTAAAGGTACCCATAAACTTTTTTCCTATTATGTAAAATGATTAGGATGCAGACCATTGTCTGCGTATCATTATTACGGAAGCTTATATAAGTCAAGGAACATATTAGGGGCATCCTTTTTATTATTCAGTTAGTGTACACATGACAATATGTAGTTTTTGTTGATCTTACTTTGAGTGTATGACTTCCTCTGAAACCTCCTTTTCCTTCTTCCCTAGATCCAAGTGTTTGCTGATAATGAGACCTTCAATCGAATGGGTAAGTTCCTGCTTGTGGGAATCAAAACATAAAAGTCCTATATATGAACAAATCTATAACTTCAGTGACTGTTCTATACTTTTCTTCCAGGCAAAGAACATGCTCTTGTAGTGTGTAATCACCGAAGTGATATTGATTGGCTTGTGGGATGGATTCTGGCTCAGGTACATACTTTAATCTCGCAGTTTCATGCATTTTGTCTCTAAACAACCGTTTCTGCTTGAATGCATACATGGGAATTTACATAGACTTCCTGGTGATCAATCTTGTATATGTGCAATGGGACCATTATCTTGCTTCTAGTATCTAGTGAATTTAGATTCTCCTAGGTAGAAGTTTACAGCCCCGAATGTCCACTGATGAGACAAGAGAGAATATAGCATCATACTATTTGCTCTAACAGGCTGCATGTTATACGGCTTACCTCTTTTAATTTATTGTTCATATTTTTTTTTTCCTCGCAGAGGTCAGGTTGCCTGGGAAGCGCATTAGCTGTAATGAAGAAGTCTTCCAAATTTCTTCCAGTATGTGAATCTATTAGTTTACTGCAGTGCTTGCTAGAGTTTAAAGAAACTAGTGATCTTTAATAAATTCCTCAGTCTCTGGTGTAAGTTAGAAACTTGATAACTGGCGTTGGATTGATAAAAATATCATTTTTTTAGGTTCATCCACTTCTTCCCCTTTTTATCCTGTTACATACTCTAAAGTATTCATAAGCATATAATTGTCGCACACATACAGGTCATAGGCTGGTCAATGTGGTTCTCGGAGTATCTGTTTCTGGAAAGAAATTGGGCAAAGGATGAAAGTACTTTAAAGGTATGGTCTTACATTCTTCTTGTGAAACATCTAATTTTGCTCGTGTAAAATGATCATAAGCATGCTATACATCATTAGCCTGATTATACAGAATCTTCATTTCTAGAGCATGAGTTATGTTTGTTTATCTAAATTTACAGTCAGGTCTTCAACGCTTGAACGATTTCCCTCGACCATTCTGGCTAGCCCTTTTCGTTGAGGGAACCCGCTTTACAGAGGCTAAACTTAAAGCAGCACAAGAGTACGCAGCCTCCTCTGAGTTGCCTGTCCCTCGAAATGTGTTGATTCCTCGCACCAAAGTAAGTTGTATTATTTTTATTTTTGCCATTCTTTGGGCAATTTGATATCTTCACTGTGACCTTAAAAGAGCAAAATGGCTACCATTATTGATCCAAATCTCAATGCGTGGTTTGGATCTTTGTTGCCTTTATATGTGGATCTATTTTATAATTACGCCTTCATCAGACCGACATGGTGGATAATATTGTGTTTTCTGCCCTAATAACTAGACTTGGTTTGTATTTTTATTTCAGGGTTTTGTGTCAGCTGTTAGTAATATGCGTTCCTTTGTCCCAGCCATTTATGATATGACTGTGGCTATTCCAAAAACTTCTCCGCCCCCAACGATGCTAAGACTATTTAAAGGACAACCTTCTGTGGTAAGCAAGTAAAAATATGAATAGGGCTCACGTTAAGCAACATATAGTATCTACATGTTTCACTCTTCTCACAACGAATTTCATAATATTCACTTCATTATCCATTTTCTTTTCACTGCAACTGAAACGAATGTAACCCTTTATCTTGTGGATTACTGGTTTAAGGAGTGATATTTCAGCTTTGCTTCCATAATGTGTAAGAAATCATTGGGCTCATCGCATCCCAAAGCTTTTTGTAACTCCTGTCTATTCCCCAAACCGTTGCTGCTGTTTTCAGGTGCATGTTCACATCAAGTGTCACTCGATGAAAGACTTGCCTGAATCAGATGACGCAATTGCACAGTGGTGCAGAGATCAGTTTGTGGCTAAGGTAAAGATTATGGATTTTTTGATTTTTCCTTGGTCAAGATTTAAAAGAGAGAAGCTAAGGAAAAAATGTATATTTTGACACTCTCTCTCATCTACTACGCTCTGTTGTGATACAGGATGCATTGTTAGACAAACACATAGCTGCAGACACTTTCCTCGGTCAGCAAGAACAGAACATTGGCCGTCCCATAAAGTCACTTGCAGTGAGTCTCTCAAAACAATCTCATGGATCCATCCATAAAAACTCACATATCACTTCTCATCTTTTTTTTTTTTTTTTTTAAAATTCCAGGTGGTTGTATCATGGGCATGCCTACTAACTCTTGGAGCAATGAAGTTCTTACACTGGGCAAAACTCTTTTCCTCATGGAAAGGTATCGCGTTATCGGCGCTTGGTCTAGGTATCATCACTCTCTGTATGCAGATCCTGATCCGATCCTCTCAGTCAGAGCGCTCGACCCCAGCCAAAGTCGCTCCAGCCAAGCCAAAGGACCATCACCACTCAGAATCGGCTTCCCAAACAGAAATGGAGAAGCAGAAGTAAAAGCTGGATCTAAGAGATCAAACAACAAACACAACAAAGAAGCGTGTCAGTTTTGTTATAAGAAACAAAAAAGAAACTCTCCAATTGAAATCCCTTAATATCATCAATTCTGTTTTGTTCAGCTACTACTATTACTACTACTGCTACTACTATTACTCAGCCTATGTGTGTCTCTTAGTCGATTGTTGTATAGGGTCAACGATTTATCCCTATAGACCATTGGGATTTTTTTTTTTTTCTCAAGTGCATAGGCCTTGTATAACTTTTCTATTATTAGTTTGGAATTTGGGATTGATCCTTGACTTTCCTTTTCGAAAACAGTTTTTTTTTTCCTTAAAAAAAATTCTTACTGATAGTGTAGTAGATTCATTAGACAAAATATGTCATTGCAAGAAATTCATCGACAAAACGTAACAAATGTTATATGAAAAAACTCTTCGTTAACACACGGATTTTTTAAAAAAGTTATAACTTATATTTCCATTTTTAAGGTAGAATAGTAGTAATAGAGAACACTCAAGTCGGTGTTAATATAATTAATTTAATACACAGTTTTATTTTTTGTTTTCTTGAACCCTAAAACCCTTCAGGCCGAGTTCAAAGAAAAAAAAGAAAAAAAAGAAAAACCTTGAACCACTCTCAAGGTTCGTAGCGCCGCGCTCTCTCACTTTCGAACTCCGATTAAACTCTGATTAAACGCCGGTAGTGTCAATTTCAAAGCATAGAGATTGATAAACCCTAATTTTCTCCGTTCTTACAGAAGCCCTGATTTCGTGGACTCAGTGGCACAGTTCGCACAACTTGAGAACCGGTCCTGTGCAACGCAATGGCTCAAGCTCAAACCATAGAGGTTTGTTTGAGTTTTCGATTTCACGGCGTTCGAATTCTCTTTTTGCTTTGGATAGTTTAACTTATGTTTTCGAGGTTTTGGTTTCTCCAGGGAGCTTCCCAGGTGGTCGAATCCGTTAGGTTTAGTTTCATGACAGAGGAAGATGTTCGAAAACATAGTGTTATGAAAGTTACAAATCCCGTATTACTCGATAACGTTGAGAGACCTGTACCTGGTGGTCTCTACGATCCTCTAATGGGTCCTTTAGATGATAGAACATCGTAAGTCTTCTTCAATATGATTTACGCTCACTATAACTGGTTTTTAATCTCTGCCGAGCTATAAATAACTCTTTTTTTGACAGATTTTTTGTATAAAGACTTTCTTTTTAGTTATAATGGACGTTGGTTAGATATTTGATAATTGCTACAGCTGATACTTTCTGATAATGTTGTTTGTTGTTCCCCATGTTTCTCTCTTCATTTATGTTTGGCTTTGTTTGCGTAATCAAAGCATTCCTTTCCCTCTTAATGCAGCTGTAAATCATGTGGGCAGCTCAGTCTTGTTTGTCCAGGACATTGTGGGCATATCGAGCTTGTCTATCCTATTTACCACCCTTTGCTGTTCAATCTCCTTTATAACTTCTTGCAGAGGACCTGTTTCTTCTGTCATCACTTTATGGCAAATAAGAATGACGTAAGTATATATATATATATATATATCATAAGTTGGATAGACTTGTCTCTCATTTGCGCTTACTTATTTGCTTTTTGTTTCATTTTAAGGTTGAAAGATGTGTTTCTCAGTTGAAACTCATCATGAAAGGTAATTTAGTTGCCGCTAAGCAGCTGGATTCTAGAGCCACTGATTCATCAGAAGAATGTGAAGATTCTGAAATGGAGAAGGAGAGATGTGAAGATTCTGACATGGGAAAACAGAGATGGACATCTCTTCAGTTTGCTGAAGTCACCGACCTCATGAATACATTTTTGAGGTTGAAATCAAAAAGCTGTGGGTCTTGCAAAGCAAAACCTCCTAAACTAGAGAAGCCTATGTTCGGATGGGTTCGCATTGTACGTTCTCTTGAAGTTTTTTTATGGCATGCATAATTTAGAATATAGTCCGTTTTCTTTAAGTGATTTGAGTTCTAGATCTTCATTTATTCTATTATTTAACCTGATATTTGCTCTGTTCTGTAGTTTAGTGTGCGTGTGAAATTGCCTTCAAAAGCATGATTAGGCCGAATGCCATTAATGTCAGTATGCTCCTGTTTTTCTTTTTGTTCTTTTTTCCTAAGGAACAATAACTTTTACAACTGGTTTTGGCGTTTGAAGAGAAATACCGTTGACAATGCCTTTATTAACAGTTCAAGTTCCCATTTCGTTAGTATTATGTCCTTGACATTCTATTTGGTTTGAAGGCTACACTCGCCTTTTTTCTAGAGATTACATTTGTTGCACCCGTACTTCTGTAGTTTGTCCCTTTAAAGTCTTACTCGTGGACCTTATACTGTACATGTGTGCACTCGAGGTCCAGCGCGCTTTTATATTTTTATCTGCGTTCTAATTCTCAATGTTATGCTCCATCTTGATATCGGTAAAAGTTGTGATATTCCTATCAATAACAATCTTTTTGAACAGGTTGGTATGTCAGCGTCCGCCATTGGAGCTAATGTAATTAGAGGGATTAAGGTAAAGAAGTCCGCTAGCAGTGTGGAAAATCCCAATGACTCTGACGACAGTGGTATTGATGCATTATCAGAAGTTGAAGATGGTTCTGAAAAGAAAAAAAGAAAATCTTCAGAAGTAGCTGAAGAGTTTGCAAAGCACCAAAATAATACTAGAAGAGACCTTTTCCCGAGTGAGGTTTGTTTCTGATATGGTTTAACTTTATAATTTGACGACCAAAATATTCCACATTTATAATGTCTTGCTTTACACTTGTTTCAGGTCAAGAAAATCTTAAAAGGCTTGTGGGAAAATGAGCATGAGTTTTGCTCCTTCATTGGTGATCTTTGGCAGAGTGAATCTGAAAATGTCGACTATTCTATGTTCTTTTTGGAGAATATTCTTGTGCCTCCGACTAAATTTAGAGCTCCAACAAAAGGAGGCGATAGCGTAAGTAATTCCTAAAGAATGAAACTGTTTGGGTGCTTTTGTTTCCTCTAAGTTGGAGTTTATGGTCATTTTATAACTGTTGGCATTTCCTCTGTGGGTCACTTTCAGTGTTCTCATAATTTTCCCTTTCCATTATGGTTATTCCCTTCAACTCATGTAGTTACGATTTTGATTCTTACAGGTTATGGAGCATCCTCAAACCGTAGGGTTAAATAAGGTCTTAGAATCCAATATATCCCTTGGGAATGCCTGTACTAACAAATTAGATCAACCCAAGATAATTTCCAGATGGATGAATCTTCAAGAATCAGTCAATGTCTTGTTTGATAGCAAAACTGCCACAGGTTAGCTTCTAGCTCATTTACTTGTTTGAGGTGCATTTATTTTTAAGATTTTCCTGATTTTTTTCTAGCTATGTGTAGCTGGCTGCCCCCACTTTTCTATCTGCTTTCTTGTATCAGTGCAGACTGACTATCATGTTTTTTTTTCTTTACAGTTAAAAGCCAGAAAGAGGGTACTGGAATATGTCAAACTCTAGAGAAGAAAGAGGGTCTATTTCGGCAAAAAATGATGGGAAAGAGAGTGAATCATGCATGCAGATCTGTGATATCTCCAGATCCTTTTATCGCTGTCAATGACATTGGAATTCCTCCTTGTTTTGCTTTGAAATTGACGTATCCCGAGGTATGATGTCATATATCATAACCAGTAAATTTCACTTGTTATTCCGGCATATAATTACTTACCTGAATCTGATCAGTAAACCTTTTACTATAAATCACACGCCCCAAAAGGTTATATGGATGAAATATTGGTTTACTGATCTTAAGAGTGATGATGAAGACAGCTTTTACTTTTGCTTGTAATATTTGTCAAATTAAAAAACATACTCTTTCCACAGTGATTGCCTACGGACTCTCTTTATAGCTTTGATTTCCTACCAAATTTTGCATCTTCCAATTTTCCCATTACTATGTGGAGATGGCTAGTGGGAACGCTTAGATGTACAATATATATGTCCGACTTGCAGTATCACTTTATGTTTGTTTTTCCGGTAATGGATGTTTATGTATTACTGCAGAGGGTGACTCCTTGGAATGTTGAAAAGTTGAGGGAGGCTATCATTAATGGTCCTGACATTCATCCGGGAGCAACACATTACTCTGACAAAGTATCTACAATGAAGCTGCCTCCAACCAGAAAAGCACGAATAGCAATTGCAAGAAAGCTATTTTCCTCACGAGGAGTCACTACAGAACTTGGAAAAACTTGTGATGTCAACTTTGAAGGTAAAGTTGTCTATCGACATATGCAAGATGGTGACGTCGTCCTTGTGAATCGGCAGGTGTGGACACATACTGTTTTATTTCATTATAATTGACTATCTAAAATGTTTCTCAAGTCTTTTGAGGTCTTTTACTACGCCATTTTAAAAAGATTTAATAATGAAGCAGTACATTTGTTTTATTTCTTTCTTCAGTATTAGTTGCAGTCTCAGCATTGTTCATTTGGTCAGTAATGCCTGCGTTTGTATCAACTTACAAGTGTTTTTTTTTTTTTTTTTTTCATGGCAGCCAACATTACATAAACCTAGCATAATGGCGCACATGGTCCGTGTTCTTAAGGGGGAGAAAACACTTCGTCTCCACTATGCAAATTGCAGGTAGACACCGTGGATATAAAGAATTCCGTCTCTTCCAGATGTCATTGTCTGCTTTCACTTTTCGAATTTACATTCTTGGACCTTTTCCACGTCTACGTTGATGTTCCACTTGCAGTTTCTTGTATCTCAAGACTGACTTAAAAAATTACTTTGGTTTCAGTACATACAATGCAGATTTTGATGGTGATGAGATGAATGTGCACTTTCCACAAGATGAGATTTCACGTGCTGAGGCCTACAATATTGTCAATGCCAACAACCAATATTCCAGGCCTTCTAATGGTGATCCACTTCGAGCTTTAATTCAGGTTGTACATCCAAGCTATTTCTTCAAATCCTTGTATTCATTTCACGAATTGGGTTGTTTACCAGTCATATTTATGGACCTTGCATGTACCCAACAGGATCATATTGTCAGTTCCGTTTTGCTTACCAAAAGGGACACATTTTTGGACAAAGATGAATTTAATCAGCTTCTCTTCAGTTCTGGCGTGACTGACATGGTACTCAGTTCTTTTTCTGGAAGATCGGGCAAGAAAGTAATACAATCAGCTTCAAATGCAGAGCTATTGACAGTCACGCCTGCTATTTTGAAACCAGTGCCTCTTTGGACCGGAAAGCAGGTAATCATAATACTCTGCTTTTTTTGTTCTGTTTATAATTTTGTTACATCTCTCTATCCATGCTGGTTTTCCCCCACATGGCTATGTGCCTTGGTATACAAGCTGTATCCAGGGATTCATGAGCAGTTGGCTCAGTCACTAAGGAATGCTTTTTCTTCACATAAGCTTCTGGTTGTGCTTCTCTACTAGGTCATTACTGCAGTGTTGAATGAGATAACCAAAGGTCACCCACCATTCAGCGTAGAGAAAGCTACCAAACTTCCAGTTGATTTCTTTAAATGTAGATCAAAAGAAGTAAAATGTAAGAGCGGAGAAAGCAACGAAAAGAATCATTTGACCACGAAGCAAGACTTTGACGAGTCATGGAAAAAGGATCTTAATGAAGATAAACTGCTAGTCCGAAAAAATGAATTTGTCCGCGGTGTGATTGACAAGGCTCAGTTTGCGGACTATGGATTGGTTCATACGGTGCATGAGCTCTATGGTTCAAATGCTGCAGGAAACCTGCTTTCCGTTTTTAGTCGTCTCTTTACCGTCTTTCTTCAGGTTTGCTCTCATGAAGTTGATCATTTATTTTTATTTGTTACAGAGTTTTGCATCCTGAATCTTTGTTTGTACATCTTTTCAGCTTCAGGGTTTCACCTGTGGAGTTGATGATCTTATTATATTGAAAGATATGGATGGAGAGAGAACAAAGCAACTTCAAGAATGTGAACAAGTTGGTGAAAGAGTACTCCGTAAGACTTTCGGCATTGCTGTTGATGTTCAGATAGGTATGCATATTTTGCGGCAAAGTATCTACTGCATTAATGGGTGCATGCTTGCCAACAAGGTCCTTTGTTACATTCTGGAAAATGATGTCCCTTTGTAGTATGAGGCATGGAAATTGTAAATTATGAAATAACTTAATCACAGTTTACTGTCTTGTCTGCAGATCCTCAGGACATGAAATCCAGAATTGAACGAATTCTTTACGAGGACGGGGAATCTGCATTGGCATCTTTGGACAGGAGCGTTGTAAATGAACTCAACCAGTGTTCAAGCAAGGGGGTGATGAACGATTTGTTGTCTGACGGGTTATTGAAACCCCCTGGGAAGAATTGTATATCGCTGATGACCATATCTGGGGCTAAGGGCAGTAAGGTGACTTAAAGTTGGTTTGTAGCTTACATGTTTTTAGAACTTTCCTTGTCTTTTCTTCTGCAGTTTATTAGCTCATGCCAAGTTTTCCAAACTAAAAGTTTTAATTTTTTGGGAAAGGAGACAAACAAGTTAGTCTCCCAAAAGTTGATATATTTACTTTTGTTCTTTTTCGATGGAGACTGTTAGTGCTGCAAGTAATTTTTTTACAACTTTATCTCCTTTTAACTAGGTTATATAAACAGTTTGGTGGTGACTGCATTAACAATTTTTGGGAGGTTAAACTTTATCATTTCTTTCTCATGTTGTCCACTTTATGTAGGTTAACTTCCAGCAAATTTCTTCACACCTTGGCCAGCAAGATTTGGAAGGAAAAAGAGTTCCCCGAATGGTTTCTGGGAAGACATTACCTTGTTTCCATCCATGGGACTGGTCCCCTAGAGCTGGGGGTTTTATTAGTGACAGATTCCTTAGCGGTCTTCGTCCCCAAGAATATTACTTCCATTGCATGGCTGGACGAGAAGGGTAACTACCTTTTTTAAAAAAAACTCCAGTGTCATTTTAGTTTATGTTTCTTACTATTAAGAGTAGTGTTTCCAAAATTTATGTAATTGGTTTTTTGTGTAAAACTTTTTCTTGGTTGACGGTGGTCTGTTAAGAGTTGGTCAGCATCAGCTAGTTTGTCATCTTTGTTCACTTAAAACATTCTGGTTTGCAGGTTAGTTGATACTGCAGTGAAGACATCACGTAGTGGGTATCTGCAAAGATGCTTGATGAAAAATCTTGAGAGCCTAAAAGTCAACTACGATTGTACTGTCCGGGATGCTGATGGGTCCATCATTCAGTTCCAATATGGTGAAGATGGCGTGGATGTTCATCGGTCTAGCTTCATTGGAAAGTTCAGAGAACTGACAGTAGTAAGCATTCCTTTATAAACGGTTTAGCCCCTTCCTTATTTGCTCTTGGGAAACTTATGTTGTTATTAATATAACTTACTCTGGTTCAGAATCAAGATATGATCCTTCAGAGATGCAGTGAAGACATGCTATCTGGATCCAGTAGTTACATTACTGACCTGCCTATTACTCTTAAGAATGGAGCTGAGAAGTTTGTGGAGGCAATGCCTATGAATGAACGTATTGCTTCTAAATTGGTGAGACAAGAAGATCTACTGAAGCTGGTGAAGTCAAAATTCTTTGCAAGTCTCGCCCAGCCAGGGGAGCCTGTAGGTGTACTTGCTGCCCAGTCTGTAGGAGAGCCATCAACGCAAATGACGTGAGTTATTTTCTTTTCTTATGTTGTGGTTCTGCTAACTCTTCCACCGTTGCAAATTACAAACTGAATCACATTGGTATTCACATTTCTAAAAATAATATGAGGATGTTTGCAGGTTTTGCATCCTTCATTATATATTTGCTTATAAAATCTTTTGCTCCGTCATTTTACAGGCTGAATACTTTCCATCTGGCTGGACGTGGAGAGATGAATGTGACACTCGGAATTCCACGTTTACAAGAGATCTTGATGACTGCTGCGGCAAACATTAAAACGCCTATTATGACTTGCCCGTTGCTGAAGGGCAAAACAACGTAAGTTGGTTTAGTTTCAGTGGCATTGACTATACGTTCGGCTACTTTCATTACTAACATGAGAAAACAGGCAAATACTTGATGGGTAGCTTCTCTTACAAAGAACTTTGTGATGATAGATAATATAAGAGTGTAACATTTGGGCCCGTGACTGCATCTTGAAGATATTTCACATTAAAACATTCTCGACATTTATAATCTGTCATTCGTGCAGGGATGATGCAAAGAAGATAACTGATAAGTTGAGAAAGATTGCAGTGGCAGATATTATAAAGAGTATGGAAGTGTCCGTTATACCATACGCAGTTCATGAGGGTGAAGTTTGTAGTATTCACAAGCTTAAGATAAAATTGTATAAGCCAGAGCATTATCCGAAGCACACTGATATAACTGATGAAGATTGGAAAGAGACGATGACAGTTATGTTTTTGAGGAAGCTGGAAGACGCTATAGAGATTCACGTGAAAATGCTCGTTAGAATCAGAGGTATAAAGAGTGAAAAAGACACCCGCCCAACATCTGGAAATGAAACGGATAATGATGATTCTGTTAGTGGAAAGCACACTGAAGATGATGATGATGATGATGAGGGCGAGGGTACAGAGGTTGATGATCTCGGTGCAGATGCACAGAAACAGAAGAAGCAGGCAGTAGATGTGGTGGATTATGAGGAAAACTCAGAAGATGAGAAGGATGAACCATCGTCAATTAGTGGAGTAGAGGACCCTGAGACGGATAATGAGGATGAGAACGCAGAAGTTAGCAGGGAAGAGACCCCAGAACCGCAGGAAGACGCAGATGTTAGCAAGGAAGAGACTCTGGAACCGCAAAAAGAGGTAAAGAATGTTGAAGAAGGGAGTAGAAAGAAGAGACGGAAATTTGTTCCAGGTAAAAATGACAGACATATCTTTGCGAAATTCAAGGGAAAGACATTTGAGGTCCATTTCAAGTTTCTTTCAGAGGAGCCTCATATCTTACTCTCTCAGGTACCCTTTTCTTCAAGCTATTTCTCTGATGACTCCGATGGCTAGGCACTCATTTTAAAGGTAGTTTATATTTTTTACATGCAGATTGCTCAGAAAACAGCGCAGAAGGTTTACATCCAGAATTCTGGGAAGATCGAACGGTCGACAGTGGCTAACTGTGGTGATCCTCAAGTGATCTACTATGGAGACAATCCAAAGGAGAGAGAAGAAATCTCCAACGATGAAAAGAAAGCATCACCAGCTCTCCACGCATCGGGAGTTGATTTCCTTGCTCTCTGGGAATACCAAGATAAGCTTGATGTCAGGTACTTGTACAGCAACAGCATTCACGACATGCTCAACACTTTTGGAGTGGAAGCAGCCAGAGAGACCATAATCAGGGAAATAAACCACGTGTTCAAATCATACGGTATATCCGTAAGCATCAGACACTTGAACCTCATTGCAGATTACATGACCTTTTCGGGTGGATACCGTCCAATGAGCCGTATGGGAGGAATTGCAGAATCAACTTCTCCATTTTGCAGAATGACTTTTGAAACAGCCACTAAGTTCATTGTCCAAGCAGCTACTTATGGAGAAGTCGACAGGTTAGAAACTCCCTCTGCTAGGATCTGTCTCGGCTTGCCCGCTCTTTCGGGAACCGGATGCTTCGACTTGTTGCAGAGAATGGAGCTCTGAGAGATTCACTACACATTTTTGATATCTTACCTTTTATGTTTTATACATTTTATTTATATAACAAACAGTTTTTTTTTAATGCTAAAAAATATAAAATTACTTTTGGATATTGTGAAAATAGTATTACCTATCATTATGTTATACATTTATCTACATAACAAGCAGGTTTTTTATGCAAAAAATTATAAATTACTTTTGGATATTATAAAAACAGTATTATAGATAGATTGGAGAAAAAAAAGAAAAAAGGAAGAGGATGTATAGAGAAAAATACAAAACACAAGAGTGGATTAAACGACGACGTCTAAACTCTTTTAGACAGCCCCTCGTGCAGTCTTGACAGTCTCCCCCTCGTGATATGGTCAATACCCTCCCGACATCCTTTTTACTTCGTACTCTCTCTCCCTTTCTTTCCTTACAAAAAACAAAATGTATTTATTTACTTTTTTTTTACTTATTCACTGTGTTCTCACATTATAATTCTTTGTTTAACACTATAAATAATTCTTTGTTTTAACATTATAAATATTATATTAGTTGATCATTGGATGTGTTTCACTTTCATCCCACTCAGATCGATGTCCTCCATCGCTGCAAAAATGCTTGCATGTTTCATTAACATTTGCTCTTTCTTTCCCAAACCCAAGACTCATATATATTTTATTTGTTCCCTTCATTTTCACTATTTATTTTTATTTAGTTTCTTCGATATATATAATTCTGAATTCGTGAGTTATATACAGTGGTGGAGGCACATGTTATGAGTTGGGGTCATTCACCCCCAGCGAAATTTAAAAAATTGGTGTAATTTAATAAAATTTAATCATATATACTTCTACTTGATTCCAATAAAGAATTTTTCTGGCTCCGTCACTGATTATATAATATATTTGTCTGTGGATCTACTCATCTATCTCACCCATAAGATTTTCCAAAATATAAGTAGGATTCAATATAAAATTTTTTTTATATGATTTCTATAATGATTTGATTTATTATTCTATTAACGAGACAAACTTCGTTAATATATTCTCTAGATAATCAACCACCATGCATATGTCCTTCTCGCTTCGTTAAATTACTTCGGTCATAACGAGCAATTTCATCTTTGAACCGAGTTTCTTGGATTTTGAGTGACGGCATACTTTAGTTTAGTACCGTGGATTTTCGTAACAGTGAAATAATTGAAGGTAATAGTGCAGATAAACTTGATACAATATGAATTCTGAAAAAGTGTTGTGTATTAGACAAGAAAAAGTTTTGGAAAAGTAATTTTGTTGACGAATTCGGAAAACAAAAGGTAGAAAAAAAGATCAAAAGTTTCTATATGTTTAGAATTTAAAAAAAGAAAATCAATATTTATGATTAAATATGACGTTTCGTTGGTCATTAAAAATAACACGATAGTAAATATGCAACATGCCTAGCTAGTTGCTGTTGGTGGTATATTCCGCTCCCCGGTCCGGACCGGTTAAAGACCAAGACCGGTCCAATTGACCCCGGTTTACGATGGTCTTAGTCGAAATGGGCCTGGCCTGACAGTGCGGTCTATAAGAAAGAAGTCCAGCGACGAGAGGCGGTGAGAGCTGAACGAGAAGCCCTAGAACGTCTCCTCACTCATGTAATATAAATAGTAGAATTGTTACTGTAGAAGGGGATTTTTCGGACCCGGAGAATAGAGACCTGAATATTGTATCGAGTTCGTCGAGAGACCTCCGAACTGAACGAATTATAATTGAGAACTTAATAAAATCTTATCAACTTAATCTCTTTCGAACTCAAATTACCGAACCGACCTCAAATAGTTGAATATCGTAATCAACAGTTGCCTATATATATATAGATGCAACGTATGTTTTCGTGGATGATTAATCATTAATTTATATTGTTTTTTTTCTGGCGGAGATCGTAAAACTGCTAGTATGAGGCTGCGGTGCGTCAAAATTGTTGTTAGTGCAAATAGTAAAGGTGTAAAGTGTAAACTCATATGGAATTTAGCTCAAAACTAGTTTGGCGTTGAGATTCAATGCAAGAGAGAATAAACGGTGTACCGAATGAGTTTTAGATTTGCGCATTTGCGAGTAGTATAGACTTGATTCAAGAGAATGAATTGGAAGAAGAAAAAATCATTAATAACTTTGTCTCTTTATTTTATATATAAGATGTGCATTTGTCTATTTCTTTTTTTCCCTTACAACTAAAATCTTGAAGGCAACCTCAATTTATGAAGGTGGTGGTATAGAGAATTAAAACCTCGAAACAAAAACTTGGATGATCAAGATTTAAAGGTTAGTCTAAATTTATTTGAAGATATTTTTTATTAATGTTAATATCATTTTAAAAATAAAACGATACTTTTCTTAAAGTTAATCAAAGAATTATGTGCCGAAAATCCATATTTTTTCATCACGAATACTTGTCTTCCTTCACACAAAGGGGTTTTCTACACAGAATTTGATGAGATATGTTGTTGTCAATTAAATTCTCCAATGACCAAGTTTGTATATTCAGTTAAAATCGATAATGTTCCTCAACCAATAAAACAGTTTTATTAGATTTATAGACTTCCTTTAACTATAAACCAAAGCAGCCTAAACTATTCTACCAGATTATTACAATAAATGAAGTAGAATCTTATATATATTTTATGATGTCTTAAAAGGGTGTTTCAACATGGATTGTTATGATGCCTGACAAAAAAAAAACATAAAAAGCAAGTGGAAATTGAGCTTTTTAGCAAAAAAAAAAGGCAAGTCAAAATATACATAATTTCTACTTAAATCATTGGAGTACGTAGTTGAGCTTAGATATATAGCTATATAGCAATTCTTTCTTTTTGTTAATGTTTAGATCATCAATTCGTTCTTGCTTTTCTTGAAATTTCACTAATTTTTTTTACCAAAAAAAAAAAAATTTCACTAATTTTCTCGTATGCGTACCCACCAAACAAGAAAAGGTGGTCTAAAGATTTTATTTAAACTTTATTTGAATGCTGCACTCATATTTTCCTCCTTTTTTTAATATTCACCCTTTTGCTTTAAAGGAAAAGATAAAGTTGGAAATTTAACAATATAGCTGCGTCGTTTTTTAGATATAGAAATACGACTATATTAAATAATTCTTCTATATTAAATAATATTATAATTTAAAATGATAAAATTCGACTATATTAAATAATTCTTCTATATTAAATAATATTATAATTTAAAATGATAAAATACGCCCCTATCGGCCTATCATTTTTGTGCAAAAAAAAAAAAACGCTTCTAACTATCATAACAAATTATGAGAATAATTAGAAGCTAGATTGCCATGAGTGTTGTGTGTATGCGATCGTGTGACTCGTGTCTATGTATATAAGCATAATAATATCAAAAGAGTAGGTAATATACACATTAGGTGAAGCCTAGAGCTTGTGGTACACTTCCTTTATATTTGAATTGTCCAAAAGAATTTAGTAGCTTACTATTTCTCTTCCACAATGTCCCACCAACATATTATATATATATATATATTTATATATATATATATATATTGATCGGTACAAATTTCTTAGGGTCTGTATTTATAATAGAAAGAGTCGTGCAGAACATAGAACCAATAGAACAAATATGGTTAATGCAGAAGAAAAAAAAACGAAACAAACGACATGGAACAATGATTAAGAATAGTATACTAACTATAAGCGATATTAAAATATAATTAGTTTTGTTCAACGAACTAATTGATCAGCCAGTACACTTTTTACTTCTTCTTTTTTAAAGACGTTTGATCGTATTCCGTCAATCATTTTGCAAACAGAACGTTAATATTTGTATAGTAAATCCGACTGTCATAAAACAATTTGAGAAAGAAAATAAAATGACATGCATAATCTATAGTAGTTCATCCAAAATATGTGAGTTATGTTCATTTTTACACCGTAATAGATTTCACTATGTTAAAAAAATAGTAAGAGTTAGAACGTTTTCACTATCTACGTCCAAAAAAACGATAAAGAATAAACAAAGGAAAAAAACACCGTAAGGCAAACCATTCCCGTCATCGTGTCTTCATGGTGGACAAGGATTAAGCTCCTTGACACACAAAAATTATTTTTACTGCATTTAGACCGTAATGTATGCCATATAATTTAATTAAAAAAATGAATAGATATGTATTTATTGCGGTTCAATCTCAGCAAACAGAAACACTATTTAAACCTTTAGTCGTAGTATCGATAAAACTGTTTCAAATAAGAAACATCACATGCAATTTAAATGTTCTATATGTCATGGCCCGACACATAAATTTTAAAATTTATCATATATATATTAATAAAACGTCACATCCAAAATAAAACCTAAGCACAAAGATGGGCATAGAACCATGGTGATGGCTTCTCTCTCCTTCTCTACGCACACACACACATATATATATATATATATATATATATATGTATAAAACAAACATACAAATTAGTCACAAGGTGTGGCTTAGGAGGGCCCAGCCTCTTGTAGAAGGCCCGAAGTCTTTATTGTGTTGAAATTACACTCAGTATGAGTTTTACCTACTAAGACCCAAATTAGATCAAATTCCTAAGAATGTTTCTCTAGTTACGTGCTAAGATCACGTTTTCATATGCCCACCTGATTGATAACTAAAGAGACGGCTAGCCCTCATTCATCTCAAAACGCATCAAATCATTGTTATTACCAATTTACCAATTAAAAAATTAATAATATTCGGACTTCAGTATCCATTGCCACTCTTATGAAACTTAGCCGAAAAGAAAGTACCAACAAATTCCCTTTCTTAATAATGAGAATCCTCTCAAAGTTAAACATCAAACCTACGTGTTAGAAAAAGAAACCTATTTTCAACCTAGAGTGTTGATAAAGCTTACTTACGTGCCAATTATCTATTAATCTATAATCTTATTAATTACAAAATGAAGCTAAATAACTGTGAATTGTTTAGTATTTAGTTTGTGAGGTAAATAGTCCTCGATTAATTGCGATTGTAGCCGTAGAATTGACGCCATAAGTGTTAAACTATAACTATATGTTTACTGCCTTTAATACTCTCTGATCGTAGCTTTACGTACGAAGAAGAAAATTTTAAAATTTGAGGAGGTTGAGTTTTAGATGGATTCATCAAACATTCTTTTAATGGGATCAAAGTTTCTACAATTTTGTTAGCTGTGAATTATTCAACCACAGTATACTATCAACATATTGCTATATTTGTTTCCAATATACGAATTGTTGGTCATGCATCTATTTATACATATACAGTAAATGCTGCAATTGATCAACTTATGATGCGAATGTGTTTAACATAATTAACTTCGAATTAATGATGAGGTTCAACCGTCCAAGTCCAATGTAGATGTTACTGGTGAAAATAGTACTCATGTTTATAACCTACATATATTGCCAAAAAACAACATTGCAATTGCAACAGTGAACATGAAATGTTCTTTGAGAACATGTGGTCCGTTTTGTTCATAAATAGTGTCATGATGGATATATAAAACCAAATTATGTCATCACGAAAAGATAAAAATACTAGCTAGTGTGACAATAAATTTAAGATCACGATGTTTATTAATCTTTGGAACTTGATTATATATGCCTAATCATCAAAACTTTAATATAGGAATTAAAATTGAGATATGTAAGCCAACTCATGTATTCAAGATTGAATGGGTTTTGTGAGAATTGTAAATCATAATATTAGTTTGGACCACGATCGATATGTGGTAGTGTAGGTCCATATATCTTATATTCTTCTAAGACCGAATCGTCTAGAACATATATTCTATCATTACTGAAATTTGCATCATAGTTGGTTTACCCAACAAACATATATAACTCACTCGGTGAGCAAAAAGTTTATTCGTGATAGAGTTTGGGTCTCCGCCAGAGAAAAATGATTTTATGTTTTTTTCATGTCTCACTTATTATTTGTTTTTTCGAATTTTTATGTTTCACTTATATTATCAAGTATATATTGGTTATAATTTTTATTTTTATTTTATGGACGGAAAGCCTAGCTAGCACGTCCTAATTATATTCCATCTAACGTCGATAAAAAAAAAGCAGAAAATATTCTACTTTAATTGTTAAGCATCCTTAATTTTCACATAACCATTTAGCTAAACAAATTCCACACATAACCAAACAAAAATCAAAAACAAAAATCACGTGTTTTTATTTCACCGACTATAATAATAGTTTATTCTGTTACAGTTAAATTTGTTGCGCATTTTTATTCGACAAATATTTCATTCTTCCATTGTTCATTATTTTGAATATTCAATTGTGTTGGTGTGTATTATATAGAATTATAGATTTATAGATAGATTATTGGGTAAAGTGGAGAAGAAAGAAAAGGAACAGTGAGGCAGGATCTGCGGTGGGGATTTGTACATTCAATGATCTTACCGTTTGAGGGAAAGCCGACCATTGATGCGCACATCAATGCAATTGCTTCCCCTTTTTTCTCTTATAATTTTTCTTTGATATTACAACTCCAAATAAAATGGTATTAATATGTAATAACATAAGGACAAGTGATTATTTTTTTGGTGGTTTTATTGATACTCTGCATTCAAAACAGAGTTCAACAAAGATAACACAAGGGCAAAACGACACAGCAGAAGTCTTTTTGTCTGAGAAGATAAACGAGATGGGCCATATGATGCAAAGGCCCAAGCAGCGTGAACAGAAGGCTCAAACTCACAAGCCCACAACAACACAACGGTCATCTTCTTCTCTGAATAACGACAAGAGGAGAACTGATTCAGAGGAAAGCTCAGAGCAGCTGGCAAGGGTTCGTACAATCAAGATTCAAAATCGGTTTGATGCTTTAGCAACATCATCCGATGCTTGACACCTGGCCTAGGGTTTTAGAGTATTCTAGAATGAGTTCCTTATATAAATACTAAGAGAGGTTGTAACTCTTCTTTAAGCCATTATATTTCAATGAAAAAGAAAATGTTTTAAGCTTCTGTATTCTCTAAAATCAAAACTTCTTCATGGTATCAGAGCCAGGTTCCATGGAACTCTCCATGGACCTTCCGTTACCCTCTCTTAGTATTACCACATGTGTTACAGTCACTCTAAATGATCGTAACTATATTCTCTGGAAGTCTCAAATCGAAAGTTTTCTCATCGGCCAGGGCCTGCTTGGGTTCGTAAATGGAGCAGTGGCTACACCACAGAAGACCATCACCACAACAGGAGCTGATGGTGTCTCTACTACAACTCCAAACCCTGCTTATACTCGATGGTTTCAGTACGACCATGTTGTTCAAAGCTGGCTGCGTGGTTCGTTCTCTGAAGACATTCTCAGTATCGTTGTTGGATGTAACACTGCATCTGAGATCTGGCAAGCTCTTGCAAGTCACTACAACCGTGTCTCTTCCTCACGTCTCTTTGAGTTGCAGCGCAAGTTACAGACGGTCTCCAAAAATGGAAAGACTATGGCTGACTATCTAAAAGAAGTCAAGACCATTTGTGACCAACTCTCTTCGATTGGAAGTCCAGTCACGGATAAAATGAAGATCTTTGCTGCGTTACATGGCTTAGGCCGTGACTATGAACCAATAACTACTAGTGTAGAAGGTTCTATGGATCGTGACCCTCTTCCATCTTTTGAAGATGTATCTCATCGTCTCTCAGCGTTTGATGACCGACTTCAGAGCTATCTTACTCCCACTGAGGCCACTCCACATCTCGCATTCAACATTCAACAGTCCTCACAAGGTTCTTACTCATTCAGAGGAGGTCGTGGACAAAGCAACAGAGGAGCTCGAGGAGGTCGTGGTTGTGGTTCATTCTCCACTCGAGGCCGTGGATTTCACCAACAAAACTCATCTTACAATGGCTCTAATGACATTTCTGAGCGGCCTACCTGTCAAATCTGTGGAAGACGTGGTCACAATGCTCTTAGTTGCTGGCACAGATTTGACAACTCTTATCAGTATGATGGAGGTCACTCTGCAATGGCTGCTCTCCGCATCACAGATGTCTCAGATAACTCAAGTCACGAGTGGTTTCCAGATACAGGGGCTAGTTCTCACATCACCAACTCTGCTCAGAATCTTCAACACTCTCGACCCTACACTGGTACTGATGCGGTTATGGTTGCTGATGGAAATTTTCTGCCAATAACTCACACAGGTTCGACTGTCATTGCCTCTTCATCAGGTAATCTACCTCTTAATGATGTTATGGTCTGTCCTGATGTAGCAAAGTCTCTACTCTCTGTTTCACAAATTACAAAGGCTTACCCTTGTTCATTTGAGTTTGATTGTGATGGGGTTGTTGTTAAGGACAAGGTCACCAAGAGGCTAATAATGTTGGGCAAAAACAGTGAGGGTCTTTATGTCTTGAAGGACGAATCTGCATCTCATCCTCAGGCGTTTTATTCTTCAAGGCAACAAGCTACTAGTGAAGCTGTCTGGCACCATAGACTTGGTCAACCCAATGCTCAAGTTCTGCAACAGTTAGCTTCGTCTATGTTTATCAGTGTCAATAAAATGTCCAGTCTGATGTGTGAGTCATGTCGACTTGGTAAAAGTTCTAGGCTTTCTTTCTCTGCATCTGAATTTGTAGCTACTCGGCCTTTACAAAGAATCCACTGTGATCTTTGGGGCCCTTCTCCAGTTGTCTCAGTTCAAGGGTTTCGCTACTATGTAATCTTTATTGATAATTGGTCAAAATTCAGCTGGTTCTATCCCTTGAAACTTAAATCAGACTTCTATCCAGTATTTACTGCATTCCAGAAACTTGTTGAAAACCAATATAACACAAAGATTGGTTCTTTTCAATGTGATGGAGGAGGAGAATTCACAAGTACAAAGTTTGTGTCTCATCTCTCTCAATGTGGTATACAACAGTTAATATCATGTCCTCACACCCCACAACAAAATGGGTTAGCAGAAAGAAAGCATAGACATCTGGTTGAACTTGGACTATCAATGATGTTTGAGAGCTGTCTTCCACAACGGTATTGGGTAGAAGCTTTCTACACTTCAAACTTCTTGATAAATCTTCTTCCCACCTCATCATTGGAGTCCAACAAGTCACCGTTTCAAGCTCTAACTGGGTCTCCACCAAACTACACATCATTGAGAACCTTTGGCTCAGCGTGTTATCCTACACTCAGAGACTATGCCAAAACAAAGTTTGACCCTCGATCTCTCAGGTGTGTCTTCCTCGGATACAATGATAAGTATAAAGGTTATAGGTGCCTTTATCCACCAACAGGGAGAGTTTACATCAGCAGACATGTAATCTTTGATGAAGAAGTGTTTCCCTTTCAAACTATGTACTCATCTCATCATCCGTCTAACAGAACAGCTCTCTATGATGCTTGGCTTCAAGGAGTCAAACAAAAGAATGAGTCCACAACATCTTCGACGTCTCCTTCTTTGCCTATAATGATTCCTGCAACTGCAGCTGATCTCCCTGATCTGAATGTACCTGATTGCAACAACATTTGTGAACCTGTTCCAGTTGTGACTACTGATGGTGGAGCTGAATATTCTGAGCGTACGGCATGCCTTGATCATGTTCCTATTGGCGACAGTGTTCATGCTTCACCAAGCAGGACAGTCACTTCACCTGTTCAGGAACAATCCGACACAACATCTGAACCTGCAGTTACACCCTCCAACGTGGCATCTCACCCCATGACAACTAGGGCTCGTGCAGGCATCATTAAGCCAAACCCAAGATACAATCTCCTCACTCAAAAGGTATCATACCCTGAACCTAAGACAGTCACCGCTGCATTAAAGGATCCAGGGTGGACTGAAGCTATGAATGAGGAATATGGTAACTGCAAATTAACAAAGACTTGGTCTCTTGTACCATATACTCCTGACATGAACGTTCTGGGCAGCAAGTGGATATTCAGAACTAAGTTAAATGCAGATGGTACACTGCAGAAGCTAAAGGCTAGACTCGTTGCTCAGGGCTTCAATCAAGAAGAAGGGATAGACTATTTAGAAACTTACAGTCCAGTAGTTCGTACTGCTACTGTAAGAGCTATACTACACACTGCAACAACTCTGCAATGGGATATCAAACAGATGGATGTACAGAATGCATTCTTGCATGGTGATTTAACTGAAACGGTTTATATGAAACAGCCAGCTGGATTTGTTGATAAAGCAAGGCCTGATCATGTTTGTCTCCTTCACAAGGCTCTCTATGGATTAAAACAAGCTCCAAAGCCTGGTTTGATAAATTCAGCAACTATCTTCTTGACTTTGGCTTTATCTGCAGTGTGAGAGATCCATCACTCTTTGTCTATGCTCACAACAACAACATCATTCTTCTTTTGTTGTATGTTGATGATATGCTGATTACAGGAAACAATTCTGATGTCTTAAAGAGGTTGTTTGAAGATCTGCATCATCATTTTCGGATGAAAGACCTTGGAAGAATGCATTACTTTCTCGGTATTCAAGCTCAGTTTCATACAGATGGAATGTTCCTCTCGCAACAGAAATATGCAGAGGACTTGCTGGCAATATCTGGATTCTCTGACTGTTCAGCCATGTCAACACCACTACCTCTTCAGCCTCACAAAGTTCCCCATCAAGACGAACCTTTCGAAAACCCCACATACTTCAGAAGTTTAGCTGGGAAGCTTCAATACCTCACATTGACACGGCCAGACATTCAATTTGCAGTCAACTTTGTTTGTCAGAAGATGCACGCGCCTACCGTATCAGATTTCCAACTCTTAAAGAGAGTCCTCCGATACATAAAAGGCACTGTAACAATGGGGATTCTATTCGCAAACATTCAGATTTCACAGTTAGAGCCTTCAGTGACAGTGACTTTGCTGGTTGTCCGAACACAAGGCGATCAACCACAGGCTACTGCACTTTTCTTGGCAGCAATCTTATCTCTTGGGCATCTCAGAAACAACAGACAGTGTCAAAGAGCTCCACCGAAGCTGAATATAGAGCTCTGTCAGAAACCGCTTCTGAACTCACTTGGATAGGTTCTCTTATGAAAGATCTTGGAATACCTTTACATGCTACACCAGAGCTTTACTGTGAAAATCTCTCGGCGGTCTATCTTTCAGCAAATCCTGCGTATCACAAACGCACGAAACACTTTGAGACACACTTTCACTATGTACGAGAACGAGTTGCTTTGGGTTCTCTCCTGGTTAAACATATTCCATCGAAGCTTCAGGTAGCAGATATACTCACGAAATCCTTGCCGGAGTCTTCTTTCACAGATCTCAGGTTCAAACTGGGCGTGTGCCTTCCTCCCACGCCAAGTTTGCGGGGGGATATTGATACTCTGCATTCAAAACAGAGTTCAACAAAGATAACACAAGGGCAAAACGACACAGCAGAAGTCTTTTTGTCTGAGAAGATAAACGAGATGGGCCATATGATGCAAAGGCCCAAGCAGCGTGAACAGAAGGCTCAAACTCACAAGCCCACAACAACACAACGGTCATCTTCTTCTCTGAATAACGACAAGAGGAGAACTGATTCAGAGGAAAGCTCAGAGCAGCTGGCAAGGGTTCGTACAATCAAGATTCAAAATCGATTTGATGCTTTAGCAACATCATCCGATGCTTGATACCTGGCCTAGGGTTTTAGAGTATTCTAGAATGAGTTCCTTGTATAAATACTAAGAGAGGTTGTAACTCTTCTTTAAGCCATTATATTTCAATGAAAAAGAAAATGTTTTAAGCTTCTGTATTCTCTAAAATCAAAACTTCTTCAGGTTTTATCAGATTAATAGTGTATGTAGAATAACAATAGACAAACACGATCCCAAAAGCTTAATTATTGTGAATACACTTTAGTTTTCTCCAGGGTTCTCGTACTTGATTAGCAATTTTTGTATGTAATTAAATTCCCATGTGTTTTTCAACTTCTGTTTTTTTAAAAAAATATTATAACTAGAACATCCATTATATGTGAACGTATAATCTATAACAAAACTCAAACTTAGCAAATACTGGGATATATAATACTTCAATTTTAGCACCAAACTCACATATTTTAGGGCAACTGATAAAAATTTGGACAATAATTTAGTATGCCATTGTCACTATTAGTTTCTTATATTTATCCAGATTACAAAATATTTTTTAAGTCTCAAACTGATAAAAATGGCTTTTTATTATAAAAAAAGGCTTTAAGATAAGAAAATTTGTTTGGGATGAGAGCCAATCTACAAAAAGCAGTGACATTATCTTTGTATGATGTATCTGCACCTCATATGCGTTATATATTTATTTTTTCTATTTGTTGTCAAATAGGTACTTTGATTATGTTCCTTTAAATTTTTATATTTATAAATAATTAAATAATCCTGTTTTACTCATAATAAATATCAATTATTCCTTCCATACAGCTAATTTATTAAGATTTTTGTTTTTGTCATATTGGCTAGAGATTACTGTCTTTGGTGAATGATTTTTGTTCGTAATAATATATATACTCTTCAACCTAGCTAGCCCTAATCCTCAACAACTATTGATATTAATTTATTTTTACTTACATTTTAACCTATAGTTTTATGAAATTGCATCCGTTCTTGTACGTACACTCAAAATCCACAAATAAGAAATGCTTTAGTAATTACTTGCATGCTATTAATTTGGTTAGTTGGTAATACAAAAAAAAAATCATCTTTTATTATACAAACACAAGTTCTATCGACCTTACATCATCATATCTATAATTATTTATCAAACTAGATATATAACTAGATATACAGATTACAACTTCGCCTCGTTTTAGTCTAAACAAACGACGATAAACAAATCATCATATCCAAACATATATAGTTCGCTCTCTTTTTTTTTGTCATAGTTTCATTAATAAAGTACGTGAAGTCAGATATGCGAGCAAAAGTTATTGTATAGTGTCCAATGTCAAATGTATATTGCCAAAACTACAAATGCTACCTCCAAGACAGCTTAACCGCACCGTTTTTGTAAACCACATAGTAATGTTTGGTCAAGTAAACCACATGGTTTCCTTTTAACACAACTAGTTAAAAATTTGTCTCAAAGTTTTAACAAAGAATAAGGACCTACATATCTGAAGGAATTAATTACTTTGCGTAGACTAATATTAATTATACATTCGTATTTGACCTGCTCTTTTAGGTTTGTTCTTTTTTTTTTATTCGTTATAGTCTGTTTTTAGTTTTCACTCCATAATTAATAATCTCTCTCTCTCTCTCTCTCTCTCTCTCTCTCTCTCTCTCCCTCTCTTTTCACCCAAAAAAAAAACTCATTCTCTCTCTCACCATCCCATCACAATCTAAATCTCCATCTTCATCTCCATCTCTCTCTTCTTGTATAAAGATAATCACACAAGACTAACAAGTAAAAACTATTCCCTTCTCTCATTCTTTCTTCACCATGACTGATCCTTATTCCAATTTCTTCACAGACTGGTTCAAGTCCAATCGTTTTCACCATTACCCTAATTCCAGCTCCACTAACCCTTCTCCTTCTCCTCCTCCCCCTCCTCCTACCTCCTCTTTCTTCTTTTTCCCTCAGTCCGGCGATCTCCGCCGTCCACCGACGCCACTAACTCCTCCTCCTTCCCCTCCTCTCCGTGAAGCCCTCCCTCTCCTCAGCCTCAGCCCCGCCAACAAACAGCAAGACCACCATGACCATCTAATTCAAGAACCACCTTCAACCTCCATGGATGTAGATTACGATCATCACCATCACCATCACCACCAAGATGATCACAATCTTGATGACGATGACCATGACGTCACCGTTGCTCTTCACATAGGCCTTCCAAGCCCTAGTGCTCAAGAGATGGCCTCTTTGCTCATGATGTCTTCTTCTTCCTCTTCCTCGAGGACCACTCATCATCATGAGATCATAAACGACAAGAAAGATCTCGACAACGACTACCCTCATGGAGCCGCCGGTGGAGGAGAAGATGACGATGAAGATTCAGTGGGCGGCGACGGTGGATGTAGAATCAGCAGACTCAACAAGGGTCAATATTGGATCCCTACACCTTCTCAGATTCTTATTGGCCCTACTCAGTTCTCATGTCCTGTTTGCTTCAAAACCTTCAACAGATACAACAACATGCAGGTTCTCAATTTAAACTCACACTAATCTATATCTATGTATGCGAATGTTTTGAAGATTCCGTTTTCTTTTCCATGTGTAAATCGAATTTGTTTCTTGATTATCCGACTAAAACCAAAAGGTAAAAACCAAAGAAAATTTGTTTGCTCAACTAAGTTTCCTCGAAAAAAAAAAGTTTTTACCTTTAATCGGTAAATGTATATATAGATACATATACATACTGTTTTCAAATCAATCAAATGACGTGTCTTTGCTCTCTGATGCATGAATAAATCATTGCACTACAAAGAACCGAGAGACTTGAGACTGTGAAGACTGAGACTGAGATTTAACAAGACAGTAAATGTTCTTTATGTCTTTAGTACTTTCAGAGTCTCTGTGGCTTTGCTGCTTTCCTCTACAATATTGGCAAGTGTGTCATCCTTTTTCTGTATGAGAGTCTTTTAATGTCTAACGTGTAAAATAACAGTAGTCATACAAATTCCCATACCTATATATTTATATATATTCAGTTTTTTTTTGAAAAAATATATATGTATATATGACACATATAAATTCATATTCAGTTAATGTCAATATATATATTATGTATGGCTTAATTTGCTCTAAGTATGTATTGAACATGAATTAAGCATCTTGCTTTTAGTTTACCCGATTAATTTGCTTGCCGACGCATGCATTTACTTATCTTCTAATTAATTCTTTGTAGTATATGTGGAGTCTCCTTATATATTTTATTACATTTCAGCATTTGTTTGTTGGATAAAATATTCTTGTCATTTTACATATGATTCAAGGTTGATATGAAAGTTATGGTTAGAGTTATCATAACATCTTCTAGTATACACATGTTAACCAAAATGGTTCTCATACGTTATGAACTGGTCGGATATAGTATGAGTTATTCAAACCCTACGTGATAATATGTATACATGATTTTGTTTGCAGATGCATATGTGGGGACATGGATCACAATACAGAAAAGGACCCGAATCTCTGAGGGGAACACAGCCAACCGGAATGCTGAGGCTTCCGTGCTATTGCTGCGCACCTGGCTGTCGCAACAACATTGACCATCCAAGGGCAAAACCTCTCAAAGACTTCAGAACACTTCAAACACATTACAAAAGAAAGCATGGAATCAAACCCTTCATGTGTAGGAAATGTGGTAAGGCTTTCGCAGTACGAGGGGACTGGAGAACACATGAGAAGAATTGTGGTAAGCTTTGGTATTGCATCTGTGGATCTGATTTCAAGCACAAGCGATCTCTCAAAGATCACATCAAGGCTTTTGGAAATGGCCATGGAGCTTACGGCATTGATGGGTTTGATGAAGAAGATGAACCTGCCTCTGAGGTAGAACAGTTAGACAATGATCATGAGTCAATGCAGTCTAAATAGCTTTTATAAATTAGTATAAGTACTTCGTAATTCAGTATATATATTAATTCTAAGAGGGCACCTCAATCTATGGAGCAAGTTTTGATGGAGGTAGGGCTTTTCTAAGTAGGAGCTATATCATCTAATTGATGATAGACTAAAAATCAAATAAAAAATGGAATCAAGATCACTTGGAAAAGTCTAAAATTGTATTTCTAGTCTTATTGTTAAATTTATTACAAGACAGTGTAAAACTCACTAATGAGGTTTGTCCACGGTTTCTATTTGTATATATTATTTTGTCATTAATTTTTCGTTTTGAAGGAAATAAATCATAAACGTTTGAATTATATTTGTTAGGATAAAAATATTAGAAAAGCAGGTGTTATACATTCATGCATGCGTTGGGTGTGAATTTTCTCTATATATATTATATTCCCGATCATAATGAACATTTTCAAAATTTAGTTAGAGTACTGATATATTCTAGTTTATTTTATTCCCAAATGATATTTGGTTTTCTGGTGGAGTCATCTTTGAAATTATTTTATAATAGTAGTACTTAAATAATGCTACTTAATTGTCTACTGACATCATGGAGAATAATGAGAGAATGGACACTAGAGAATATTACTACTCAAGTGCTGAACTTTCTTAGGATGATCAAATTGCAAGTTATATCATACTTCACTTAATTTGTTTTTAAATGATGTGGTGATGCTAGTTAATTATAGTATGCCAAATGGTTGAGAATATTAGAAGGCATCTAAATATGTATGTGTTGCTCTAAAATTTTTAGTTAATTTTGTATTTATATGGTGCTCTAATAACCAACAGTTACGATACTTCAAAACTTTATTGCATCGTTTGCCAAATACCTTGTGTTGGTTTTTTTTTCTGATAAAACTGTCCTATGTACTGATGTTCGAATTAGAATTTTTTTTTTCGAATTAGAATTTCATAATTGTTAACGTAAATGCAGCCTATTAAAGCCAATTATTTATCTTACCACGTAAACAAATTATACTACCGGACTGCTAGTGATTTTCTTGTTATTGTACAGTTTTTGTTTTGAGTCAGTTTGTTATTAATGTTCAAGATCCAAATTAGATCTGATTGTGTAACTAGGATTACAGTGAAAGAGAGGCTTTTCTTCCTGCAAAGAGCTTTTTCAATATATATATGCTCACTTTTTGTTTTTCTTCTTCTCCTTTTTTGTTAGTGGAGAGACATATTTGCTCGTTGAAGGAACATTACACCTCTTTATCTATACATTATTCACTTTTATATTTTATCTTCAAATTCGAAACGATATGATTATCTCTCGGTTGAAGCATATATACAAACACCTACCTAATTTTCATTGATGTATAAAGGTATGCATAACAGTGAATATTCCTTAAGTGCTGTGTATGCATACGTATGCATGCAGTCATGTATATACACATGTATGAGAATGTACAAGAAGATGATGATAAATGGGTGAAGAAGGGGCAAAAAGTAATGTGAAGGAGAGTGATAAAAAACAAAAGAGAAGAGAGTGGAGCCCTAAGGGTGTGATGGGTTGGGCAGATTTGGGAGCAAAGATTGATGGTATCAACAGTTCTTTTTCTCTCTCTCTCACTCTCTGTTATTTGATTTGACATCTCATTTTTTCTTTGACCATATCTCTCCTTCTCTCTCTCTTCTACACACACTCTCACACAAATGACTCAACTTTCATAACTCCTCCAGTTAAAACCCACATGCTTGCTTCTTTTGTATTCATATCATATCAACTATCAAGGTTACACATCTTTTTGAAAATGTATTTGAACCAAATCTAAAATGTTACATTAATTATTGTATCCCTACCATAATTTAATTCATATATACATAAATCATACGAATTATCATTTTTGGGTTTAATATTGATTTTGGCTATTCTTGTAATCAACTTTGAGGTAATTCAGATTGATACAATATATAATGCATCCTGCAATATTGTTCTTTGCATCACACAAAAACATGTTAATACATTATACAGTGACCCACAAAGAAAATATACACAAATCCCATTTTTATAGTGAGAGAAGTGCATATAATTAAACATAATGTGTGGATTGTTTTTACATTGGTCACAAGCTGCAATTAAACAGAAAAAAAACTGAAAAAGTTATAAACGCATCTTTAAATTACATGTAGGATTCAGACATCATTTATTACCAATCAATTTCCTACCCCTTTGTTGGGAGAAATAGACCATCCCTACCTCTATTCCTTTGACCCCTTTCATCTTCCCAACACTTCTCCACATTTCTCGACCGATAAAATATATACAGGTATATACAAATAAACACTTAAGTGGTTCCTATTTGAATGTTCATCTCTTACATGCGGTAAAATGCGTTTATGCGTTTACAAATAACATTGCTAGTCGCTAACCATAATTCAAGTTTCGAAGAAAACGTTAACCTAACATAATTTTATACGGTAGAATTAGAAAACCTCTAGATTAATATTCTTTACTTTATGTGTTCTCGGAGTCTACGTTTTATAATAAAATATTCTAAACAAGTCCAATAGTTTGTGAAACACTTCGACTAGCAAGAAATTGTTTTCTTTTAATATAATTATATTTATACCATATAATGACTAACTGACTAAGATTCAAAGCAAATAAGACACTGAATTTAAATTTGACAACTTATGAACATTGCTATCCAAAATTCTTATTTGGTTAGAAACTTATATATATCCAGTTAAACGTCTACATGCACATGTTGATATGTAATATATTAAAATACATCAATCACAAAAAGAAACATAAAAATAAATGGAAAACTAGTGATATATACGAAGAGGTTTCCGAATCTCGAAACCGAATTGTTCTCTGTGAGTGTGCATATATCTAAAAGACATTTTCAAAATCCGAGCAATATATATTTGGACTTTTCTGCTGTTGCCGGAAAGAATCCGAACATTGGACTTCACTTTGTTCCGTAATTATGATGTTACATTAACTAATACATTGGTAAACCCTAAGTTTATACATTGGTTGTTTTAACGTAGATATTTTTTCTTGTCTGAATAAACTTAAATGAAAGCCTGAAATCCTGCTTTTTAAAATCCCGAAGCTATATTTACCGTAAATTCGTTAAACGAAATTTTAATCACTTTACAATTTCCTATGATCATGTCGAGAAATGCAAATGTCTAAATTTATTACTCAACTTATTTTATTTATGTTACTGTTCATATTTCAAGGCTGATCTGAAGGAGACAGCTTTGTCTGCCGTGGCTCAAATCTCCATCTCCCACATTTAATTTAATTTAATGGACACACACGTACGTACACTGTTTACATTTGTATTTTTAATATTAGGTCAGAAAAAACTTTTTTAACGTATTCGTTTTGTCTATACATATAAACGTAAAGATCTAATTTAATCGTAAATGAAATATACAATAATAGAATCAAGTAGTACATAAAGAAGATTAATGTAGCTATGTATGATTTTTCGACAACTTTGTTTGAGGGAGGCCCCAACATGCAAAAGGAAAAGGGAGAAAGAGGCCAAATTGAGCTTGACTCATGATTAATCACGGGTACCTCAAAAGAGCAAACAAAAAAAAGGAATAAATTAATTTCATATTTTTTTAGAAGAAATAATATATATGGTAGTAAAACCAACATATATATCTCAATATTAATTGTTTTTAAAAGTATATTCCAGTTGATTAGTATATACTCTGTTTTAAAATATAAGATATTTAGATAAAAGTAATTAAAGAGATTAAGAAATCATTTTAAAAAACAAAACATCATTTGATTAATAGTTAAAAATATAATTCAAGCAATCATTAAAAAAAATATTGTTGAATTTTAAACATTAAAAGGACAAAACATTCTTAAAATTGCATAGAGACTTGTAAAACATTTTACAAAATAAAAAAAAATAAAACAACTTAAACATTTTATATTATGGGATAAAAGGACGTACAATATCTCTATATTGGACAAACAAAAAGAAATGAAGAAAATAATACAAAGGGCTCGGTGCATGGTATACTGGTATGTAGGAATGATGTGCCTTTTAATACATTATATTCCCTAACCACGAAAGAAGGGGAAGAGAGTAAAATTGAGATTCAAATGATCGTTGACTAAATGATTGTTTTATTTGTAAGTGTTTTTGTGATCCGATCGTAGTTCAAACTTTGCCAAAGTTATATCATTGATTCAGACCTTTTTTGTGTTTTTGGATTTTATCTTAACAATTAACACGAGAATCAGCTTGATTTTATTGTCTTTCAAATATGTATCTGTTCGCATCCATTAATACTCGAGCGGCATCGAACACTTATCTGACGCTATTAGCAATAGTATATATGATCCATAATATTTGGCGAAGAAATTATGATACTTATTTTAAAAACATTTCGGTCTTGTTTCACAGATAATAATATTATAATATATTATATAATCGGTCTCGTTGGCTCGTGATCATTGTCCGAGCGTGTTCTTTTGTCCATATTCTTTATTTGATCAACTTTATTTTTTCTACTCCTGTTAAAGCTATTTGATCATCATGTTTGTAGATTCTCCAAGTTGTATGTAGTGTTGGGTTTCTTTCACCAGCGAATATTATCTCAAGAAAACATTATTTGAAAACACCTTTTCATCAACCTTTATTTTTAGTAATATTTAATCCTTTAAACAGAAATTAACAAACAGTGGAAATTACAACCTCATTAGGGGGGAGCTTCCAAAACTAAGTTTTAATTTCATAAATACTATAACATTAATTAATAATAGCTACTAAATACAAAGATCAATCGTGCGAGACTTAGATTAATTTTTTGTTTTACATGGGTTATTTCCAATCTGTCGTCGTATATCTTATCTATAGATGAGTATAAGTAAATAATCTTTCTATATGGTTTTAATCTCAGTGACACTTATGTGGAATAAGGAAAAATAAGTTTCTATATACACAAGCTGACAAGTACAAACATATATATATATATACAGACAACCACAGCGTGTCTGTGTGTGTTAAGCACTGAAGCTAGAGGGTGAGATCATCACAGAACGGAGGGGCAGATGATACCAGGAAAAATAAATAGAAACAAAGAAAAGGTAGCAAAAATCATACCTATCTGATTTTATTGGTGCTTTTATATAAGAAAAAAATGTTTATTTATATACATGTGATTGGACACGGCATCGACTTTTGTCTTTCCAATTACTTTGAGGAGAGATTCTATTTTGAGGTTAACATAACTCCTAAGAAAAATACCCACACTCTTTTTTCCCATTTCCCTATTTCACCCATCAAGCTTTCCTACATTCATTACCCCTAAAAGTATATATACACCTCTATATATAAAATCATTATACTCAATATATTTTAAAATTAAGTTGTCTACCCTCGACATTATGACATATTAGCTGCATTGCTAAATACTTATTTCGATTAGTTTTTCAACAATTCTTAGAATTTTGTATAGTTCGCAATATATAGATAGACAAAATAAATCATTTGTGGTGTAATTTCATCATAAAATAAATGAATAATTGCATAATGCAAATGTTCATCATTAAAAATGTTTTTGAAATTAAACCGTTTTTTTTCTGAAATGAAACTTACACTAAATAATCCACATTCAGAGTTAAGATATAATAAGAATTAGATATCGCTAGACTCAACAGAGTACTCGGGCCGAATATAAACATATTTTGTTTTGATCACAATATCACCACGCGAAACCTAACAAAGCTTTTACCCCTTAATTTCGTAGATGCTCGATTGGATGATTGATATTAATTTCAACAAGTGGATTTTTGGTCAACTTAGTAGTAACTACACATTTTCTAATAGTAGTGTTTATTTTGACAACAACAAAAAAATGGACCACATAACATAAGTAAATTGTCAGTGAAGGTATTTTCATTCAGGTACTCTTTCTTTTATGAACAGTGGACTTTGATAAGAGCAGGTCTGTTATCCTTTCTCTCTCTCTCCCCTAATTATTTTTCATTTACTCTTTTCCTTTTCCTCTTTTTTTCTTTTCTTCTATTTCAAACTCTCTTTTTTTTTTTGTCTGCAACAATATGCTTTAAGTGAAATGTGTCTTTATCTCCTTTCCCATACCTCCTTTGTTTTTCTTTTTGTTCAATTACTTTTCAGAAACAACCAAAATTAAAAGATAACATTTCTTACTCTTAATTTTTAAAGAAGAGCCAGTTGATCAGATTTTCTTTCTGTATAGTCGGTTATGTTATAAAAAGTACCAGTTTCTAAGAACAATTTTAGAACAGAACCAAAGAGAAGTATACATGTATGTGTTACTTACGTAGATTGTTGAGATTAAAGACTAAAAAAATTACGAAGGATATATATATATATATACTTTTGTAAACAGTACTAGTAGTGATCTTTTCCATTATTTCAGTACAACAATATGCTCGTTTTTTTTTTGGAAAAACATTACTGAAATTTAGAATTTTAATTATATTTTGAAAAGAGTTGTGATATATATATATATAATTGAATAATTCATAATTAATATTTCTAATATATAATTGAATAATGCAAAACTAATATTTTACCATAAAATTACTCAAGTGGTAATACTATAATAGTTTCGTTCTGTTAACTCCCTTAGAGTTTTCTTTCCACCGATGCACTCCTCACACGCTTAAGCCTAAGCTATCTTGAAAATTTCAATATTTTATTTCACTTTAAGAAAATGTATATCTTGATATGTGGTGATGAATATTATTAATTAGTACTTTTTAATTATTTATTGATAATAAGATCATGTACTAAGAAATTTGGTCTCGGAACTCATAAGAAAAGGGCACGTTCACGTTAGGACTAATGTAAAAGCCAAAATACGAGAGAGGGATGGGTTTATGAATTATGAGGAACCCCATACTCGCCAGAATTACCTATCAGAGGGGAAGCAATCAATTTGGAGATGAAGTGTATGTCGATCTTCTAAACATTCCATTTCTAAAGTCAAAGCCCTAAATTTCAGTTCCAAAATTGATCGTTTTTTCCCGATGCATGCACATGCAACACTTTAATTTCATTCACGTGTCATGGTGGTGATCCTCTCTATAGTATGCCAAAAGTAATTTTAATTCATTGTGTATACCCTTTTATAGAATGTTTTCTTGAGTATATGATATCGCTATAACTTGCCACATATTTATAATAAATGTCACTAGTTCAACTCTATTTGAAAAAGAGTAATTTACGTGTTAAATGTTATATTATATATTAACGTCTTGTACATTGAAAAAGAATCCCAAACTTCCAAACTTTGTAAAAGAAATAATCTATATGACAATTCTGACCAAATCCATATGTTGTGGCTCCGATTAATATTTGATTACTAACTTTTTCGTTTGTGTGGAGTTTAAATTCATACCCAATGTACTGAAATAAAATTCATCGCCGCTTTGAAAACAATTCCTAGATATTTGTAATTTCAAAAACAATCTGGTAAGTTTTGTCTGATGAACTTATTTCCGGTCATATAATAGTTCCAAGGCCTTAACATACACATATCAAAAAGTTTACTTATTCAAAGAGATTTGAAATATCGTCTAGCGAACAACATTAATAGTTAAACCCAAAGGTTTAGTTAACGTTAGAATATCTATTTTGTTAAATTCAAAAGCAAACCAAACAACAACATAACGAGTTCATTATGAAAGAAAAAAAATTGGGAGTCCCCATAAAATATACAGCATGAGACTAAAATATAATCGGAAAATTTCAGGCCCAAATCAAAACAAAAATGGGCCTTATGACAAATTTCAAGTAAAACATCTTTTTGACTCTCTGGTCCAGATCCTCTGATACGACTGAGTCACTGACGTAAACGAAAGTCGGAACACGTGTACTTGTCGACTCCAGTTCTTACTTTAGATACGCAACAGCAAAAATCTCTAAGCCACAAAGATTCAAGTGGACCCATAAAAGAATCTTCCACAATTTGACTTAACTGTCTTAAACACGTCATTAGATTAAAAACCATTACAGCATTTTTCATATGTCTCATTATACTCACGGTTTTAATTTTTACACTGAGATTTCAAGTTTCAATTTCAAATTTCACAATATGGAAAAAATTGTAACCCCAAAACTTGATCTTCCTCTGTTACACTTCCCGAATTCTCGGAAACCCACTTCGATTCAGTATCCGATTCTCCGATTCTCGAGTTTGAATCGCTATGGGCGTCACAAGAGACGGCCTTGTCTTGCATCTTCTTCGCGTCTAGGGCTCGAATCTAAGATCGAAACTGATTCAGAGAGCCATGGTGTGATAATGGACAATACCGTTGGAAGAAGATTGCTCGGTTTAACCGCCGCCGTTGCTGTAGCGGTTTCTTCTTCGTTCTGCTGCGAATCTCCGGCACTCGCTGAGTCTTTCACTATAGCTTTCCCTGTTTCACGCGCTCGTGAGGTGAATCAAGCTTTTTAATTGAGCTCTGTTCTCTGCTTTTTTTTGTTCTAACGTCTCTGAGAAATTAGGCTCTTTTTTTCTTCTTCTTTTGATGTCTTGTCAAGGTTACTACAGTACAGCGAACTCTTGTGGAAGCTTGGGGTTTGATTAGAGAAACGTTTGTTGATCCAACGTTTAATCATCAGGGTAATAAAGTTTTGATTTTTGGATGAATTTGTTGGAGGATTTTGTAGAATGATAGTGAGGGAAGTGTTTATTTTTTTTGCAGATTGGGATTCTAGGCTGCAGCAAACGATGGTGGAAATGTTTCCTCTAAGATCAGCAGATGCTGCTTATGGAAAGATCAAAGCGATGCTCTCTACTCTTGGTGATCCCTTCACTCGGATCATTAGCCCAAAGGTATTTGCAAGTTCTGTTGATTCCTCTAAGAAAATGTATTTCTTTACTGTTTCTGGGCATGATTTGAATGAAGTTGGTTCTGCTTCAAGACACATCTTTTGACTTGCAGGAGTACCAAAGTTTCAGAATTGGCAGCGATGGAAGTCTCCAAGGTGTTGGACTTTTCATAAACTCAGAGCCAAGAACAGGTCACCTGGTTAGTGACAAACACATCTTGAGACCAAAGAAGCTTACTTTTTTTTTTTGTCAATACCATTTTTTTTTTCATTTTGTAAGCATGAAGTAGATAGATCTTGTTTCATGGTAGAGCCCAATGTAGGTTGTTATGTCATGCATAGAAGGTAGCCCAGCAGATCGTGCGGGTATACATGAAGGCGAGGAATTAGTCGAGATAAATGGTACATTCTACATTCGTCCTTAATTCCTACCAACTTTGATTGCTGCAAATTGGCTATAACCTGAATTGTTTCTTTATGCGATTTCAGGTGAGAAACTGGATGGTATTGATAGTGAAGCAGCAGCGCAGAAGCTGAGAGGCCGAGTTGGAACATTCGTTACGGTCAAACTAAAAAGTGTATGTACTATCTTCTCTATCGGTTTCTTCTGCATTCTTATTTTTGAAAAGCCGGTATGGTTGAGATCAAGCCAGTTAAGTTTTTGTCATCTCTTGCAGGTAAATGGATCAGGGACGGATTCCGGTATCAGAGAGGTATTATTACTGGTGCTTATGTTATATTTTTTTTTCAGGTTATTTTACTAAGTAAATGTCTCTCATATATGTAAAGGTCAAGTTACCTCGAGATTACATTAAGCTCTCTCCGATATCAAGTGCTATAATCCCACATAAGACACCTGATGGTAGATTAGCAAAAACCGGTTATGTCAAACTCAATGCGTTTTCTCAGGTTACTGTTTATGAAAAGTAAAAAAAAAAAAAATATGATAATTGATATGAGTTCATTGATTTGAACCTTCCAATAGACTGCAGCGTCTGATATGGAAAATGCGGTCCACGAGATGGAGAATCAGAATGTTCAGTCATACATTCTAGACCTAAGGAACAATCCGGTAAGTTTCAGGTTTTTATTTTGTACAGCGAGTTATCTTCTATTTGTTACAATTTCAGACACTTAGCTTTCGATATTTCCATTTTCAGGGAGGTTTGGTTAAAGCAGGACTCGATGTTGCACAATTATGGCTTGACGGAGATGAGACTCTTGTGTATACAATCAACCGTGAAGGGGTTACATCACCAATAAATATGATTGACGGACACGCCTTGACACATGATCCACTTGTCGTGCTCGTGAGTATATATATATATAAGCTGGCTAGATGATCAATTAAAGCAATCTGTTAGGTTCCATAAATACTTTGTTCCAAAAATTGAAACAGAGTTTTGTTATGTGTCTTGATAAAATGGTGACCAGGTGAATGAAGGAAGTGCAAGTGCAAGTGAGATTTTGGCTGGTGCTTTACACGATAATGGTCGAGCTATACTTGTTGGTCGTCGCACATTCGGAAAAGGGAAAATCCAGGTATATACATTTATACAAATACATAGTTCGTAAATCTTGATCTTATGATATGATTTGTTGCATGTTTTTGTGACTTTGCAAGAGCGTAACGGAGCTAGACGACGGTTCCGCTTTGTTTGTGACGGTAGCTAAGTATTTGTCGCCTTCTCTACACGAAATTGATCAAGTAGGGATCGCACCTGATGTACAGTGTACCACTGATATGATCGATCCTTTGACCAGCGAGATACTTATGAAGATGAACAGTTCGGTTCCATTGCTTGAAGCAGACTCGTGTGTTATGATCGCTGAGCACGAACTTGAGACTCGATGAGCCAATGGAACAGCTTCTTGATGGGTTTTATCGTTAATTCTTAGGACAAGAAATTATGGTGTAGCCTGTAAATATTGATAGTCCCATGTATTATTCTATTTGGCACGTACTGTTGTTGTTGTCGTGTATACGTAGAACCACTGCAATTATTTAATGCAACTTTTGTAATATTACATTTTTTTGGTATAGTTTTACTTGTAAGTTTCGAGATTTTGGGAAATGCTCTTTTGAGTTCAAACTATGAAGATGTGTTGCAGATCTATAAAACGTAGCATATCTAATTCGTTAATATCGGAAACAACATTTTTCTAATCATTTGGTGTTGATGATAGGTTTTGTGTAGTTTACCAACTCACGTTATCTCAAATTAATCCGTTAGTGATGTATAAAAGAATGTTGCATTCGAACAATCTTTATGTATGTGTATGAAAAAACTAAATTTTCTTTTTCTTTTTGAAAATTGTGACTCATGTTCATGTGACAAGAATATCAAAACAGAAATGCTAAAATAAATCTAAGCCACAACATATTGCAATTCTTCTTACCGTAACTATAGTCGTATTCAACGGTGATTAGTTAATTTTGACTATCATAAAAAATAAAAATTCCTGATATTCCGCAAAACTAAATCTGTTTATTTTGGTAAATATAAGTTAATGTTAAAAATAGCTTTAGTTCCACACATATAAATGAGCCATCACCAACATCCATTTTCCTCAGACCTGCAAGAACTTCAAAAACACAAAAAAAAAAACTAAATAAAAAAAGAAGAAAAAACCCCTTTCAGGTCTCAACAATGGAGATGAAGAAGATCGCCTGCGGTGTGCTTTTCGCTGCTGCCTCCATGACCGCCGTTATGGCTATGGAGGAAGCCGGAGCTCCGGCACCAGGACCCGCCGCATCCGCCGCCTCGGCTGCATTGCCGGCTCTTGGCTCTTTGGTTGGGGCTTCCCTTGTGTCCCTCTTCAGCTACTACTTGCACTAAGCTATACCTTTCATTTTATGTAATAATACTATTTGTGTGATCTTATTCATTGTCCTACCTATTTCCATTTCACTTGTTTATTAATAAAACAGAGAAAGTTATTCAAGAATAAACTTTCTCTTCTTCATTCTTTTCTTTAAATTTTTGATTTGTGGATGGTGCATTTTAAATCTGGTTTCCCTCCTCATGGGATTAAAATTGGACACATACTACAGCTATTTTTTAATAAAAAAATCTCCAACAAATATGTCATGTTAGGATTGTTACATGTGAAACATCTAATTTATTTTTAACATTTTATATTATCTACAAAAAAAAACTAGTGATTTAACTAGTGATTGATAGTATTAGCTATTTTTTTTTTAAAAAAAATCTCCAACAAATATGTCATGTTAGGATTGTTATATGTGAAACATCTAATTTATTTTTAACATTTTATATTATCTACCAAAAAAACCTAGTGATTTAACAAGTGATTGATAGTATTAGCTTTTTTTTTAAAAAAAAAAATCTCCAACAAATATGTCATGTTAGGATTGTTTACATGTGAAACATCTAATTTATTTTTAACATTTTATATTATCTACAAAAAAAACTAGTGATTTAACTAGTGATTGATAGTATTAATTAGTTTTGGAACTTCAGTATATTCTACATAGTTATTACCATTATGTTTCTATAATTTGTTTGCTGATTTTTATACATAGTATTTAAAGTGAAGAATGTTAGCTCCAATCTTGTAATTGATACAATGACCAAAAGAATGTTATCTGGACCCCCGATGGCCCGATGTTAAAAAAACCTTCCTCTGTTGTCTATTTGATGAGCGGCAACAAGAACGTTCTCAAGCTCTTGGGATGTTGTCTAGAGTTTTCTAATCAAAAAGAAGGAGTTTTTTCAAAGAACAAGAGGATTTGTAGCTAGAATCTCTCTGCGATGTCTTCATCCGCTCGAGTTCTTTAGCTACTTGGATCATCTTTGGTCTATCTTCCTCTCACTTATCTTTATATTCCGTCACAAAAGTCGTGGCATGATGTAATTGATCGAGATACCCAAATGTTCTACACTTGATTCCTCTGAGGGAGAGAGAACAATCTTTTGAGTCCAGTTCTTTCCCAAAACGTGCATTGGCTTTACATCTCTATTTATGATGGTCTTAGGGGATGCAATGTGAAGATAAGTTACATCATTTGCAATATTTTTCCCAATATTTAACCGTAAACCATTGGCAAACAAAAAAATTCTTCTCCGTTAGCCACAATAGCTCCTCTCTGATTCAAAACTCCATTATCTGCGAATTCAAACACAAGAACCGGAAAAGGAAACTCGAGAAGACATCCTAATAGATTAAGAAAGTTATTGTGATTGCTCATTATCTGTTCTTGGACTGTATAAAGCCAACTCTGAAAACTATATCTTCCTGTAGTGTGGAATTCAGATTCATACAGAAAACAAAATCACTCAGAGAGAACACACATAAAACTTTGACCTTCTGTTAGTGTAGTGTGATTTTGTACTTACGCTTCAAAACCTTCTTCTTGATGCTCATCATATATATGTTTATTCCCGGTTAACTTCAATATGTTTGGCACTCCCTTGTGAGCTCTGTGAGTCCCAGCAGAAGAAACAATTGTTAGCGACGAAACATGTTTACACGGATGGATGGTGCTGGTGCTGGTCCAGCTTCAAGAACAGAGAGGATCTCTAGCTAGGATTCCAGAAATGATGTCTCAATCAGCTTTAGTTCTTTAGCTACCTGAATCATCTTCGGTCTGTCTTCATCCCTCTCCTTGCAGCATCTCAGCGCAAGTACAACACACGCTTCCACCTGCAATATCTGAGCACTTGTAATGTCGTCATTCATCATCATAGGATCAATAACTTCATTGAGCTTCTCATTTTCATATAAGCCTTTCACATATCCAAGAATACCAACTCGATACCCATCAGATACTGTGAAGTAAACCGGTCTGCCAGTGAGAAGAACCATCAATAAGACTCCAAAGCTGTACACATCGGTATATTCTGTCACAAGCCTTGTTGCAAAGTATAATGGATCGAGGTACCCGTATGTACCCACAACGTCTTCAGCTTCTATTTGTGATTTTCCCTCGTCGAGCGATATGGAGAAAGACAAATCAGACAGCTTTGTGGTCCAGTTCTTGTCCAAGAAAACGTGCATTGGCTTAACATCTCTATATATGATGATCTTAGGGAATGCCATGTGAAGATAAGCCAAGGCATTTGCAATCTCTTTCCCAATCTTCAACCTCAAACTCAAAGGCAATAACGATTCCTCCCCATTAACCGTAATACCTCCTCGATGATTTAAAACTCCATGTTCTGCGAATTCAAATACCAGAACCGGATAAGGGAACTCAAGACAACATCCTAATAGTTTAAGAAAATTGTTGTGGTTGCTCATCCGAGCAGACAAGACGATGTCTTTGTATACCTCTCCTTCTCTGTAATCTGTAACTTTATACTCGGAGAATCTCTTGATCATGTAAGATCTATCTTCGATTTCACCTTTGTACCAAATGTAGAACCCTTCTTTGGTGACAAAACAACTGGAATCGAAGTTCTTGGTGGCTTTAAGGATCTGGTGAGAAGAAAAACTGCGTATAGGAATGGATTTACCGTTACAATCAGCGATAAGTTCTTTTAAGAACTTGCTTCCGTTCTTCAAGAACCACCTTTCCTCCTTCACGTCTTTTTCCTTGTTTTTCGAGTATGACCAAGATCTCAGATTCTGCTTCATCGTCTTTAATAGGAAGTACCTAAAGTGCTTCTGAAAAAAAAAAAGAAGTCAATCTTATGTTTCCAAAGAGTATACAAAGGCATAAGTATATGCAAAGATACATCTAAACGAGTGGATCTCAAAATATGTTGAAAGATCAACATCCAAAAAGTTATTTTATTTATATATTTTTCCTTACCTCCAATTATCGAAATAGTAAATAAACAGAGGCAAAAAAAAAAAAAAAAAAAATCAAGGATGCACTTTCCTTTGAACTATCCTCACCTTTTTTCATGGAAGAAATTCGTCTTGAGTCAAAGTCTTTCTTTGAACCCTTCCATGCTCGCTCCTCCACTTCTCAGCTCTGTATGTTGATGAATGATCAGAAGATCGATTATTGGAGGAAAAAGATGAAGAAGAAGTCAGAAACAAATCAACGGCTAAGATTGTTCCAAGAGAACGGGAAGGTCTTCTTAGAAGATGTCATCGAGCTTTGCAATGGCAAATCAATCCAACCAAAACCTACTCTGCTAGCTTGAGATTCATTTGTCAGAGATTAATAAGTGTTTACTTCTTGGACGATTTTGAGAAACAGACAAAATACTAGACCACCTTAAAACCTGACAGAATAAGCTCGGCCAAATTGGCATGAAATAAACATTACAAAGTTCATACATTAACCCCACTTAAGTACAATAGGTAGAACACAGTAAAGTATTATTAACCCTGAGGTTGAATCTGCTGTTATGTAAGAAACAGAGTAAGCTCTTCTTGTTACAAGAATAGAGAGGATCTCTAGCTATAATCTCTTTGCAAGTCACAGAATTTGCAAGTAAAAAAAAAAAAACAAAAAACACTTAAAAGCAAATTCTCCAAAACTATGCCTCGATGCTAAGAAGAACTACTCCTTATCCTTAGTTGGACACAGAGGATGTATTTGAAAACCTAAAGACAGATTTGTATACCCTCTCGACTCCCTCCTAATCAAAACGAAGTTTTTACTTAAATTTGAGCATGATATCAATCTTAAATTTGACCATCCTCGACTCATTTTCAAGCCACTTTAACAATTGAGTGATCTTTCTATCAGCTTAATCTCTTTTGCGACCAAAATCATCTTTGGCCTGTTTTCATCCCTCTTCTCGCAGCATCTCAGTGCCAGGTCAAGCAACATATTCATCTGACCAAGCCTCATGTGGTTCGGATCACCCGCAAATTCAACAGTTTCTCCTCTCTCCCGTAGATCCTTGACATAGTCAAGAATATTACAATGAACACCACTTGATGCAGCGAAAACTGCTGGTCTTCCCGTAAGAAGAACCAACATAAAGATTCCAAAGCTGAAGACATCTGTGTATTCCGACACTAAACCCCTGGAGAAGTAAACCGGATCTATGTATCCGAAAGTTCCCATCACATTATCTTTGATCCACGACTTCCCCTCAGGGAGTGATACTGAAAACGTGAAATCAGTCAGCTTAGCCGTCAAATTCTTATCCAAGAAAACATTCATCGGCTTGATATCTCTGTGTATAATAATCCTAGGGAAGGCCGTGTGAAGATAAGTCACAGCAATCGCAACCTCCTTGGCTATCTTCAATCGAAGATTCCACGGCAATAACGTACCGTCCTCGCAACCAAAACCTCCTCGCTCGTTCAAAGCTCCATTCTCTGGGTATTCGAAGACCATAATCGGAAGGGAAAATTCGAGGGAACATCCCACAAGTTTGAGAAAACTAGTTTGATTGCTTACCCGAGCAGATAAGACCATGTCGTTGTAAACCTCTCGCACACTCTCTCCTGTAAACCCTGACTCCGTGAATTTCTTGATCGCGTAAGGTCGGTTTTCGATGACGCCCTTGTACCAGGTAAAGAATCTATGACGAGAGATGTAACAGTTGGGATCGAATCGATCCGTGGCATTGAGGATTTGATCGGAAGAGAAAAACCGGATCGGGTTTGAAATACCGTTGGAATCGGCGATGAGTTCCTGGAGGAAACTGCTTCCATTGTTGATGAACCATTCGCTCCGCTGCTTCTCCTTCACATTCTTCCTTCTCCAGGGTCTCATCGTCAAATGCAATATGCGACAAAAAAAAATATTTGAGCTACCACAGACATTAGTTTCAGGGAATTTTTGCTTATTTTATAGGAGTACATCTTTGACCTACTCATGTTGAATCTGACGCCATTGAAGTTTCAGAAAGTCTTAACTTTTTTTTTTAAGTCAACGAGTTTGAAACTCACTCAAACTCAATGATCAACACAAAAACTTTCATGAGGTTTCAGCTTTGTAGCCTAATATTCCTGATAAACAATTCCAATGAGAATACTTCTAAGTTAGTTCTCGAAACTATGGCTCCTGCTTCCGGATCTAAATCGAAAGCTAAGAACTACTCCATAGTACAACACTGAGCTTTTCTGAAAACCAGAACCATCTTTCATTTTCTGCCTGCTTCTCTGAACCTGAAGAAGATTTATTTACTGTTTAAACTCATTCCTTAATCAAGATGAAAGTTTTACTCGGAAAACAGATATATTTATTAAAGGTAAGAAATCCAGCAATACACATTACACAACACTAGTATGAGCATGATCTCAAATCTTAAAATTCAACCATCCTCAGATCCAAATTTGCAGCATCTCAGGAGGGTTTAACAATCGAGTGATTTTTCAATTCGCTTGAGCTCTTTTGCCACCAAGATCATCTTTGGCCTGTCTTCATCCCTATACTCGCAGCATCTCAGTGCTAGGTCAAGAAACATTTTCATCTGACCAGGCCTCATGTCATTGGACTCACCTCCGAATTCAACAGTTTCTCCTCTCTTCTGCAGATCCTTGACATAATCAAGAATCCTACCTGTAGAACCCAACCCGCCATGTATTAAATGCAAAAATGCAGGTATTCCCGTAAGAAGAACCAACATAAAGATTCCAAAGCTGTACACATCTGTGTATTCTGTCACTATCTTCGTCAAGAAATAAAGCGGATCTCCGTATCCCAAATATCCCGGAGCTCCCAAATCTCCCAAATCTTGGATCCAAGTCTTACCTTTAGGGAGAGTAATAGAACGAGAGAAATCAGTCAGCTTAGCCGTCCAATTCTTATCCAACATAACACTTGTTGGATTGATATGTCTGTGTACAATGATCCTAGGAAAAGCCGTGTGAAGATAACTGATAGCGATCGCAACTTCCTTGGCAATTTTCAATCGAACATTCCAAGGCAACAAAGGTGCGTCTTTGTAACCAAAACTTCCTCGCTCGTTCAATTCTCCGTTTTCTGGCTTCTCAAACACCATGACTGGATAAGGAAATTCGAGACAGCATCCTGTGAGTTTGAGGAAACCACTATGATTGCTTACCCGAGCAGATATGACTATATCGTTGTAACCCTCTGGTTCCCACTTATCTTTGTAGTGTATAAGTTGCTTGATCGCGTATGATCTGCCTTCGATTACGCCGGGGAAGAAATTGGGATTGATGTCATGGAAATAATCTGTGGACTTGATTTGATCGGAAGAGAACATTCGGATAGGGTTTGATATGCCGTTACAGTCGGCGATGAGTTTCTGAAGAAATATGCTTCCATTTTTGAGGAAACATTCTCTGGCCTTGCGCTTCTCCTTCTTCCTTCTCCAGAATTCCATCGCCGAATGTTGCTTCGATCGCTAATTTCTACCGTTGACGTTGAGAAAGAAGACGATTCTTACAATTTCATTTTTTTTTATGTAAAAAACGAAGATTCTTTATCAAACATGCAACCGAGTCCATCTCTGAGTTATGTTGAATTAATCAACATCTAATACGAATCATCATATTTCCTTGACCATTAATCATCAGTTGTGTTGAATTAATCAACATTTTTATTCCCTATTTATTTATATTTCCTTGACCATATGTATTGGACAAAATTTTCCCTTTGAACCATCATCATCTTTTCTCCGAAAGAAATCATCTTGGCTCAAGTTTGCTTATACTAATTAATTAATCCATGCTCATGTTGATTAGTAGAAGACTGGATTGTTGGAGGAACAAGACGACGACGACGAAGAAGAACTCAGAAACAAATCAACGGCTGAGATTGTTCCAAGAGAACGGGAAGCTCCTCATCTCATAGAGCTTTGCAACGCCACGGGCCAGACTTCCTTCTTCCTTGTTGAGTCCATTAATACTTCATGGCCTATCTTCAAGGCCCATTTATAGACCCATATCGTAGACCAAGGCCTCTACCCATACCTGTTTTGGCTCTTTGGCTTCGTTGACTTGACTTGTGTTTGCGTCCATCTCCTTCTTTCTTGCGTATCTTTGTTTGCAGGAAGATGTTTAACATCATTTTCTGGGTGTGAAGAGATGCCGTGTTTGAACTTGTTGAGGAAGAAGAAGAAGAAAGAAGAGGAAATTCTAAGCCAAGAAAATGGGAGCTCACTGTTGGAGGAACTCATTGCATCTACAGGAGGTAAATACAATCCAATCCGCATGTTTTCTTCCCACCAAATCGTTACAGCTACAAACAACTTTGACTGGAACTACATGAGCTCTGTAGATAGATTCGTGTGGTACAAAGGTATGATTGATAATAGACGCGTGCTAATCAAAGCATATAAAGAGAAGCAGTACGGCCCTGACAATTTTTTCCGTGATATCGCCGTCTCATCTTTGATGAGCGGCAACAAGAACGTCCTCAAGCTCTTGGGATGTTGTCTAGAGTTTTCTACTCCGGTTCTCGTGTATGAGTACCCGGAAAATGGAGCTCTTACCTTTACAGGACATGCAAGGGAAAGCGCTAAGCCATTGCCTTGGAATGTAAGATTGAAGATAGCTAAGGAGATTGCAGATGCTGTAACGTATCTCCATACTGAATTTCCGAAAACTATAATTCATAGGGATTTAAAACTTGGAAACGTTTTCTTGGACGAGAATTGGACCGCCAAATTGTCTTGTTTCAGCCTCAGCATATCGATTCCAGAGGGAGAATCAGGCGTATATGACATCGTTTGTGGGACAACCAGCTATATCGAACCCAATTACCTTAGAACAGGTTTGGTCACTGAGAATGTCGACATATATAGCCTTGGGATCATCATGCTGATTCTTTTGACAGGAAAGTCTCGAGCACCTTTGGTTGATGGTTACTCTGTTCTTTTGCTTGATTATGTGCAGAAGATTCTTGAGCGAGGTCCGTTCACTGAACTGATAGACCCGTCAATGTTGAACGGCACAAGTGACAACATTCCTGATCAGTTAAGACAGCAAATGGAAGCATTCACTGAACTTGCTTTAAAATGTATTAAGTTTCAGACCAGGAGAAAATGTGCTCTCACATCATAGAGGTTGCAAAAGAACTAAAAACATATATGAACTCTTCTAGTGAGATTCAAAACGGATCTAACTATCTATCCATTATGCAGTCTTCTTAGTAGTGAAAGTTGTTATGATATTCTTGTTTCGAGCTTTCTTTCACGATATATGTTGTATCTAAACATCTGAGGATCCATTCTTCATAATGCAAGGATTTTATACTTTATCTCTATAATCGAACAATATGGTACAAAGGTATAATCGAAGATAAGTATTACTTGATAAGTCAAGCAACTAAAAAATCTCTTCTTTTGGACACCATAGATGCTCCTATCTTCATCATATATTCTGTGATTAACTGCTCCGATCTCACAAAGACATGTCACGAAATTCTTTCTTGAGGCTACAAAAACATCAAACTGGCAAGAATTCAAATGCAATAATAGTTGGGTAGAGTTTGTCTCAGAACAGAGGATGCCTAGTTAAGATCTCAAAAATGACGTATGAATCCGCCTGAGTTGTTTAGCTACTTGGATCATCTTTGGTCTGTCTTCATCTCTCTCCTCGCAGCATCTCAACGCAAGTACAACACACGCCTCCGACTGCAATCTTTGACCACTTGTGATGTCTTTTGCCATCATTGGATCTATTACTTCATCGAGCTTCCCATCCTCACATAGCCCTCTCACATAGCTAAGAAGACCTTGGGGATCTCCATCAGATCCCGTGAACACAGCCGGTTTGCCAGTGAGAAAAACCAACAAACAGATTCCAAAGCTGTAAACATCGGTATATTCCGTCACATAACTAGTGGCATGATATAAGGGATCGAGATACCCAAATGTTCCCAGGATTCTTTCAGCTTCTATACTTAATTTGTCTTCAGGGAGAGATATTGAGAAAGATAAATCAGACAACTTTGCAGTCCAGTTCTTGCTCAAGAAAACGTGCATTGGCTTAACATCTCTATGTATGATGATCTTAGAGAAGGCCATGTGAAGATAAGTCACAGCATTAGCAATCTCCTTTCCAATCTTTAATCGTAAACTCCATGGCAACACAGATTCCTCCCCGTTGACAATAATACCTCCTCGTTGATTCATAACTCCATGTTCTGCGTATTCAAACACTATAACTGGAAAAGGAAACTCGAGGCAACATCCTAATAGTTTTAGAAAGTTGTTGTGATTGCTCATGCGAGCAGACAAGACTATATCATTGTAAACCTCTTCAATTCTGTGTCCTGTAATTTCATCCTCGGAGAATCTCTTGATCATGTAGGATCTGTTTTCGATTTTACCTGTGTACCACTTATAGTACGCATCTTCCGCGACGAAACAACTTGAGTCGAAGTTATTGGTGGCTTGAATGATCTGGGAATTTGAAAAACTGCGTATAGGAATTGATTTACCGTTACAATCAGCGATAAGTTCTTTTACGAATTTGCTTCCGTTGTTCAAAAACCACCTCTTCTTCATGTCATTTTCCTTCATTTTCCCAGAGCCTGATTTCAGAAACATCTTCTTCATCGATTCCATTATCAGAGAAGGCCCAGATTCGAAGAAAGTAGATAGATCGAGGCTGAGCTCCTTGGATTCTCCGGCGACGATTCCCGATTGAAACGGTAAACCTCAGATACTCAGAAGAACCTTAGCCCTCCCGAAACTTCATCGACGCCTTCATCTTCTTCTCTGCACAAATCCCCAAACATCAAAATCGAATTTGATCACATTTCAACAAGTCACTACGGAGAGTGTATTAAACCGTAAAAAATCGGAGGTAAGAAACCGGTGTAAACCGTAATGTGAGTTTATGAATATAGCAAGAAATAAAAAACGGATCTATGTACTAGTCTTATTTACTTTCGGACCAGTAAATGTACATCAACTTAGTGATCTCTCAATCCGTTTGAGCTCGTTGGCGACATCGATCATCTTCGGTCTCTTCTCCACACTCTTCTCGCAGCATCTGATCAACGTTAGCTCAACAAACTTGTCCACCTGAAATCAGACAGCTTAGCCGTCCAGTTCTCGTCCAATAAAACATTCATGGGAGTTATATTTCTGTGTACAATGATCTTAGGGAACTCCGTGTGAAGATAAGTAACCGCGTTGGCGATCTCCTTTGCTACCTTTAGTCTTACATCCCAAGGCAAGAACTCTGTATACTTGGAACCGATACCTCCTTGGTGACTTAGAGTTCTGTTTTCTGCATGTTCAAACACCAGAACCGGGAAAGGGAACTCGAGACAGCATCCCAACAGCTTCAGGAAATTGCTGTGACTGGTAACACGAGCAGATATGACAATGTCGTTGTAAACGGCTCCAATTCCATCTCCATCTCCTTTGACTTTCTCCTCGGGAAACATCGTGATCATGTAAGATCTACCTTCGATGTTACCCGTGTACCAGGTGTAGTAAAGGTCACTCGTGACATAGCGGCTTGGATCAAAGCCATTTGTGGCCTTGAGGATCTGATCAGAAGAAAAGCTTCGGATAGGATTTGTCTTACCGTTGCATCCAGCTATGAGCTCTTTGAGAAAAGTGCTTCCGTTGTCCAAGAACCACTGTTGCCTCCTCTGTTTGCCCTTATTTCTCCAGAACCTCATGATCTTCTTCGGGTCAATGAAGAAAAGAAATGCCTTTGCAGTCTCAAAATGTTAATTGGCATTCAAAGTTGGCTCCTGGTGAATATATAACAGTATAATAATGCTGAATCTGACGCCATTGAAGTTTCAGAAAGTCAACTTTTTTCAAGTCAACGAGTTTGAAACTCACTCAATGATCAACACAAAAACTTTCATGAGGTTTCAGCGTTGTATCCTAATCGAGATAAACAATTCCAATGAGAATAATTTTAAGCTAGTTCTCGAAACTATGGCTCCTGCTTTGGGATCTAAATCGAAAGCTAAGAACTACTCCATAGTACAACACTGAGCTTTTCTGAAAACCAGAACCATCTTTCATATTCTGCCTGCTTTCTGAACCTGAAGATGGATTTATTTACCTTCTAAACTCATTCCTGAATCAAAATGAAAGTTAACAGATATATTTATTAAAGGAAGAAATCAAGCAATACACAATACAGAACACTAGTATGAGCATGATCTCAAATCTTAAACCTGACCATCCTCAGATCCAAATTTGCAGCATCTCAGGAGGGTTTAACAATCGAGTAATTTTTCAATTCGCTTAAGCTCTTTTGCCACCAAGATCATCTTTGGCCTGTCTTCAATCCTTTCCTCGCAGCATCTCAATGCTAGCTCAAGAAACATTTTCATCTGACCAGCAAGCCTCATGTCGTTGGAATCACCCCCGAATTCAATAGTTTCTCCTCTCTCCTGCAAATCCTTTATATAACGAAGAATGCTACCTTCAGGACCCAATGCTGGTATTCCCGTAAGAAGAACCAACATAAGGATTCCAAAGCTGTACACATCTGTGTATTCTGTCACAATTCCCGAATGGTAATAAACCGGATCTAAGTATCCGAGAGTTCCTGTCACCCTATCTACGACCCACGTCTTCCCTTCTGGGAGTATTACGGAAATCGAGAAATTAGTCAGCTTAGCCGTCCAATTCTTATCCAACACAACACTCTTTGGATTGATATTTCTGTGTATAATGATCCTGGGAAAAGCCGTGTGAAGATAAGTAATAGCGATCGCAACCTCCTTGGCAATCTTCAATCGAACATTCCAAGGCAACAACGGCTCGTCCTCGCCACCAACACTTCCTCCATGGTTCAAAACTCCATACTCTGGCTTCTCAAACACCACGACCGGATAAGGAAATTCGAGACAGCATCCTTTGAGTTTGAGGAAACCACTGTGATTGCTTACCCGAGCAGATATGACTATATCCTTGTAACTCTCTGGTTCCCACTTATCTCTATAGTATATAAGTTTCTTGATCGCGTATGATCTGCCTTCGATTACGCCGATGAAGTACTCAGAGAAAGAACCCAACCACTGGGGATCGGAGTGATTCGTGGCCTTGGAGATTTGATCGGAAGAGAACATTCGGATAGGGTTTGATATGCCGTTACAGTCGGCGATGAGATCCTCAAGAAACGTGCTTCCGTTTTCGAGAAAACACTCTCTCGCCTTGCGCTTCTCCTTCTTCCTTCTCCAGAATTCCATCGCCGAAAATGATTGCTCAGATCGCAATTTCAGTATGTAAACGAGTGGATCTCAAAGTATGTTGATTAACATACAGTACGAACTATATATAAATATACTTTTATTTATTTATTTTTGACTCAAATGTATTGGACAAAACTTTCCCTATGACCCATCTTCATCTTTTCTCCGAAAGAAATCATCTTGCCTCAAGTTTTGGAGTTTCTTTTACTGATCCGTCCATGCCCATGTTGATCAGAAGATTGGATTTTTGGAGGAACAAGACGAAACATAAGAAGAACTCAGAAACAAATCAACGGCTGAAATTGTTCAAAGAGAACGGGAAGGTCCTCTTAGAAGATCTCATAGAGCTTTGCAACGGCAAATCCAATCCAATCAAAACCTTCTCTGCTAACCAAATCCTCGAAGCCACCAATAACTTCAGCGAGAGCAACCACCTGATTCGGTTCGAGCTCATGTACAGAGGTATCCTCGAAAACCGTCCTGTCCTAATCAAAAGACCCATATGGAAGCTGTACACATCTGATACATTAGCAAAGATCTGTCGAGACATAGCGGTCTCATCAATGGTCAGTGGTCACAAGAATTTCCTCAAACTGTTAGGATGTTGTCTCGAGTTTGAATATCCGGTCTTAGTTTGTGAATATGCAGAACGTATACCTTCCAATACTCCAAACCTGGGATTAGGAATGCGAATTAAGATAGCGAAAGAGATTGCGATTGCTGTTTCTTACCTTCACACCGCGTTTTCAAGAACTATGATCCATATGGATATACAACCTTCTAACATTTTCTTGGATTCAAATGGAACAGTAAAGCTAAGTGGGTTTTGTCTCTGTGTCTCGATTCCAGAAGGAGAGACATTTGTTAAGGTTGATGCTGACAGAGTAGAAGGAGTATTAGATTACCTCGAGTATAAGTATGTGACGACTGGTGTAGTCACTGAGAATACCGATGTTTTCAGCTTTGGAGTGTTGTTGCAAAATCTTTTGACCACAAAGCATAGAGTGGTTGATTGTTGCAGTGATGATGAACGTATGCCTGAGAAGTTTGTATCCGAACAAAATGTGATGAATCTGAGGATTTCAGATAGGGTATCCAAATTTGTGGAAGAGGGAAGAATCTTTGAGATCTTGGATCCAAATATGTTCGAAAGTATGGATGGTGATGAAAATCAAGAACGCGAGAGACAGCGAATGGAAGCAGTCATTATGCTCTCACTCAGATGCACTGGTAACAGAGGTGATGTTCCAAAGATGATGGAAGTGGCCAAGGAACTAAAAAGGATTGAGAGATGGACATAGAACTAGAAGAGATGTTGTAAACTTTACTGGGTGAATTTGTAATAATAAAGAGTTCTGGTGTTTGAACACGTAAAGAATGTAGTACCTCTAGGCGAGGAGGTGTCTTGATTTTGTTGTATGTATAATGGAGCCACCAAGATATTATAATTTATTGGATCAATTTGTAAAATCTGAAAATATATGGGTCAAACTGAAAAAATCCTATCGGCGGAATTTTGAGTAAACTTGTCAAGAAGAAGAACAGGTCCTCAAAGTTGCTCCTTTGAAAAACAAAAACATGAACTTTCTCTTTGAGATTAATTAGTTTAAAATTTGTTTCTCTTGTAAGATTATCTAATGAGCAAAAACAAGAAGAAGAACAGATCGGATTTGACAAATGGAGGGATTCTATTGGAGGAGCTAATCGTATCCTTCGACGGCAAAACCAATCCGATTCGTTGCTTCTCCTCCGATCAGATCCTTAAAGCGACCGACAATTTCTCCGAGAGCCGAGTCATCTCAAGCTGGGGATATTTCATCTGGTACAGAGGCGTAATCGAAGACAGACCCGTCTCAATCAAGAAATGGTCAAGCCAAAACCTTTCAAGCTTCACAGAAGCGTATCGCGATATCTCCGTGTCATCTCAGATGAGTGGACACAAGAATGCTCTTAAGCTCCTAGGTTGTTGCTTGGAGTTTGATCTTCCGGCTTTAGTATGTGAGTACACAGAACACGGTCCGCTCAACAGAGACGGAGGAATCTCAAGCGGAGAGGTTTTGCCATGGAAAGTGAGATTGAAGATTGCCAAAGAGATTGCGAGTTCTGTGACTTATCTCCACACGGCGTTTCCGGAGGCTATAATCCACCGGAACATAAACCCGACGAACATTTTCATCGACGAGAATTGGACGGCGAAGCTTTCTGATTTCTGGTTCTGTGTTGCAATACCAGAAGGGGAATTGTATGTAGAAGACGATGTGAAAGGGGTTATTGGGTTTGTTGATCCAGATTATTACTGGACAATGAAAGTTACAGAGAAAGTTGATATTTATAGCTTTGGAGTTGTGATGTTGGTTTTGTTGTCCGGAAGAGCTGCTGTGTTTAATGGACCAGACGAGACTCCAATGTCGCTTAACGATCATGTGTCTGAGATTATGGAGAAAGGTGGGTTTGAAGAGATTGTTGATAAAGAGATATGGAACGTTTCGGCTGGTGATGATTTGGTTTCGAGACGGTCACAGGTTGAAGCTTTTCTTAGATTAGCTTTGAGATGTGTAAGATACAAGAAAGTAGATACAGTGAGTAGTATGATTGAAGTTGCTAAAGAGCTCAAATTTATTGAGAAACTCTCTTAACTAGTCCTCATTCATTAGTTTCTTTATTCTTGAACGTTGTTAACCTTTGAGAATATAGTGATGTCTCGAAAGTTTTTTGTTATATATCAAGAACCAGATTTTCATATTTGTTTCTTCTAGATTCCATTTACGGATAATGTTGTTGTCTGGGCAAACTAAAGATGGTAACTTTGCCTCCAAAGTGAAATAAACAAAGTGTGAACACTGAACACATTCCCTCTAATGTGTGGATGCTCTTGAAAGTCAACTCTTTTCTTCGGCCGACTACATTATTGGACCAATACCACTTTTTTCCCCCGGGGATACATTATATCTAATATTTAATCTTGATATGCCTTCGTTCTCGTGTTCTACATAATTGATGATGCTTTCGCTTCTGAGGTACGATCTTGATTCTTTCCAATTTCGTAGACATTATTATGGATCGGATTCCAATTCTTGTCTCCATTTCAGCTTAGGTGTTCATTACTTCTACATTAATTGCAATAAAACTCATCAACTACTATTGAATATTTCTTAGTAGCTCCATTAAGAGATGTTGTGTGTAATGAATATTCCAATTCTTGTCTTGTTGTGTAGACACTAGAGATCTGGAGGGTGGTTTTGGGGGACATCTGAAACCCAATCTACTATTCTCTCTGTATTTTCCAGCTGTTGAGTGTGGATTGATGGAGTTTCTAGGGGAAAGCATTCACACAGATTAGCTTTTGTCTTCTTTTGCTCTAAAGGATACAACTTTGAAGAGTTCTATAAGATGGATTTGTGGAGATCAAAACGAATTGGAGCCAAGACAAGGCAAAAGAATGTCAAAGAGAATGGTGAGGTTGTTCTGAAGGAGCTCGTTGAATGTTGTGATGGAAAATGCAATCCTATCAGAAACTTCTCTTCCGATCAGATCATCAAAGCAACAAATAACTTCTGCCAAAGTAACCGTGCTTCCCGGATTGATGTTTATTACCGTTGCTATAAAGGCATGCTCGATGACCGTCCAGTACTCATCAAGAAAGGGAAATACGCGCTTGATGTGAAAGAGATTTGTCAAGACATAGCAATCTCATCAATGGTTTCCGGTAATAACAACTTCCTCAAGCTATTGGGATGCTGTCTTGAGTTCTCTCCTCCTGTCTTAGTCTTTGAGTATGCTGAGATTATAACTCTTGGTCCATTAGTTGCGTCTGATCCAAAACACATGAGGAGGATAAAGATAGCAAGAGAGGTCGCAAACGCTTTGACTTACCTTCACACTGCATTTTCAAGGGCTTTCATTCACTCGAATCTAGATCCTTTCACCATTTCTTAGATGAGAATGGGATCGCAAAGCTCGGGAATTTTTGTAACTGTATCTCCATTCCCGAAGGAGAGACTTATGTTCATGATGATACATTACAGAAGTACCATGAGTTTAGGCGCAATACCTTAAAGGAAACACATGGACTTGGTGTGTGTTACTTACCGGTCATTGATCCTGAATACAAGTCAACCGGTAAGGTCACAATAAAGACCGATATGTACAGCTTTGGAACGTTCTTGCTAGCTCTTTTGCAGATAAAGGAAGTTGATGATGAGCTATCTTTATCTTCGGATATGCTTAGAGCATTAGCTGATTTGTTCATCAAACCTGATGACGATGCGCTGTTCCCGCTTCACCATCACGTTTCGAAGATATTGAGGAAGTTTGGGTATGCAGAAGTTATAGATTCAGATATAAGTAGAGATGTGAGCAATCTAGCTGCTTCCCCGGTTAAATGCTTTCTTAGATTAGCGCTGAGATGCATCGGATACAACTTAGGAGACCCGTTGATTAGCATGATTCAAGTGGCGAAAGAGCTCAGGCTGATTGAGAAATCTGCAAGTGGCGAAAGAGCTGAGGCTGATTGAGAAATCTGCAACTTTTCCATCAAACAGTTTAGCTCCATATAAACGTAACTTTACTACGATTTAGATGATATTTAACCAACTATGATGATATCAACCCATCCGATTTTTTCACATTTTCTCTATGTTAAAAAGTGCATAGTTAGTGCTTACCTTAAATAAATTAAGAAGTAAAAAATTGTGAACTGCTAATTTGGTGGGTTGAGCCGGGCCCGTGCAATAGTGCAACGCATGGGCGACTCGTGAAAGCCTAGATAGCAAGCTACCTTAATGGGCTTTCTCCCTTAAAAAATAGAGTTAATATCGTGTGAGCCGATGGCCCACATATCATATATTAAACTGATAAGAACAGATACTACACTTGATCTTAGCCAAAAGGCCGAGAAAGGTATGATTTGTAAGCGAGGCTTGGTTTCTTTTTTATAGAGCCAAGCTTTTGAGCAACCTTCTTTAGAATGCCGATGTGGGACTTTTATACAGCCTCATTTTACTAACTCAAATTTCTTTTTTCTTCAAACAAAGAATACGATAAATTCTCTTCCATCACGAACCAAGTATTCTCTCTGTAAATTTGAGAGGTTGAGGTAGAATTGTCTACGCCTAAGAAGTACCGAGATTTTGGTTTTGTTCTTTCTTTCTCCTCCAATGTGTTTCCATCTCTTATGCAGTGTACATAGTCAAGTAGATTTTATTCTCAGATTCTGTGTATACGGTAGTTGTTTGCTTTCATCGGTCTAAATTAACATTATAGATCCGAATAGGTTTTGAGTATCGTTGAAATAGTTGAGAAACAGATAGATGAAATCAAGAAATTGGGTCAGAAGAAAGAGAATTCCAAATTATTAGTGTCCTTATGGTTGTGATTGTTGTTAAAGAGTTGGTTGGCTCTTCAAACGCTAAATGCTCTTCTCTAGGAGCATATTTATCTGATCAAATTCTTACAGCTACATATAAAAACTTCGGGACTTCCCTAAAAAGCTCATATATATGATAACATGAGCTGCCCTAAAAAATCTCAAGATTTTGGTTTCTAATCATTCACACAGAGTACACTTATCTAAAGTTCATATCTTACATTTCAAACCTCTGCACTTTCCCATTGTATCTCGAAATTGATGATACTGATACTTTGGCTATAACAAATGTAAGTAAGAGGAGAATCATCCCAGTTCCTCAAGCTCCACGTCGGTTGTATATCCTTTTCTTTGTATAACAGAAGCATTTCTGGACATTCCAGAGACTTCTTCTCCTACCTCTGCCACTTTCTCTGCTACGTCGATTGATGATGGAGGAAAGTATGCAAACAGGTGATGCTGCATAAGGGAAATTTAGTCCTAATAAATTCTGTTCCGCAATGCTCTGTTGAGAAACGGAAAGTAAAAAGTATACTGAGTGCAAAGATCAAAAAGAAAGTAAAAAAGGTATTTAAATTTGCCACCTCGCTGTTGAGCTCTTGTAGGACAGCTCCAGCGACATGAACAGAACAGAAATTATCAGGTGTTAACTTGCAGAGTATTCTTCTGATCAGTGAAAGACTCTGATGGATGTGCATACCAATGAATCAATCAAAGAAAACTTCAGTTTGAGAGAGCTTAATCAAGAACTTGATGGAGATATCAAAACAGAACCTCTTCTTTAATGGATAAATTCATAAGCATGAATTTTGGGAGCGTAACTAGATCGCTAAGTTCGTTTAACAAACTAAGGTAAACCTGAAACATAAGAAACATAAGAGCTGAGAAGATCAAGATCCTAAAAGCTACTACACTCATAATGTTAAATCGTGTTTATATTACCTGGAAAACATCATTTCCGCAAAAATTTAACAACTAAAATGAAATCAGATACGGTGTAAAAATTCTAAAAGCTACTACACTCATAATGTTACTCACTGTCCTTGAATCCAATGTTTACAAGCATGGATTTAGAGTCTTGAAATTCGGCGAGCAGTGTGAAGCCTGTGAGCTGAGCTAGAGTAGTCTCGTACAACCGGATAGAGTGAGATCTCGAGCACTGCAACATTTCTCTTAGCTCTTCTTCAAGTTTCTTGATTCTGTCTCCAATTTTTCGTCTTTTAGTTTCAGAGCTTCTGCATCCTCACTTTTCTCTTTGACATCATCACTTCGTTCTCACTTCCACCGCTAATGCCATCTTTTGAAGCATCTTACAAGTCTTCGACTTATTTTTACCAAATTGAATCGGTCTTTATCGACATTGACACCTTCACAAGTTTCTGAAAATAATTCCTCCCCACGAAGGTTACATACTTCTACTTAGTATAAATTTACTAAATTTAACTAGTTAGAATTAAACTGTTAATTTGGTGGGTTGTGCCAGGCCCGTGCAATAGTGCAACGCATGGGCGACTCGCGAAAGCCCAGGTAGCAAGCTACCTTAGTGGGCTTTCTCCCTCAAAAAATAGAGTTAATATCGTGTGAGCCGATGGCCCACATATCAGATATTAAACTGATAAGAACAGATACTACACTTGATCTTAGCCAAAAGGCCGAGAAAGGTATGATTTGTAAATTGGGCTCAGCTTCTTTTTTATAGTGCCAGGCTATGAGTAACGCTTATTTACTTACCGATGTGGGATTTTTGTGTGTTTCCTTCTTTTTATACTATTATCCTCCTTTCTTTTTCTCTATAGTTATTTGCTAAATTACGAAACTCAGAAGTAGAAAGATGGAAACTTCGAAAAGTTCTTTGGAACGCAAAAATGGAAGGACTTGGTTGATCAGGAAATTGAAGTATTCGCTTGAAATTTCAAATGGGAGTCGGTTATTAATGCAATATCCTAGTACAACCTGAGCTGTTCTCGTGTTTCCTTTTGGATCCTGGTGGCAAAATTCTTCAGTCAGAGGAGTAACAAGATTATATTTTGTTCTTGTCTTCCTCTTCCAGTTGGTTTCCATCTCTTTTACAATGTACGTATGGATCAGGATGTGCGCTTAGTTGACATTATAGTTATAGATCCGATTAGGCAGATTCCAAGATAACAGCCTTTTGTCAAGAAGTTGAGAAGCAGATACATAAAATCAAGAAGTTGGTCTACAAAAACACAATTCCCACTTATTAGTATATCTATGGGTGAGATTGTTGTTAACGGAGCTGTTTACCGAGCTAAATACAATGGTCTAGGAGCATATATAACTTTGAAAAGACTTGGTTTGCTTCAGTTGTGAATTGGTATAACTAGAGCTTCACTAGAAAACTCAATATTTTGGCTTCTAATCAATTTACATAGACCACACTTCCCTAAGAAGCTCATATCTTACATTTGTAACCACTGCACCTATTTGCTCATCTTCCTGCTTCACCTTCCCAATTTCTCTCGAGATTGGTGATGATACCAACACTTTGTCGATAACAAATGTAAGAGGAGAATCCAGTTCCTCAAGCTCCTCGTCGCTCGTGTATCCTTTTCTCTGTATCACAGACGCGCTCCTCGACATTCTAGAGATGTCTCCTCCTACCTCTGCAACTTTCTCTGCTACATTGACTGATGACGGAGGAGTGTATGAAACAGGAGAAGCTGCATAAGGGAAGCTAACTCCTGAAAACTTCTGGTCCGAAATGCTCTGGTGAGAATCAAAATAACAAAAGGTTTAGTGAATGCAAAGAAGAGTGAAGAGTAAAAAGAATGATTTGCATTCGTTACCTCGGTCTTAAGCTCTTCTAGGACAGTTCCAGGGACATGATCAGGACAGAACTCATCAGGTGTAAAGTTGCAGAGTATTCTTGTGATCAACGGAAGGCTTATCGATGGGCATACCTATGAATCAATCAAAGACAAAAAGTCAGTTTGAAGAGAGCATAATCAAGAACTTAAGAGTAATAGAGATAAAGAATCAAAACCTCTTCTCTAATGGATAAGTCCATAAGCATGTCTTTTGGGAGCATAAGTAGATCGCTAAGTTCATTTAACAAACTGAAGGATTTCTCGCTTTCAATGAGATCAGTTTCTTCCACAGAATCTCTCGTGTTGATGTCGAACATTTCAGCGAGGCATCTAGACCAATTGCCAATCTAGAAGCGAGAGGTTATAACATTCAAGGACATTAGTATCTTCTCATATGAAGTGTATATAACAACAATAATCTGATTCATGTTTCTTGATGTTGTACCGCGTTTTTAAGCTGTGCACCGGATCCAAAGCTTAAGTGTCCAGCAGGGATAGGCAGAACTTTGGAATCGAGGATAGGATCGGAGACAGGATCAGTGGGAATCTGATGCTCTGACTCACGCAATATAGCGTTGAACATGGCTATATCAACTCGAGCTATACACTTCTCCATTACCTGTTAAGAGATAGACAAAAAAATAAGATTCCAATAGCTTTACATACTTTAGGCTACTGCCTTTGCACTTATCTGAGTACCATTTTGGCCAAAATAGGTAAGCAACCGCACTCGTGCCCTGATCCTCGCATAGGACAGAGCCGTGATAGAGCCACTCTCAACGCGTTTTGCCATAGGCTGATTGAAAAACTTCCTTGCTCTTCATCTCCCAATACAGGTTTCTCATTCGTTTTACTGCTGTTTTCAGGGGATTGCATGTGAGGTGTGAAAACCTGAAAAGACAGGAGAGAACACGAACAAATTTGAGATAGCTGAAAGAAGGGATCTTTCTTCATATTAAGATAGGAGTATTTATTTGATACTTCACCTGCCACCAAACAGATTCAATGATTCTAGAGAATATCCAGAATTCGACTTTCTCTAATACTGCAGTGAAGGTTTCGCTTTCCTGCCAATCTTGGAAACTATTTGATTCTTGAGTACATTGGTTCTTTTTCCTTCTTAGATTCCCTGAACCACTTTGTTCACTACCATTTGATACAGAGGTCTGTGTGAGATGACTTGGAACATGATACTTACCAAACTCATGAGAAATAATCTCTCTTAAAGCGATAATGTTCGATAACCAGAAGGTCAACCTGAAACATATGGAACCAAGAAAATGCTGAGAAGATCAAGATCCTAAAAGCTACAACACTCATACTGTTAAATTGTGTTTGTGTTACCTGGAAACATCATTTCCGCAAGATTTAGCAACTAAAATGAGACCAGAGACGGTGTTTCTAGCGATGGTTGTTCGCTTTCCTCGACTCCAATGTTTACAAGCATGGATATAGAGTCTTGAAATTCTCCGAGCAGGCGTGTGAACCTTGTGAGCTGAGCCAGAGTGGTCTGGTACAATCGAATAGAGCGAAATCTCCAGCGCTGCAACTTCTCTTAGCTCTTCTTCAAGTTTCTCAATTCTTGTCTCCAAATCCTCAACCTGTTGTTTCAGTGCTTCTTCATCCTCTAAGTTATCACTTCTCTCCGTGACATCACATGCCTCGTTCTCACTTTCAGAGCAAGATGCAGAATCCATCTTTTCATTAGCTACAGCATCAAGGTCTTTGTCTTCTTCTTCTTCATCATCTTTCTCCATATCACAAGCCGGGCCATTCACAGTTTCTTCCTTCTCTATTTTCTCTGTAACTCTACCAGAGTCGGACACTTGTTGAGTATCTAAAGACCCATTTGCCGTATCATCCACTGTCTCGTCAACCTCAAAGAGCTCTGATTGTGAAGCTATATCATTTACTACTAGTGAGACATTAGATTCTTCCTTAGTGTCTAAAGCTTTGAGTTTTTCTTTCACTGAAGATCTTTTAGCACCGTTGGTCTTCTGTGGCTTTTGATCTCTTTTACCATTCTTCATGGACCGATTCGACTGAACATTGTTGGTTGTTCTTCCCTTCATCATCTAACCTTTTCTTTCAATTTTCTTTTTCCTTTGCAGCAGTTACGTAAGAGCTTTCAATAAAGCCTGGAGAAGAACAACAGTGATTAATAATAAACTGAGACAGAGCAAATGGACAAAAACTCAGTTGCGTAATATTCCTGAAATCCAAGGCAAATTTAAGATATAAGAAGGAAAACGACAACATTATCGGCACTTGTAATGGTTTGTCTCAATCTACATGTTATTAAAACAAACGAATTTTTTTTAATATAATACCAAAAAAAGACAAGTCCCCACAGAAGAAATCAATAGATTATCACAATTTCCAAAGTTGTGCTGATAGAAACGAGTGAATTCACTACCTAGTAATTCACAATAATGATTTTGTGGTGATAAACCCACGAGTTTCAAACAGTTAATAAAATTTCTACAGCGTCTGAGAATGTTTCAGTTTCAGACAAATGGGGAATCTTAAACTGAAGATCATATAACGTTACACTTGAGGAAGGAAAAAAAAAAAAGAAGACAAAGATGGAAAGTGGAAAATGGAAAATTTACGATGTGACTGAGGATCTCGAGGAAGAAACAGAACACCAAAAAAAACAAAAAAAAAAAAAAAAGTTTCAGAAAACAGCTGCTTCGCTTGGGGATCACCAAGAAACCAGCTTTGTTCCTCAAATGAGTTCTCTTTATCTAGAAACTGTAAAAGCCACTTTCTCTCTCTCTCAGTTTAGAAAAATCGGAAGTTGCACATGAGAGTACAGGCTTTTTTAAATGAAGCATTTAAAATCATGAACCGTATACGGTACGGACAGTGAAGATCGTGGTCGTTGTTGTGAAGGATGCCATTACATGTAACCGGGAAGCTTTGTCGGTGGTTCATGTAGTTTACCGGGAGTTGCCGGTCACATTGTACTCTTTTACTTTTAGTCAGAGTAATGATGACCGTATTGTCCCTTTCACTTTCGTCCTTCAGATCTTCTTGCCTTCCACTTCTAAACAGAGATTGTAATTTAGATTCGGATTTTATATATTTTACATCGGATTTTACATCTTAGAAATAAAAATGTGAAAGTTATTTTGTTTGTTTTTATCATGAAAGGTAGAAGCAGAACTCTTTTTTTGTTTTGGATGATTGTTATTTTGTTTGTGAACAAGGTAATATACAGCTAGAAAATAGTTAAAGCAAAAGCTTTGCTTTAATTAGACAATTATTTTATGAACATTTTTTTTCTGAAAACCACTTTAAATGAGTAATACCGACATAACGCAAATGATGATTTTGGAACTGATGCAAACAATATAATAAATATCATCAATGCAACTAGCAGCAACAGCAATTGAGTAGACCAACCAGTTTCAGTGTTCACTGTTTGTCTGTTTATGAACAGCCAGCGAACATTCAAATAAGTTAATACCATCATTTTCAGTTGAACCAATTTGGCCAACTCATGAAAGTGTGGCAGGGATTTCATATTTGGATTTTGGTTTAGATTTTCTGGTTCTAGGATCGGTTTTTCGGGTTCGTTTTTTTTTTGGGGAAATCGGTTTAAACTGAGTGGACATCACAACGTATGAAGAACAAAGGGATTTCACAATCACAAACTCAAAGGAAGGACTGAGACAGAGTAAGAATACAAACAACCAAAATGGGATGAACAGATCAAGGTATTCTGAGAAACAGCATCAGTCAATTTATAGAGATTTATCACAGAACCCTAAATTACCTAGAAGATCCAAAGGATGCAGCTAAAGAAAATAAAGTCTTCATTTGATCTATATACATAGTGTAGTTAATCAGAACCTCTTTTCCAAAAACCGATATCAAATACTCTCAGGTTGTTTCAAGCTTTCAATTTGGCCCCAGAAACAACTAACATAATGGTTATAAATGGGAAGCACCAATTGAAGTTTCAAAAGTTTAGATCCCAATATGCTTGGAAACAAAACAACAGGATTCTACTTTGTTACATCCTATAACTGATCAATCTCACTTCCTAACTCCACGAGTATACATGCTAGAATCTTAAGCTATGGTTATGAACCTTCTCGAGGCTTCCATAGCTACAAAACAAAGGAGTGAAACTCTCTCTAACCAGAACTATACTTAATACCCTCTTACTGTATAAGTGAAGTGGAAACCGGAATCCATACATAAATTTATTGCACAAGGTCATAAGATAAGGAACTACCATTCACAGAGAACAGAACCAAACCAGGTTCTAACCCAATAAATCAAACGATGTGAGCTAAAAATAATGCACTGTTAATCAGCTTCTCCAAGTAATCTGGGAGACCATCTAGATAATAAACCAGCAAGTATTAAAATTTGAGAAGTTATGTGTAAGAGGATTGGAGGCAAGTACTTTGAAACATCATCAAAAAGTAATTTGAGTTACATATAACCATCGTCAAGAGTTAAAGATCGCTTATTTCATCAAACATTTATCGACACTAAACATTAAACAGGAAGAGGAGGGGAAACAAAAACGAAACTTTAGGTCACTAGTATCTGTGATCATCATAAAACGGGAAAAAAAAACTCCTCAAAATCCCCTGAAAAGAAACTAAACACACATACCAGATCAACCATAGAATCATCTCCACTATCCCAAGATCAGGGACTAATCGGACGAATCTCCCGCAGACGCGAGTTTCTCCATTTCGAGGCGCTCGAGAGCTTTCTGATGAGCCCAGGTCTCGATTGAAAGATCAGGTTTGGCATTGAGACCGACACCGAGGATAACAATCGTGAGGAAGCTTGTGATGTAACAAGGAAGCTCCCAATCTTCCCATTTGCGCGACTGTCCCGGAGGCGGCGGAGTCCGGTTCATGAAAAATCCTTTGGGACGCTCCTCGTGACCTGGCGTCGCCCACCGGCTTGGACCGGCAGATGTGGACCCTGATCGGAAAAGGATCCGGTTTCGGAGCGTCTTCGCTGCGACGATCAATGGCTGCGTCGTCGCCATTGCTGTGATTCCGATTTTCTATGTGAGCGACCAGACGGAAAATAAGATCTTTTAGTTAAAACGCGAGTGAGCTTACAAAACTCCTGAAACGACGTCGGTTTAAGTGAATTCGGGATCATAGACAAAACGCTGCCGTTATGAAGGAACAAAACCAAATTCTCAAGTTTTACATGATCCCTTAATAAA